>NC_053156.1:21733407-22083407 GCF_016835505.1 Polypterus senegalus | reverse complement strand
TAGATAGATAGCTTGATAGACACTTTATTAATCCCAAGGGGAAATTCACATCCTCCAGCAGCAGCATACTGATAAAGAACAATATTAAATTAAAGAGTGATAACAATGCAGGTATAACAGACAATAACTTTGTATAATGTTCACGTTTACCCCACCGGGTGGAATTGAAGAGTCGCATAGTGTGGGGTCTCCACAGCCTGTCAGTGGAGCAGGACGGTGACAGCAGTCTGTCTGTCTCTGAAGCTGCTCCTCTGTCTGGAGATGATCCTGTTCAGTCGATGCAGTTGATTCTCCATGATTGACAGGAGTCTGCTCAGCGCCCGTCGCTCTGCCACAGATGTCAAACTGTCCAGCTCCGTGCCTACAATAGAGCCTGCCTTCCTCACCAGTTTGTCCAGTTGTGAGGCGTCCCTCTTCTTTATGCTGCCTCCCCAGCACACCACCGCGTAGAAGAGGATGCTCGCCACATCCGTCTGATAGAACATCTGCAGCATCTTATTGCAGATGTTGAAAGACGCCAGCCTTCTAAGCAAGTATAGTCGGCTCTGTCCTTTCTTACACAGAGCATCAGTATTGACAGTCCAGTCCAGTTTATCATCCAGCAGCGCTCCCAGGTATTTATAGGTGATGATCACGGGGTCCATGAGGGGCCTGGTCCTCCTAAAATCCACCACCAGCTCCTTGGTTTTGCTGGTGTTCAGGTGTAAGTGGTTTGAGTCTCACCATTTAACAATGTCCTTGATTAGGTTCCTGTACTCCTCCTCCTGCCCACTCCTGATGCAGCCCACTATGGCAGTGTCGTCAGCGAACCTTTGCACGTGGCAGGACTCTGAGTTGTATTGGAAGTCGATGTGTAAGACTAAACGATAGTAGGGAGCAGTTTAAGGAGACCCTGGAGAGGTGGAGATCTGCTCTAGAGAGGAGAGGAATGAAGGTCAGTAGGACCACCACGACAGAATACATGTGTGTAAATGAGAGGGAGGTCAGAGGAGTGGTGAGGATGAGGGAGTAGAGTTGGTGAAGGTGGAGGAGTTTAAATACTTAAGATCAATAGCACTGAGTAATGGGGATTGTGGAAGAGAAGTGAAGAAGAGAGTGCAGGCAGGGTGGAATGGGTGGAGAAGAGTGTCAGGAGTGATTTGTCACAGATGGATATCAGCAAGAGTGAAAGGGAAGGTCTACAGGACGGTAGTGAGACCAGCTATGTTATATGGGTTAGAGACGTTGACACTGACCAGAAAGCAGGAGACAGAGCTGGAGGTGACAGAGATAAAGATGTTAAGATTTGCATTGGGTGTGATGAGGATGGACAGGATTAGAAATGAGGACAATAGAGGGTTGGCTCAGGTGGGACGGTTGGGAGACAAAGTCAGAGAGACGAGATTGCATTGGTTTGGACATGTGCAGAGGAGAGATGATGGATATATTGGGAGAAAGATGCTAAGGCTAGATCTGCCAGGCAAGAGGAGAAGAGGAAGGGCTAAGCGAAGGTTTATGGATGTGCTGAGAGAGGACATGCAGTTGATGGGGGTGACAGAACAAGATGGAGAGGACAGAAAGATATGGAAGAAGATGATCCGCTGTGGCTACCCCTAACGGGAGCAGCCCGAAGAAGAAAAAGAAACACTGATTCTGTGTCATTTTTTCTATATAAAAAAACAAATATATCTTGATTTAATGCTGAATGCTATATATACTCGCGTTTTACTTTACATTGAATCTGTCATATCTGCTGACATCTTACGCAGTGTCCATAATGTCTTTGACCCGTGTAGTTTCTTTAATTTCTCCTCCGTTGCATTCAAATCCATTTTGTAAGAGGGCTGCAGTACACGACTGTCTCACTAATACAGAGCCATTCATACCCATCTCTCTGACTCTCTAGTGCCGTTCATATCTGTAATATACTGTGCCTTTGACTCCACGTGTCTTCTTTTTCTAGTTGCTTGTTGATTTGTTTAATATGGTGCCTGATATCCATTAAATTTATCAATGATGTTTAGGCGTGTGCGATATACATTGTTTACGATTATATCTTAATTGCTGTTTTAACGATGTGCAAGATTAAATTATCGAGTATGTAACTCGCTTTGCAAAAAAAAAAGAAAGAAACCGTTCATTCACTAATGCAACAGTATAGACCACTGCGCTTGCGCAAAGCGAGCTGCGTAGGTATGCACGTCCAGCAAGCCTTAAGTTAGCGTCAAAATGAGTGAACAAACCGCACCAGATGATAAAACAGCCTCGGCATCTACGTCGTCAGCGTTAATTGCCAGACGTGCACCGCACAGAATACGAAAAGCTTAGGAAGTCAACTGTCCAGCACAAGTCTAAAATAACCAATGTACAAGCATAAAAACACTCTCAGCAAACTTTTGCGGACTCATTCTGCCTTGCGACAAGAAAAGCAACAGATGGCATGACATACTGTAACAAACGCCGTCACCAATCACATCGCAAAAGATATGGTGCCAATTCAAGTGGTTGAGAGACATGGTTTTAAACAACTTTTGAATACTTTAGACCCAAGGTACACACTTCCTGGCCGAAAATATTTCAGTCAAGCAGCTCCGCCTAAGTTGTATGATTCGTGTCGCCAAACTCTGACGCATAAACTGCAAAAGGTTTCGCATTTTGCCACAACAACGGATTTATGGTCAAGCCGAACATCCGAGCCATACCTCTCCCTGATGGTGCATTTCATTGATGAAAACTGCCAACTGCAAAGCTTCTATTTGCAAACATCCTACGTCCCATAAGATCACACTGGCGACATCACTGCACAAGGTCTGAAATATGTGCTGGCATCATGGTCACTGCGCAGACCGCATGGTTTGCATGACAACGGACAGCGGGGCTAACGTTGTCCGTGCGCTACGGATTAATAACTGGAAGAGGCTACCTTGTTTTGGGCATAGGCTTCATATTGCGATTAGTGAGTAATTTGGGGTTCCTCTATAAACTGCAGTTTAGGTTAAATTGACCTTATTTATTATGACGTTTAAAAGTACAAAAAGACCTGATAAGTAAAGCTATAGATGACAAAAATATAATTCAATATCATTTCAAATAATACATTACATTATCTTGGAGTTATCGTCAAAGTTCCAGAAAATATCGAGATATATTTTTTTTCCAATATCGCACACCCCTAATGATGTTCATCCACTTTTAGCTAACAAATTATTTAGCATAAGTGTGTCAAGAAAGCATTACTGGGTCTCCTTTATGCCAATGGCAGTGTCTCTTATCGTTAGTCTAGGCAGGTGGTTTTCTTCTTTTTCTGTAATTCTTGCGTGTTTGAGGGTGGTGGTTTTATTATAATATTTCTGTTATACAGTGGATCTAAAAAGTGTACACACCCAAAATGGTGTGTGATTACAAAAATGAGCCCAGGAGAAGTCCTATCAGAACTTATTCTACTTTTATTACAAAATTGCAGTCTATACAAAAGAAGGTGAAAACAAATCAGAAACAGTGTGGTGAAAAAAAAGATAAAAATCCTATAAAAGCCAGGTTGCATTAGTATGCAGACCCCCAAAGTAAACTTAACACTTCATTGAAACCCCTTTTGATTTTATTACAGGATTCAGTCCTTTTGGGTAAGGGTCTATCAATTTGGCACATCTGGACTGGGCGATTTTTGCCCACTCCTCCTAGCACAAAATGTCCAGATGTGGCATCTTGTGAGCACAGCTCTCTTCAGGTCCCCCCACAGGTCTGGGTGGGCTCTGGCTGGGGCTATACCAGAACATCGATCCTCCTTTGATGAAGCCATTGCCTTGTTGATTTTGATGTAAGCTTTGGGTCATTGTCAAGCTGAAAGGTGGAGTTCCTCTCCATCTTCAGCTTCCTAGCAGATGCTTGAAGGTTTTGTGCCAATGTAGACGGATCCTTGGAGCTCTTCGTGATTCCATCCATCCTGACTAAAGGCCCAGTTCCAGCTGAAGAAAAGCTGCCTCAAGGAATGGCGCTGCCCCTGCCATGCTTTGCTGTGGGTCTCATTGTGTACCATATAGTGCCATTCATATCTCTCTATCTGTTATCTAGTGCCTTTGATAATCTGTCTGTCTGTCTTGTCTGTTTAAATGATTTGCTGCTGTTATTTTTGTGCCACACATACCTTTTGGAATTATGACCAAATGGTGCAGTCTTGGTCTCATCAGACCTTAATATATTTTTCAATACGGTTGTAGGAGACTGGGTACTGGTTTTTACAAAGTTAGCCCGGCTTGGTTGTTTTTCTTTGTGAGTAAAGGCTTTTGTCTTGCTACCCTACTGCACAACCCAGACACATGAAGAATATGACTGATTGTTGTCACACGTAGGGAACAACCAGGACTTACCAGGAAATCCTGCAGCTCTTTTAGTGCTGCTGTAGGCCTCTTGGTGGCCTCGCTGACCAGTTTTCACCTTCTCCTCTCATCAGTCTTGGAGGAACGTTCTGACCATTGAACCATGTTTTCTCCATCTGTTGATGACTATCTTCACCGGGCTCCATGGGATGTTTAATGGTTTGCATACTTTTTTGTAGCCCTGTCCTGATTGATACCTTTCAATGATGGGATCCCATTCATGTTTTAAAGGTGCTTTGCGGACGACGGCTTTTGGAGTATGTTGCAACCAAGAGGATATCCGGATAATCCTACAGGAACAGCCCAACTTAACTGGAGCTCAATCAGAGCTACAGTACTTGAATTAATGTCAGGTGTGTGCTAGCGAATATCTGAGATGAGACGTCTTGGGATTGGCCCATTCTGAACGCAGCCACATCCTTGATTATTAAAGGGTCTGCACACTCGGGACAGCAGCTTTTTGTAGGATGTTTCCTCCCCTTTTTCAACTCGGCAGTTTCTGATTTGTTTTCACCTTTTTCGTATAGACTTCAATTTTATAATAAATGTGAAATTAGTTCTGACAGGGTTTCTCTAGGTTTAATTTTTTATTACGCAAAATCCATGATTTTTGGCAGAGGTGTGTAGCCTTTTTGTATCCACTGTGTTTATGTAACATATACAGTCACATGAAAAAGTTAGGGAACCCCTGTCAGCCTGCATAATAATTGACTCTCCTTTCAACATAAAAGATAACAGTGGTATGTCTTTTATTTCCAAGGAACATCTGAGTACTGCAGTGTCTTCTGAACAAACGCAGTATTTAGTTGTATGAAATTAAATTAAATGTGAAAAACTGGCTGTGTACAAATGTGGGTCCCCTTGTCATTGTGCTGATTTGAATGCCTGTCACTGCTCAATGCTGATTACTGGAAACACCAAATTGGTTGGATTAGCTCATTAAGCCTTGAACTTCATAGACAGGGGTGTCCAATCATGAGTGGTAAAAGGTATTTAAGGTGGTCAATCGCAAGTTGTGCTTCCCTTTGACTCTCCTCTGAAGAGTGACAGACAGCATGGGATCCTCAAAGCAACTCTCAAAGATCTGAAAACAAAGATTGTTCAGTCTCTGGTTTAGGGAAGGCTACAAAAGCTATCTCAGAGGTTTAAACTGTCAGTTTCAACTGTAAGGAATGGAATCAGGAAATGGAAGGCCACAGGCACAGTTGCTTTTAAACCCAACAGGTCAGGCAGGCCAAGAAAAATACAGGAGCGGCAGTATTGTGAGAACGGTTACAGACAACCCACAGATCACCTCCAAAGACCTGCAAGAACATCTCACTGCAGATGGTGTATCTGTACATCGTTCTACAATTCAGCAATTTGCACAAAGAACATCTGTATGGCAGGGTGATGAGAAAGAAGCCCTTTCTGCACTCACACCACAAACAGAGTCGCTTGTTGTATGTCAATGCTCATTTAGACAAGTCAGATTCATTTTGGAACAAAGGGCTTTGGACTGATGAGACTAAAATGGAGTTATTTGGTCTTAACAAAAAGCACTTTGCATGGCGAAGAAGAACACCACATTCCAAGAAAAACACCTGCTACCTACTGTCAAATTTGGTGGAGGTTCCATCATGCTGTGGGGCTGTGTGGCTAGTTCAGGGACTGGGGCCCTTGTTAAAGTCGAGGGTCAGATGAATTCAACCCAATATCAACAAATTCTTCAGGATAATGTTCAAGCATCAGTCACAAAGTTGAAGTTACGCAGGGGTTGGATATTCCAACAAGACAATGACCCAAAACACAGTTGAAATCTACAAAGGCATTCATGCAGAGGGAGAAGTACAATGTTCTGGAATGGCCGTCACAGTCCCCTGACTTGAATATCATCGAAAATCTATGGGATGATTTGAAGCAGGCTGTCCATGCTCGGCAGCCATCAAATTGAACTGAACTGGAGAGATTTTGTATGAAGAATGGTCAGAAATACCTCCATCCAGAATCCAGACACTCATCAAAGGCTATAGGAGGACAGCGTCGAGAGGCTCAAAGGAGCAACAGGAGGCTCAACTAAGTATTGATGTCATATCTCTGTTGGGGTGCACACATTTATGCACCTGTCTAATTTTGTTATGATGCATATTTTCTGTTAATCCAATAAACTTAATGTCACTGCTGAAATACTACTGTGTCCATAAGGCATGTCAGATATTAAAAGGAAGTTGCTACTTTGAAAGCTCAGCCAATGATAAACAAAAATCCAAAGAATTAAGAGGGGTTCCCAAACTTTTTCATATGACTGTATGTGTTAGAACTTTGTCTGTCTATCTATCCTAAAAAATGTATAGTGCCTTTTCTGTCTCTTGTCTTTATATATCTACCTATCTGAGTGCTTTTATGTAACATTAGAGTGAAGTGAAACCGTGGGATGATCATCATGCCAGAGAGACAAGACATTCCACGTGCCTACCTGGATGGCCTGCCTTAAATTGTGACTCGACTGCTGCCATGCTGCAGGTGACGCCTCAGCAGCACACCAGTTCTGATCCCCAACAGGCCTGACCCCATTGGTTCTCCGGCGGTTTTGACTTTTCCGGGGATGAGGATCCCAAGGGCTTTACGCCGTCCCCTTCTTAATGCGAGTAGCCTTCTTATGGGCAGCTGCAGCAGATTTACTCACACGGAGAGCAGAAAGGAGTCTCAGAGCTGCGTGAAGTTTTTTATTTTTACAGTGGCTGGAGTGCCGGTCCTTGCAGCAACCCCCAAGTTTTCCCTGCAAGTTGGAGGACCGCTTGCAAGGCGGATGCAGTTTAACGTCACACCTGTGACATGCCTCCTGTTTTGCTATAGGTTTGCAAGACATGGACACTATCCAGTGACCTGAAATGAAGACTGGACTCCTTCAGTTCTGGTTCTCTTCAGAAAATCCTTGGATCTCACTGGTTTGACTTTGTGTTACTCATGGAGTCCCCAATGAGGCACATTACGTGCATTGTGAGGGAGCGTCAGTTATGGCACTACGGCCATGTGGCGCTATTCCCAGAGGGTGATCCTGCTCATTGATGAGGACCCAAGTGCCTGGACCAGGCCAGAGGGATGCCACATAACACCTGGCTGTGGTGGTTAGATGCTCATTTCTGAAGGGTGGGACTGGAAGGCGTGTCTGCCTGGTGGGGGGTTGCCAACCACGATCCAGTGCCGTTTTGTTATGTAGTGAGTGCGGCAATGCGCTGTACCAGTGTGTGCTCCCCAACCTGGTCTGACCTGTTGCAGTGGGTTTGTGTGTCGGGGAGGTGGAGGACTGAGATACAGTGGTGTGAAAAACTATTTGCCCCCTTCCTGATTTCTTATTCTTTTGCATGTTTGTCACACAAAATGTTTCTGATTTTCAAACACATTTAACCATTAGTCAAATATAACACAAGTAAACACAAAATCCATCCATCCATCCATCCAGTTTCTAACCCGCTGAATCCAAATACAGGGTCACGGGGTCTGCCGGAGCCAATCCCAGCCAACACAGGGCACAAGGCAGGAACCAATCCTGGGCAGGGTGCCAACCCACCGCAGGACACACAAACATACCCACTAGGGCCAATTTAGAATCGCCAATCCACCTAACCTGCATGTTTTTGGATTGTGGGAGGAAACCGGAGCGCCGGAGGAAACCCACGCAGACACGGGAGAACATGCAACTCCACGCAGGGAGGACCCGGAAGCGAACCCGATCTCCTAACTGCGAGGCAGCAGCGCTACCACTGCCACCGTGCCGCCCTAAACACAAAATGCAGTTTTTAAATGATGGTTTTATTATTTAGGAGAAAAAATCCAAACCTACATGGCCCTGTGTGAAAAAGTAATTGCCCCTGAACCTAATAACTGGTTGGGCCACCCTTAGCAGCAATAACTGCAATCAAGCGTTTGCGATAACTTGCAATGAGTCTTTACAGCTCTGGAGGAATTTTGGCCCACTCATCTTTGCAGAATTGTTGTAATTCAGCTTTATTTGAGGGTTTTCTAGCATGAACCGCCTTTTAAGGTCATGCCATAGCATCTCAATTGGATTCAGGTCAGGACTTTGACTAGGCCACTCCAAAGTCTTCATTTTGTTTTTCTTCAGCCATTCAGAGGTGGATTTGCTGGTGTGTTTTGGGTCATTGTCCTGTTGCAGCACCCAAGATCGCTTCAGCTTGAGTTGACGAACAGATGGCGGACATTCTCCTTCAGGATTTTTGGTAGACAGTAGAATTCATGGTTCCATCTATCACAGCAAGCCTTCCAGGTCCTGAAGCAGCAAAACAACCCCAGACCATCACACTACCACCACCATATTTTACTGTTGGTATGATGTTCTTTTTCTGAAATGCTGTGTTCCTTTTACGCCAGATGTAACGGGACATTTGCCTTCCAAAAAGTTCAACTTTTGTCTCATCAGTCCACAAGGTATTTTCCCAAAAGTCTTGGCAATCATTGAGATGTTTCTTAGCAAAATTGAGACGAGCCCTAATGTTCTTTTTGCTTAACAGTGGTTTGCGTCTTGGAAATCTGCCATGCAGGCCGTTTTTGCCCAGTCTCTTTCTTATGGTGGAGTCGTGAACACTGACCTTAATTGAGGCAAGTGAGGCCTGCAGTTCTTAGACGCTTGTCCTGGGGTCTTTGTGACCTCTCGGATGAGTCGCCTCTGCGCTCTTGGGGTAATTTTGGTCGGCCGGCCACTCCTGGGAAGGTTCACCACTGTTCCATGTTTTTGCCATTTGTGGATAATGGCTCTCACTGTGGTTCGCTGGAGTCCCAAAGCTTTAGAAATGGCTTTATAACCTTTACCAGACTGATAGATCTCAATGACTTCTGTTCTCATTTGTTCCTGAATTTCTTTGGATCTTGGCATGATGTCTAGCTTTTGAGGTGCTTTTGGTCTACTTCTCTGTGTCAGGCAGCTCCTATTGAAGTGATTTCTTGATTGAAACAGGTGTGGCAGTAATCAGGAAATTGAACTCAGGTGTGATACACCACAGTTAGGTTATTTTTGAACAATGGGGGCAATTACTTTTTCACACAGGGCCATGTAGGTTTGGATTTTTTTTTCTCCCTAAATAATAAAAACCATCATTTAAAAACTGCATTTTGTGTTTACTTAATGGCTAAATGTGTTTGATGATCAGAAACAATTTGTGTGACAAACATGCAAAAGAATAAGAAATCAGGAAGGGGGCAAATAATTTTTCACACCACTGTAAGTGAATCCTTATTAACTGACCATGCGTTTTTGTGATTTAGCTTGCCATCAGCATATATGTGTGTGTGCTTTGCCTCGAAGTGTTTATTTGTTTTGGTTGTCGGTGTAAAAGAGGACAGAGACGAGATAACGGTTTGGGGTGACTCAGCGACCCCCTCAGTATTACAAATGCAAAATGCTTTTCAGTGAAAAGAACATCTCTTTAGACATGAGTTTGAGATGACACTGCCCCAGATGACGGCACTTCTGGTTTAATGCAGTCCAGATGGAAAGAGGCGAGTCCAGCCGAATGGACACCAGAAGTTTTGTCAGAGGTTGCCAGTCATTCAATCTGCAGAGGGAGAAAGAGAAGAGGCATTAGAATACAGCACCACCCTGTGGATCAGCAAGCAGTTACCACTACCAAAGCCTTTTTAGCTGTTGGCACCAGTCATGTGCATCTCGTGTGCGAGTGTAGCATTGGTGCTACGGTGTCTGTGCGTGTAGCACTTGAGTGACATGTGGCAGTTATGTAATGTTTATGGAGTCTTGTAGTTAATTTGTGTGCAGAATTAGAGTAATGTTGTGTACCGTAGGAGTAGGCTTGCATTAATACAGTGCAGTGTGTGAAATATCAGCACGTCAACTGCACGTGTGTGGGACATTAGAGTCAGGCGTACCCCTTCACCTGGCAGCTGACTTTACATAGTCAATCAACAGCACCTCCATAGCTAAGAAGGCACTGCAGCTGCGCCGTTTCCATCAGCACCCCAGAAAGGCACGCCATGTCCCCCCTTTGGGGCACCATCGATGGCATGCTGACCAGCTGCTTCACCGGGAGCTTAGAGACGCGCTGGATCCTACAACGGATAGTACAAACACACACACACAACGCAGACGAGATCATTGGGACCTCTTAGTTTTCTCTAACAAGCATTGGATCCTTAAAGCCTACGCGTTGTGAAGGACCAACCCCTCCCCTCCCCCGGTCTCTTTGTGCCACTTCTGTCTGAACCAGTTCTGCCAGGTTGTGCAACGGCTTCTACCCTTTGGCTGTCTGGACTCTGAACTTTGTGCTACCCCCCCTCCCCTCCCCTCCCCGCCCTTAGATCTGCACCTAGTGGGGTTTATTTATATGCAGTGCATTTATGTTTGCTGCTACTGTTGTTTGTACTGTTAGTTGGTGTCATCACTAAATTATTACTAGCTATTTCAATTGTTTACTGTCTGTTTGTTTAATTGTTATTTCTTTAGGGTGGTGCAGTGGTAGCACTGCTGCCATGTAGCAAGGAGATTAGGGTTTGCATCCCAGTTCCTCCCTGGGTGTGGAGTTTGCATGTTCTCCCCATGTCTTCGTGGGTTTCCATCCATTGTTCAAAGACATGCAGGTTTGGTGGATTGGTAAGAGTAAATTGGTCCAAGTTCGTCCTGGCTTTGATCCTGTCTTGCGCCATATGCTTGCTGGGAACGTCTCTGGCAACCCCAAGACGTGACCCTCTACAGGACTAAACAGGTTAGAAAATGAATGTCTGATTGTTATCTATTTAGGAGAAAGTAGGGTGAAATGACACCATTTATTGGCTAACTAAATAGATTATAAAAGCAAGCTTTCGAGGCAGCTGAGGCCCGTTCATCAGGCGAGGTATCTACTTATGTATCTACAGTACAGCATAGGATCTGCTTATGTATCTACAGTACAGCATAGGTTCCTAAAGTATGAGGCATGACCCATTTTGAGTGACATGTTGTCTAAATGTGAGTCTTGATTCACAGTTGTAATCAGGGGGAGAAGGTCGCGTACGGTTTATGAAGTGTCTTGTGATGAGTCGCTGTGGGTAGATTGAGCAAACTCCTTCGAACTGCTATAATGTGTGTTAGTTATTCTGCAGGGGATGGGTGAGGTTACTGTCTCCCACAATACTCCAAGAGGGACAACCGGGCTGGTTCTGGGTCTTGAAGACACAAAAATTGGGTCACAAAATAAAGAAGGTTAAGAACAGCTGATATGTACTACTGTATAATTGTTTTCTTTATGCATTATACTAGCCATCTCCTGTGGCTTCACAATCGTAACAGTGAAACAGGACAGTGAGGAGGGCCCTGCCTGGCAACCCACTGCTGCTGTCACTCTTCCCCCTCCCTTTGGCCCACAGCCTCTGTCTCAGATTAGCACAAATATATCACTCCTGCAAGAGAACTGTGATTGTAGGCACGATGAGAGAAGTCGCAAAATCACCCGAAATGTTCAAGCAAATTATAGGGGAAAAAAAAGATCTAAATCATTTAAGTAGTTCTGTCTTTCACCAACTAAATGGAGATAAGAAACGCCTCGAGGCTGGTGCATGAGTGAGGATAGATAGATAGATATGAAAGGCACTATATAATAGATAGATAGATAGATATGAAAGGCACTATATAGTATAATAGATAGAAAGCTTCTTTATTAATCCCAAGGAGAAATTCATATACTCCAGCAGCAGCATACTGATAAAGAACATTAAATTAAAGAGTTATAACAATGCAGGTATAACAGACAATAACTTTGTATAATGTTAATGTTTAACCCCCCCACAACGCCACCGGGGTGGAATTGAAGAGTCCCAGGGTGTGGTGGAGGAACGATCTCCTCAGTCTGTCAGTGGAGCAGGACGGTGACAGCAGTCTGTCTGTCGCTGAAGCTGCTCCTCTGTCTGGAGATGATCCTGTTCAGTGGATGCAGTGGATTCTCCATGACTGACAGGAGTCTGCTCAGCCCGTCGCTCTGCCACAGATGTCAAACTGTCCAGCTCCGTGCCTACAATAGAGCCTGCCTTCCTCACCAGTTTGTCCAGGCGTGAGGCGTCCCTCTTCTTTATGCTGCCTCCCCAGCACACCACCGTGTAGAAGAGGGCGCTCGCCACAACCTTCTGATAGAACATCTGCAGCATTTTATTACAGATGTTGAAGGACGCCAACCTTCTAAGGAAGTATAGTCGGCTCTGTCCTTTCTTGCACAGAGCATCAGTATTGGCAGTCCAGTCCAATTTATCATCCAGCTGCACTCCCAGGTATTTATAGGTCTGTACCCTCTGCACAGTCACCTCTGATGATCATGGGGTCCATGAGGGGCCTGGGCCTCCTAAAATCCACCACCAGCTCCTTGGTTTTGCTGGTGTTCAGGTGTAGGTGGTTTGAGTCGCACCATTTAACAAAGTCCTTGATTAGGTTCCTGTACTCCTCCTCCTGCCCACTCCTGATGCAGCCCACTATGGCAGTGTCGTCAGCGAACTTTTACATGTGGCAAGGCTCCGAGTTGTATTGGAAGTCTGATGTATGTTGGCTGAACTGGACCAGAGAAAGTCCAGTCCCCTGCGGCGCTCCGGTGTTGCTAACCACAATGTCAGACCTGCAGTTCCCGAGACGCACATATTGAGGTCTGTCTGTAAGATAGTCCACGATCCATGCCACCACGTATGAATTTTCTCCCATCTCTGTCAGCTTGTCCCTATAGAGCAGAGGTTGGATGGTGTTGAAGGCGCTAGAGAAGTCCAGAAACATAATTCTTACAGCACCACTGCCTCTGTCCAAATGGGAGTGGGATCGCTGTAGCATATAGATGATGGCATCCTCTGCTCCCACCTTCTCCTGGTATGCGAACTGCAGAGGGTCGAGGGCGTGGCGGACCTGTGGCCTCAGGTGGTGAAGCAGCAGCCGCTCCATGGTCTTCATCACATGTGATGTCAGAGCGACAGGCCGGAAGTCATTCAGCTCACTAGGATGTGATACCTTTGGGACTGGGGTGATACAAGATGTTTTCCAAAGCCTCGGGACTCTATCCTGTTCCAGGCTTAGGTTGAAGATGCGTTGTAGAGGACTCCCCAGTTCCAACACACAGGCCTTCAGCAGTCGTGGCGATACTCCATCTGGACCCGCTGCTTAGCTGGCACGAAGTCTCCTCCGCTCTCTGCTCACCTGGGCTGCTGTAATTGTGGGTGGGGATGTCTCTCCTATGCTGGTATCAGCAGAAGGATGGGTGGAGGGTGCAGTACTCCGAGGTGAGAGCGGGTTAGGGTGGTCAAACTTGTTAAAGAAGTTGTTCATTTGGTTTGCTCTCTCCACGTCTGTCTCGATGGTGGCACGCCGCTTCGAGCTGCAGCCAGTGATGATCTTCATCCCATCCCACACTTCCTTCATGCTGTTATTCTGCAACCTCTGCTCCAGCTTTCTCCTGTACTGCTCCTTCACAGCCCTAAGCTGCACACAGAGTTCCTTCTGTATGAGCTTCAGCTTTAGTGCCTGGCCCCCACCCCCCCTCGGACCACTGTGTGTGTCTCAGATTTGTGCAAATAAATTGGTACCACAAGCGAACTGTGATACTTGGTGTGATGAGAGAAGTTGCAAAGTCCAGTTTTTTTCTCCAGCCTTTGGAGTTTTTTTTTTTTGTTTTTTCTGTCCACCCTGGCCATCGGACCTTACTCTTATTCTCTGTTAATTAATGTTGACTTATGTTTATTTTTTATTGTCTTCTATTTTTCTATTCATTTTGTAAAGCACTTTGAGCTACATTTTTTTGTATGAATATGTGCTATATAAATAAATGTTGATTGATTGATTGATTGATTGATTGAAAGTCAATTGGAATGTTCCAGCAAATTATAGAAAAAAAAAGAAACGATCTAATTCTTTTGTCAAGAGCAGACAGATGTTTATCTATCTATCTGTCTGTAATAGAGATATATATGTACCCTTTATATGTCGCTCTGTGGTTCTCTTATTTCCTACGACTGTATGCTGCAATGTGGTATATGGGTGGTATGGCCATAAAGCCACTTGACGTGACTTGAAAACTGTGTGTGTGTGTAGACCTGGAGTGTGCACTGTATTGTGTATTAGTAGACGTGCCTGTAATGCTGGATGGATGATGGGTAAACCAGGAAGATTAAAAAGCCAGTCTACTTCCTGGTATATGCCAGGAAGCGTGGGTACTCCAGGAAAGCACATCACAGATGCAGGTGTAGCAGTGCGCAGCATTAGTGGGATGTCTGTGATGGTTTATTGAATTGAAGGGTGATAATGTCTGTCATTAGGGTTGCAACTAATGATTATTTTGGTAGTCATATATTTGATTTGTGTCTGTAACAGATGGTGTAAATTTATAGTACTTTTAAGAGTTACCTTTTTTTTATTTTCACTTTTATTCTCTCAGTCGCGATCACGATACACACTACCTATCCCCAGGGATCTGACGCTGTTACTTTTTATCTGCAGCTGGGAATAACTGTAGATGCGAGTGGTGTTTTGAGACAATCGAACTGGAAATTTTCTGATCTTGAGGGATAAAAGTTGACACACAAACCCTGGCAAACCTGCCTTATTCGCATCTCATTGTCACTTGAATTTTTTTATTTAGTTTTACTGAGTGTTCCTGCTTATGCTGAATTAGTATGCGTCTTATGGCCCGTGATGTCAAAGCCGCACCGCCAAAAAAACAGAGACAAAGGTATATATGATATTCGGAATTCTTCATTTTATGACCTTTATAGTACATTTCGGAAAACATTGTGGCACGGATGTAAGTAACATTATTCATATTCCTTCGCGTACCTTATTGCGGTTGTAATCAATGACCGCGTTTTCTTGCCCAGTCTGCGTAGGACTCCAGAACATGCAGAGGAAAGAATGCCCTTCTGCTAGGTGAGCCATGAACGCCCTTCTTTTCTCAGTGGACCGCGTACATGCCTTGCACAGTACATGTGCGTCGATCGCCGCCAGGTCAACTTGTCAACCGGCCACCTGCGCGCTGCTGCTAGCACTGAATAAGCGCACGCCTTCTGGTGTCAGCGCACAGCACCGGGGGGAAAAAAAGAAAGAAACAAATATATGGGACATTTTGAAGAAATCATTGTGTGACCTGAATAGTACCAATCAGAAAACATCATCGCACTAATGCAATATTATTTGAAAACGAACAGGTCGGGTGTACATTTGTTACTGTAGCTTTTTTCATTTTTATTTTCTCAGTCTCGTTCACGCTCTCCCTCCCTGATCTGACCCTACCTAACTAACTAACTAACAGCGCCAGCATAAGTTCTCAAAAGACGGCGGCATCACAGCTCCAGGATGCTTATTATTAAGGTGGTGCTGCCGTGAAATAGAAAGCTCCGCTTTACAAAATCTGCATTCAACTTTTTTGTCTTTTTCGATGAAGTGCTCCCTCACTTTAGAAAGTTTCTGTCTCAATTTATTTCCATCTCCTTCCCCCTCCTCTATCCGACTCGCCATTTCAACCAGGTTTATTTTCCTCTTCATTCTTCTTCTCGTCAGACGTTCTTCTTCATTGGTAGGACTGTGTGCGGTCTTGACAAACAATCAATCAATCAACATTTATTTATATAGCACATATTCATACAAAAAAATGTAGCTCAAAGTGCTTTACAAAATGAATAGAGAAATAGAAGACACAATAAAAGATAAACATAAGTCAACATTAATTAACATAGAATAAGAGTAAGGTCCGATGGCCAGGGTGGACAGAAAAACAAAAAAAACTCCAAAGGCTGGAGAAAAAAATAAAATCTGTAGGGGTTCCAGACCAATAACAAATAACAATAACAAACGATACGGCCCGCCGACGTTCATGTAGTGCACTGCAGTTCCAAAAACCAATGTGGTTCTTTGTGACTGGATCCTCGATTGAAGGTTCTGTTTATGACGCGTCGACGATCTTTTGTAGTTGACGTCGTCGATTCCGTCGACTAATCGTTGCAGCCCTATCTATCATACAGGCACTGGGTGTGTTTCTATAGACCAGAGTTTTCAAACTCTGATCCTGGAGGGCCGTAGTGGCTGCAGGTTTTCATTCTAACCCTTTACTTAATGAGTGACCTGTTTTTGCTGCTAATTAACTTCTTTTGAATTCATTTTAATTGATTTGCTCTTGAAGATTCAGACCCCTCAATTGTTTCTTTTTGCTTAATTAGCAGTCAAACAATAATGAGATACACAATGAGCCGAAACAGGATCAGCAAACTGTGCCCATCACGCAATATCTGAAAATAAAGAAAGGCGACGGTCTCAGGAATGTCGATCTGCTCAGGTCCACAAAACATTTTATCTGAGCTCTTAGAAAGAGAAAATCAACAATTACAGAGATGTCTGCAATTGCACAATGAGAGCAGCAGCAAGCCATGGAATTAAAGAACGGGTTTAATTAACAATGAGAATCGGAGCCTAATGAAGCAACTGGTTGGAGTGAAATTGGTTGGAGTTTGAGGCCCTGACTTAGTTGGACTTCTGTCATGTCACTCGCTTCACATTTCTTTTCTGTTTGGGTGCCATTTAAGGGAAGAAATGAAGCAATTCAGAGGAACAAATCTTAAAAAAGCAAGTCAATTAAAAGTAATTCAAAAGAAGTGAATTAGCAGCAAAAACAGGTCACTAATTAAGAAAAGGGTTAGAATGAAAACCTGCAGCCACTGCCGCCCTCCAGAACTGGAGTAGGGGACCCTTGCTCTAGTCAGTCATTTTCTAACCCACTTAGTCGTGATGAGGGTCGCATGGCGGGCACTGTAGCCAGTCTCAGCTAGCATAAGGAGCAAGGCAAGATCAACCCTGGATAGGGGGCCAGTCCATCTCCATATTCCTACAGTCATCTTCTTCTGAAGCTTTTCCCACTTTCCTATATAACTGACCAGCCTCCACCATTCTCTTCCTCACCTGATACTCCATTCTCCCTTAGGTCTCTCTTCATACAGTCCATCCACTCTTTCTCTTTGGTCACCCTTTTCTCCTCCATATCCCAGATTCTCCTCTCCACAGTGCTCTCTTCTCTTCTCACGACATGCCCATACCACTTTGACCTTCTTTCCTGTATTTTCTTGTCAATTTCCCTGACTTTAACTGTACCTCTGATTCTCTCCTTCCTGATCTTATGGTGTGGACATGCCCTGAGAAGAGAAGGGAACACGCTGGGGAGAAGAATCTTGAATATGGAGAAGCGGACGACCAAAGAGAAAGTGGATGGACTGTGTGAAGAGGGGGTGTCAGGTGAGGAAGTGTACATGCCACGCATCCATCTGGTCACTCAGTTTCCTCTTCACTCACCCTTCATACCTGCTTAGTGTTCTGATCCACATAGCAATGCAGATCTGACCCCACTGTGTTTCTCTGGTGTTAGTGTGGTATCTGTGTAACAGCAGTCACACGTGTGTGTGTGTGTGTGTGTGTTTGTATACATTATTACAGGGAAGTCTGTGCTATACCAGGGGTCCTCAATCACGGTGGTCCTGGAGAGCCGCAGTGGCTGCAGGTTTTTGCTCCAACCCAGTTGCTTAATAAAAAGCACTTATTGCTAAAGTAACACTTCTGCTTTACTTTAGTGATTTTGAGCCCTTATTGCTTAGTTTTGTCTTAAACAGCTATTTTAATTGCTCCTTATTATCAATAACATGCAAATGACAAGAGAGAGCAGCATTTCTCCATTTAGCTTATTTACATTTACACCTGTGTGTATTTATCTGCACTATTGGGTTTAATTAAATACTTGGAAGAAAAATGAAGATAAAAAGTGAAGGACTGAGAATTACTCGTCCATTTTAGCCTTCAAATCATTTGCATGATAGAAAGGGAAAGAAAATCTAGGATATGAGAATGACCTGACATATCAGAGTTAATTTAATTTCATAGCTTGTTAGTGCTTTATTGGCAAGAATTGCTTTCTAATTAAGCAACCAGGTCAGAACAGAAACCTGCAGCCACTGCGGCTCTCCAGGACTGGGATTGAGGACCCCTGTGCTATACCAGTGTGTTTGAGTGACGCGTATCATTGAGCAGGCGGTGTGTCTTAAACATCACACTTGTGACACAACAGTAAACTTGAGTATTCGTGTGGAGTGTCATTGGCTTGTGTTTTCGTGTGTGTAGTATTAAGGCCTGGTTATATTTTGCACGTCAATGTAACATCAAGTTTTTCATGTCGTCTGGACATTTGCGTCTGCAAGTGCATTCCTTCATATTTTTGTGTCTGCGTGGTCCTGTATAATACAATACAGTTTATTTTTGTGTAGCCAAAAATCACACAGGCCCTGCCTCTTGCCAGCACCCCAGCCTTGACTCTCTAAGAAGACAAGGAAAAACTCCCAAAAAAACCTTGTAGGGAAAAATGGAAGAAACCTTGGGAAAGGCAGTTCAAAGAGAGACCCTTTCCAGGTAGGTTGGGCGTGCAGTGGGTGTCAAAAAGAAGGGGTCAATACAATACCATACAATACACAGAACTGAACAAATCCTCAATACAGTATAAAAATTTTGGAAATACGGAGCAGAATTTAACAGTAGATGATATCGCATAATAAGATTTGAATATTTTTAGAGTCCAGGAGACCTCATCCATCAAGCTGCCTCCCCCATTTGGCCATTCCACGGCTGAAACAGGGCTGGGCCAGCGAATCCGATGAAAGGACCCCCGTGTGCATCGACTGTGCATGCACTAGGCCAGGGGTCCTCAATCCCAGTCCTGGAGAGCCGCAGTGGCTGCAGGTTTTTGTTCTGACCTGGTTGCTTAATTAGAAAGCAAGTCTTGCCAATAAAGCACTAACAAGCTATGAAATTAAATTAACTCTGCTATGTCAGGTCATTCTCATATCCTAGATTTTCTTTCCCTTTCTATCATGCAAATGATTTGAAGGCTAAAATGGACGAGTAATTCTCAGTCCTTCACTTTTTTCTCTTCATTTTTCTTCCAAGTATTTAATTAAACCCAATAGTGCAGATAAATACACACAGGTGTAAATGTAAATAAGCTAAATGGAGAAATGCTGCTCTCTCTTGCCATTTGCATGTTATTGATAATAAGGAGCAATTAAAATAGCTGTTTTAAGACAAAACTAAGCAATAAGGGCTCAAAATCACTAAAGTAAAGCAGAAGTGTTACTTTAGCAATAAGTGCTTTTTATTAAGCAACTGGGTTGGAGCAAAAACCTGCAGCCACTGCGGCTCTCCAGGACCATGATTGAGGACCCCTGTACTAGGCAATAAAACATGGATGCTTTTGAAGAGAATGGCGATGTTCTTGTGTAGAAAGATCCTCAATCAGCGCAGTGCTAAGTACACACAGTTGTGCTCTAAACAGGACAGGGTGCTTATCCTCCGTCTGCTATGTCTTAGCCAGGACCCCCATAAACCCCAGTGCTGGAGTTCAACTACCTTTAGCGTGTTATTTTTGTTCATTATTGAATCTTTTGTTTGTGTTAATATTTCTGTTTTTTGTGTACCTTAATATAATTTGGATTTTGTCTCTGTATGTATGCCTGTGTTACACTCCACGTTTTTTGTGGGTGGATCCCCAGGAGGCGGGGCCACCTGGCCATCACTGCAAGGTACTGCCCTCAGCTCAATAAAAGCAGAGGGTATCCCATAGTACCTTGCAGTTCATTGTGATTGTGCTCTGGAGTTGGCGAGTTCTTCTTTCTTTTGATGTGTTCTGTGCTTTTTCTGATTTTTTTTTTTTTTTTTTCCCTTGATTTTTGAATTTCTACTTGTTTTTTTGATTTTTGTCATTGGATTGCTGTATTGGAAGTTTGTTTGCCATCAAATTGCCTTTGTTACAGGCAACTCCTTTTGCCTTTTGAGCTCAGCACAGCTTTCATTTTCAGCACGTAAATATTATTTTATAAAGATGCTGTGCTTGCCCTTCTCTAACTGGGGCTTTAATGGCAAATCTCCCTCTCGTGGGTGTTTTGGGAGTGTTTATGGGCTTTGTCATAATGTGGCGTCCATTCAGTTTTGAAGTGTAAGTGTTCCTTTAGAGCAGTGCTTCTTAAACTTTTAATATTTTCATGGAACCTTTAAAACTCCTTGGAGACCATCAGATCAGTCGGGATTGGTCCCCCTGTTCTCCTTTGGAGAACCGCTGCTGACAATTATAGTGGTGTCGACCCAATGTGAGATGAGACGCTATGTAAAATGTATGCGACCTTTCTACAGTAGTTCAATACAATGGTTACTCAACCCCAAGGGAGGCAACCCGCCACTCAAAATGGTTTTAGAAACAATGTTTTAGAGTGATGCTTGTGTTAGTAAACTTGTGTGTTTGCCCCCTGTGGTATTGTGGGTCTGCGTCTGAACAGATGGCCTGTTTTTAAATAAATAATTGAATGGCTGGCTCGATCTCCGTGGGTGTGTGTGCTCGCGTAGTTCTGAGAGGTTGGTGAGGTAATTGAGGTGAGACGCACCTGCACGTGAGGGTTTAGTCTGTCTTGTCGGCTTTCTGGGGTGCGCGATTGAGGCTGCTGCCCTCACAGAGGCATATAAAGGAGAGCTGGCACAAGAAAAAAAAAAAAGGAGGAACAATAGAAGGAAAAATCGACTGACCAGGGAAAGAGAAGGACGAGTGAGAGATGGAGGTTAAAATGGAGACGAGACAGAGATGCGGAAAGAGAGTGTGAGGCAGGTAGTCAGGAGTGCGTTTCAGGAACCCTTGCCTGGAGAAAGGGCGCTTCTACTGAGCGACTGCCGGGGAGCAGGAGCGGCCCTATTGCTGAGGGAAAGGTGACGGGGGACACAGGCGGCTCGGCATGGTGCCCCAGGAAAACCGGGCTATTGGTGTGAAGGTGGATTGCACCTGTCGTGCGGCATCTCCTCTTTCTGCAAAGTCCAAATAGGATAAAGGGATTAGGCATAAGGTTTAAAAGGGCAGTATTTGGGGCTCAAAGTTTTGTGGATCGTCTCTGGCTTTTAACCTCTGATTTTAGTGAATATTTATTGGATTTTAACTTCCACTTTACACAGTTTTTATGGATTATTTATTTATTGACTGATGGAGCAATGCACTGTTTGCATATTCCGTTAGATTTTAAATAAAAGCATTGGCACTCTTTCACCCACCCCTTGGTATGTGTATGTGTGTGTCCTCATCCCTTGGGTACACCATCAGCTATATTGTTTTCAAGAGGCCCAAAGAAGAACCCAGTGTGGGTCATACCCACGCTACCATCACCCCCACATGCCCCATTCGGGTGAGGGGGGCTGCGGTATTACCATAGGGCCACAGCTTGAGTCCATGCCTCTACCTTAATAGCTGCTGTGTGGACGTCTCCAGTGTCCACCTCTCACAATTTTCATGTTTATTTAATTATTCATAGAGTCTTCAGAAAATGACAGATCAGGACGTTTATGAGGACTGATCGATGGCCAGCTTAGCTTAATCTCATTAGTGGTTAGCTGTTTCGAAGGGCACACATCTTAAATCATTTATCTCTTGTGGTAGTCGGATGAACTCTGGGGTCAAGCGCTGTTGTGTGGGCCTCACACAAACACCCGGCATCTGTCATCTTTTATTTCCTTCCTCCATTTTGTATTTGGGACGTTCCTTCTCCTCACACTTCAGGTGAGGCACTGACATGCTGGGAATAGCTGAAGGTGGCAGCTTTCTTCTTTTTCTTCAGGCCTCGGATGAGAGGGGCTGACTGAAAGTTGTCTCACTGCCGCTGCTTTTTTGAATTATACCTAGTGGTGTTTGGGAGGCACCCAGAGGATTGGCATCCACTATTAATGGGCTGCCCAATTGGTTGTTAACAATGGTGCCACCACCTCCCCTGATCGTCTTCCGCCAGGACTGATCTGCATTGGAAACTGTTGCCATGTTCGTTCACAGGTCAATCCAGATGGGAGTGTTGTTATGGTGTCTGTCGGTGGAGCTCAGGGGGGTGTCTGATGTTTAGTATTCTGACTCGGAGTGTGCCAAGTTTGGCATTCCTTAGGGGCTGCCTGATCCTGTCAGATTTCACATGAGGCGTCTGATCCTGGCATGGCATCATCAATGGTACCTGTTATGTATCAGCTGGAGTTTGTGTTTTATAGTTTTGAATGAATATTTTTCATATGTTATGTAATTTCTGTTAGGTTTCTGATTTTGTGTTGTCTCTTGAAACAATCTGATCGTCCTTGTGCTTTGCGGGTGGATCCCCAGGAGGCGGGCCCACCCTGACATCACTACCCCTCAACCCTCAGTTTGGCTATTTAAGCCAGAGCACAGACGCTTCATGAGTAAGAACATGGCGTTTGTTCAGGATTTCTGGGAGTTTTACTATGTTTGTTGTTTTTTCTGGTCTTATTTTGCTTCTAAAATTGGATTTGTTTACATATTGTTGATTTAGATTTGTTTGCACTTATATTACCTATTAGACCACTCTTTATGCCTATTTTTACTCTGCTAAGCTTTTTATAATAAATTTTTGTGAGTAAATCCTTTATAATATAAGTAAAGATTCCTCATTTACCCTTTATTGCACAAGCCAGGAGTTTATGGTCACCCTCCTCCTTGTGGGTTTTTTCCTGTATTTTGGGCCTTTTCTAGTTTTTGTTTTATTGCCAGCTGTCCTGTTTGGAGGTTTGCTACACCAGAAAATACAATTAGCAGGGAGGATTTGCACTTATTACCTACTAGCAAAATACCCGCACTTCACAGCGGAGAAGTAGTGTGTTAAAGAAGTTATGAAAAAGAAAAGGAAACATTTTAAAAATAACGTAACATGATTGTCAATGTAATTGTTTTGTGACTGTTATGAGTGTTGCTGTCATCAAAGATTTGATTATCATTATTTCTTTCAATCAGGTTCGTATTTGGAGGATGTGTTGTGTTCAAGTTACATTCCGTGTTTGTCAACCGTTGTAAAGATAACAGGTTTCATTCATTGAAGTGTTCACTACCCAAATCGTTACTCGTGAATCTAAGATGTTTAACAGGCATTCCCGTATTAAGTTGTGGATTTGCCTGCGAATATTTAGCGGCAGCATGTCTATGAACTTAATTTAAACTTAAGCTTTACACCTTGCTTTCCTATTGATATGTCTACAAAGGCTTGTTCAGATTCAGAGCGTTGTTCCTTTCTTACTACATCAATAAACAGCTCGTCTTCCTCTTTATCTGAGACATCACACACTGCATGCACGGGTTTACCTTTCCCAGTCCTGCAAACTTTAGCAAAGTGCTTCAATTTACCACATTTTTTACACTGTCTTCCTTTAGTTGGACATTGACTTTTTCCACCGTGTGGTCTGTTTCCGCAGTAGCTGCACTTATGAATATGCTTGTATGCGTCACTCGCTTCATATTCTTTTGCTGCCTTCTCAATTGTGTAATGCATATTTTGTTCAGCGCTCTTTGGAGCTCTTCCTTGTTCTCTGCATACTGCGTTCACAGTCAGTTCACGTGAGCCGCTCGGAGCACATGCATCGAAGGTTCTCAGCTGTGCTTGTGCTCTCTCGTGCGATCTCGCGATGTCCACGGCTTTATTTAATGTTAGCTCAGACCCGGCACTTAAAAGTTTCTCTTGCACTTTCGCTGAGTTTGTGCCAAACACCATTCTATCCCTAACCATCTCATCTTCGTTTGCATAAGCACAGTCCTTCACCAGCAATTTTAACTCCGTTACAAAGTGATCAAAAGTCTCGTTTATACCCTGCGTCTTCTCATTAAACTTGTATCTCGAATATCGTATTCGTCTTCGGCATGACAAACTCCTCAAAACAGTCATAATAAGTTTTCAGTACCTTGGCTTCCTCCTGGGTGAGAGTCCATGTGTTAAAAATGTCTCTTCCTTTTTCCCCAGTCCACAGGAGCAGGTAGCTGCATTTCTCACTCTCGTCTTTGTGTGAATCTAAGATGTTTAACAGGCATTCCGGGTATTAACTTTTTGATTTGCCTGCGAATATTTAGCGGCAGCGTGTCTATTGGATTGCTGCTGACAGACGGCCTTATATGGGCAGGCACTCAATTACGTGGGAGGCGTGACGATGAGGGACGCAACTCTGCCTCACACGGCGACTGAGCTGCAGGCTATGGCCGTATATATGTACGTAAGTACGATTCAGTTATGACCGTTACGCATAGAATTTTGAAATTAAACCTGCCTAACTTTTGTAAGTAAGCTGTAAGGAATGAGCCTGCCAAATTTCAGCCTTCTACCTACACAGGAAGTTGGAGAATTAGTGATCAGTGAGTTAGTCAGTCAGTCAGTGAGGGCTTTGCCTTTTATTTGTATAGATTAGACCCCTCTTTATGCTTATTTTTGCTCTGTTAAGATTTTTCTTGTATTTTTTGTTGGGAATGAACGCTTTATTAGTAATGATTCCTTGTTTAGTCTTTATTGCACAAGCCAGGAGTTTATGGTCACCCTCCTCCTTGTGGGGCTGTTTGCTGTATTTTGGGTTTTTCTAGTGTTTGTTTTATTGCCAGCTCTCCAGTTTGGGGGTTTGCTACACCAAAGCATGCAGCTAGCAGGGAGGATTACCTGGATTGGGGAGAGTCTCTTTGGGTGGACTGGCCTGCCTTCATGGTCACTTTCAGGAGCCCTCACACCCATTTCACCATGTGTGTGACTCCTGTTCACCGAAATATTGAAATTCTTTCAGTCAGATCCCACCTTTTCTTGTGAGGCTGAAGCTTCTTCACGTTTCTAATGCTGTCCAACCTATGATCCTGTCATATTTATCTGGTTTGAGCTCTAATCCTGTTTGATCCTCTGATGTCTTCTGTCTCTGTCTGGAATCACATTGTACTGAATCTCGCTTCCAAAGCATCTGATCGTTCGAATGCTTTTGTAATTCAGGTTCCACTGTGGGACAATATCGTGCTGGCAGCTGTTGCTTTGCTGTGTGTAAGTGTCTTCTGAGTAGGGCCGTACGACTGAGTGATTTCACACGGAAACTGCAATTTGACATAAGGCAGTTTTAAACTCTAAGAGGTGTGATTTTTTTATTTAGCACACGTATTGTAAAGACTCCGGCCATGGCATTTTTAATTTTATTTATAGAACCTTCAGGAAGTCTTCAGACGCCTTCACTTTGTTCACATTTTGCTTTGTTGCAGTCTTGAGCTAAAATCATTTCAATTCATTTTTTTCCCCCTCATCAAGCAACACTCAATACCCAAGAAGTGAAAACCGGATTTAGGAACTTTTTGTAGATTTATTGTAAGTAGTACTAGGGTATTGTACTGTGTTAGCCATTATGGATGTAGTAAGAAGTCGAGCAAAATGACTAAAACGATTACAATATGCAAGTTTTTGAGGCAACTCCGGTCCCTTCTTCAGGCAAGATGTAATAAATAGGGGGCTTGAGTTGCCTCGAAAACTTGCATATTGTCATCTCTGTCGTTAGCCAATAAAAGGTGTCATTATGCTTGACTTCTCACTACAGATTTATTGTAAATAAAACACTGAAGTCTGCCATGAACACAAGTATGGAGACCCTTATATAGATGTATCTCAGAGAACAAGTGCATTGTATGAGGAACAGGCATGGGCACTGCCTACCCATAAGGCAGTGGCAAAAAAAAAATTCATGTCAAATAATCCTCATATAATTAAAAAGTATGACAGTTTTGTAGATATTGGTATAATGTATTTGTATATACCAGTGGTGGCGAACCTATGGCACGCGTGCTAAAGGGGGCACTCAGAGCCCTCTCAGTGGGCACGCGCGCCGTCGCCCGAGCACAGAGTTCGTTACTATAAAGCCAGAGGAATGCGGGGCGGGCTGCTCCCTCACCACTCCCCTCTTCACGCGCGGAGGACTTTTCTCACATCACCCGCCCCTCTGCCCAGCAGCCCAATGGGAGCGCTTCCTTCCTCTCCTGTCTGGGGTAAGGCGGGCGGCACACATGCTGCTTGAGGGTGCGGCACGGACTGCAGCCTTTTGAGTCTGTGATTCTCGTGGTGGGGTTGGAGGGGATGTGGTATAGCGGGTCCACAGCTCAAAATTGAAAAGGCCAGTTTTAACAGACAATTGCCGCACTCGCGGCTTAAAGGGGCTATGGTAGAGTGGCCGGAGCGATTTCCGGGAGCTTTGTGACGTGGGCAGTCCTCGCTTAAGCGCACAGGTGAGGAGTCGTCCGCATCTGTAATTATTGCCGGAGTTGCTAATCGCCACACCTGATCCACGACCCGTAATATATAATGGAAGCTTTGGGGGTGGAGCTTAATAGGGAAGACCTGCGTGAAACACTTGAGAGGATCGAAGGGATGACAAAGGACAGCACAGCACAGTTAGTTATGAAAATGAAATCCTTCAAGTGTGGAATTCTCTGCCAAATAATCTTAAGTCAATGAAGGCACTTGAGATTGCTTTCCTTACTTTGTTTGGAACATCTTATGCTTGTGCGCAGCTGTTGTCAGCTTTGAATTAAATCAAATCTGACACCAGAAACGGACTAACAGATGACCTGAGTGCTGCATGTGTTGCTCTCAAACTTACAAAGTATGAGCCAAGGTTAGACAAATTATCAGCATGCATACAACAGCAAAAAGCACATTAATTGTTCAAAAGCATACCGAATGCAAACTTTTACCTTTCAACAAAAAGTTGCTTGTATCATTGAAAGCTCAGTTATTATGTTTTTCTTTTAAGACAAAAGATGTTAATGTATGAGTTGCTTTTCTAAACTAAAAGCTCAGTAGATAGACAGACAGACAGAGCATCAGTATTGGCAGTCCAGTCCAATTTATCATCCAGCTCCACTCCCAGGTATTTATAGGTCTGTACCCTCTGCACACACTCACCTCTGATGATCACGGGGTCCATGAGGGGCCTGAGCCTCCTAAAATCCACCACCAGCTCCTTGGTTATGCTGGTGTTCAGTTTTAGGTGGTATTCAGGTTAAATTGCCATGTTGGCACTTTGCGATAAATAAGTGGGTTTTGGATTGCAGTTTGGGCACTTGGTTTCTAAATGGTTCGCCATCACTGGTATATACCATATCATTTAAACAAATAAGTAATGCGTTAATGGATAATTGTGCACAGTAACCTATTTTCAATAGAGTTTGTCTGCAGATCTCCAGTGGAAGACCCCTCTTTGGATGATCCAGCTGCTGGACCCTCTGACTTCATTAAGCTGGACGTGTGAAGTCCCAGAGATCTACTCATTGGTACATTTTCAAGATGGTCCTGTGCCAAGACTCTGCATTTCACACGTCCAGCTGCAGGCCCCAAATGACGTCATAGCCACAGAGGGGTCTGCCTCCAGACTGTTCCCCCTATTTTCTGTGCATACATATCCCACCGTGTCACAAACGCACAGCAATTAACAATGAAATCATTACAGTTCAGGGTGAAAGCAATTAAGAACTTCAGCAAAAATGTTATTAACGTTGCGTGAGTGGCAGAAGATGAACAACCAGCAGCTCCCATGAAGAACAGAATTGATTTGTGCTACTGTTACAATATCTGCCACTCAAAATGGTTTAAAGTTCAGCTTTTATTACTTGAAGCGTCATTGTTGATGACCTGGCACTCTTGTCGCATACACATCAGCAGATGCAAGGTAACACAAATAACTCGACAGCCACCTCTTCCCTAGTTTGGCCCAAAGGAAAGACAAAAGTCACCAACAACTGAGCCTATTCAGCTGAGAGGCGAATCATTAGAAGAGGTGGAAACCTTCACCTGCCTGGTCAGTGACACACAGACGCCGATGTTTAGGACAGCAACGTCAAGGCTTGTGGAGCATCTGTGCAGCTGAGAAACTATCTGGAGTTCCAAATCCAAGGTCAGGATATTCAATACAACGTTAAGTCAGGAAGCTCAGACCTGGAGGGTGACAGTTATGATCAGTAAGAAAGTTCAGATGTTCATCAACACGTGTCCAGAAAGGATCCTGTAGATACGCTGACCCAACACAATGCGCAGCAGTGACCTTTTGTCGGGGAACCAACCAGATGCCTGCAGCAGCTGACATTTTTAAAGATGAAATGGGAATGGATTAGACACCCTCCGCAGAAAGTGCCTCTCTGCGGAGAGCCCATGATCTGGAATCCAAAAGACAAAAAGGAGAAGAGGAAGGCCAAGAACCACATGGCACCGGGTCATGGAGGTAAACACTAGGAGGATGAGGCCTCACTTGGTGCCTACTGGAAAGAAAGGTGTGGAGCCAGAGAGGCTTGGAGGACACTTGTTGCCGGCTTATGCCATGGGTTGGGGATAAAGACATAAGTAAGCTTGTGACTCAATTACGGAGGTTGCTGCCGTTGACAAAACACAGCCATTTTTCAAGATGGGTCAAAGTGCAGACCCTCCACTCCACTGGACAGCCAATTGGATTGCAGGTTTTTGTCACCTGGTTTACTTGACTCGAGTCACATGAGCCCCACCCCCTAATCTTAACCATAGTGTAACCAGTTGTTATCATTGACGTATAACATAAAGTGACAGCCTCCTGCACAGAGTGGGGCACTGGAGGTCCACAGCTAGAGTCTATTGGCTATTTTGGCACTTTAGAACATTGCTTGCTTGTCAGGGGGTAACAAACTGACTTGTTACATGTAATCTGCATTATGGAGCAATGCGTAGTATTGCCTTTACCCCACAAGCAGATTTAATAATCCATCCATCCATCTTCCTACCTCTTGGAAGAGTTGGCGGGACAGCTGAAGCCTATCCCAGCAAGCTCAAGGAAGACACTGCGCCTGGATAGGGTGTCAGTTCATCGCAGGGCGAACTCATAAACAACTTATTTAGTCATAAAAGCCATAAGCATATTTAAAACAAATTAGGAAATGGCGCATTCGAGGACTGTGCAGGCACCACAGCCCTCAATGGTCCAAGTTCAGTAGGTCAGTTCTAGAACTTTCTTAATGCATTTCAGCATTGCTGGGGCCATAGGCCGTCTCACCAAAATTGGACAAAAGCCTCAAAACAGACCTGGACAGGCCTCTAGTCCATCACAGGGACCACTCTCTCTCACAAATATCCACACTCACCGTAACAATATGAAATTACCATTTAACATATCCTAAAAAAAAATTAATTCTGTCCGGCTGTTGTAATTTTCATGTAGTGTGACTTGCAAAGCTGTGCAGTTATTACAAACAACAGAAGCGAAAGGCAAACTTTAACTACGACGAGGGACCGTTACGGACACCAAGTGATTGTGGCGCTCGGATGGTGAATTACACTGAATGTAAAATGGTGAATCATGGTAAACTGCAGATAACGGAGCTGTGGCGTTGGTTTAGTGTATGGTAAACACTAAACTACTAACTAACTAACTCTACTAACTGCTTACACGCCACAGGTAATTCAGTCACCTCGTGATAACCTTTTGTTTTCCTCACTTGCATTTCGTACTTTTAATGGTGAGGAAGATCATTTAACTTCAGGGAGGCACTACAGGTGCATCACAGCAAGGACAAACAGACTCAAGACCAGTTTATTCCCAAAAGCCATAACCATTTTAAACTCACACTTGCACTGACCACAAAGTCTAACCCCCCAGCCCCTGGACTTCCTTCTATCTGTCAACTGTGCAATATCAATATCTAAATGGTACTGATAGTAACTGTACAATATCTGGATACTGTACAATATCATTACTCTCAGGGTCCAACATCCACTACTCACTGCACGTGATCACCATTATTGTGCAATATTTAAATTATGTGCAATAATACAATAGTGCAATAGTTACTATTCTTTCCATATATGTACAGTGCATCCGGAAAGTATTCACAGCGCATCACTTTTTCCACATTTTGTTATGTTACAGCCTTATTCCAAAATGGATTAAATTCATTTTTTTTCCTCAGAATTCTATACAACAACACCCCATAATGACAACGTGAAAAAGTTTGTTTGAGGTTTTTGCAAATTTATTAAAAACAAAAAAAACGAGAAATTCCATGTACATTCACAGCATTTGCTCAATACTTTGTCAGTGCACCTTTGGCAGCAATTACGGCCTCAAGTCTTTTTGAATATGATGCCACAAGCTTGGCACACCTATTCTTGGCCAGTTTTGCCCATTCCTCTTTGCAGCACCTATCAAGCTCCATGAGGTTGGATGGGAAGCGTTGGTGCACAGCCATTTTAAGATCTCTCCAGAGATGTTCAATCAGATTCAAGTCTGGGCCACTCAAGGACATTCACAGAGTTGTCCTGAAGCCACTCCTTTGATATCTTGGCTGTGTGCTTAGGGTCGTTGTCCTGCTGAAAGATGAACCTTCACCCCAGTCTGAGGTCAAGAGCGCTCTGGAGCAGGTTTTCATCCAGGATGTCTCTGTACATTGCTGCAGTCATCTTTCCCTTTATCCTGACTAGTCTCCCAGTTCCTGCCCCCCACAGCATGATGCTGCCACCACCATGCTTCACTGTAGGGATGGTATTGGCCTGGTGATGAGCGGTGCCTGGTTTCCTTCAAACGTGACGCCTGGCATTCACACCAAAGAGTTCAATCTTGTTGTATTTTGTTTCTCATGATCTGAGAGTCCTTCAGGTGCCTTTTGGCAAACTCCAGGCGGGCTGCCATGTGCCTTTTACTAAGGAGTGGCTTCCGTCTGGCCACTCTACCATACAGTCCTGATTGGTGGATTGCTGCAGAGATGGTTGTCCTTCTGGAAGGTTCTCCTCTCTCCACAGAGGACCTCTGGAGCTCTGATGGAGTGACCATCGAGTTCTTGGTCACCTCCCTGATTAAAGCTCTTCTCCCCTGATTGCTCAGTCTAGATGGCCGGCCAGCTGTAGGAAGAGTCCTGGTGGTTTCAAACCTCTTCCACTTACGGACAATTCCTTTGACTTTATGCTTGGTTTGTGCTCTGACATGAACTGTCAACTGTGGGACCTTCTATAGACAGGTGTGTGCCTTTCAAATCATGTCACATCAACTGAATTTACCACAGGTGGACTCCAATTAAGCTGCAGAAACATCTCAAGAATGAACAGGGGAAACAGGATGGACCTCAGCTCAATTTGGAGCTTCATGGCAAAAGCTGTGAATACTTATGTACATGTGCTTTCTCATTTTTATTGTTGTGTTGTGTTGTGTATAGAATTCTGAGGGAAAAAAATGAATTTAATCCATTTTGGAATAAGGCTGTAACATAACAAAATGTGGAAAAAGTGATGTGCTGTGAATACTTTCTGGATGCACTGTATATAGCGTCGCAGAACTTCTTTGCAACTTTTTTGCACCATTTGTTTATGTGTTTATTTACTTGTTGTGTTCTACATATATGTCTGCACTGAAGGAGCTGCTTTTAATCTCATTGTATATGTGTATAGTGACAATGAAAGGCATTCTTCTTCTTCTTCTTCTTCTTCCTATTAACGACTTAAAGCATCGGGAGGACTGAGATGCTGGTGCCCTAGTTCTGCAACGTTTGCACTAAAGACTTTTGCAAAGCAAACAATTTGGTGACTTGGAGGGCTCCACATGCACCCAGCTGGACTTGCCTTGTGATAGACAATTGGCCGCCCATGTGTGGAAACATTTTGTGACAGCAAATTCCCACCCACACACACGCAGTCTGCTGATGCTTCACTAACTTATATTGGAGATCTGTTTGCCATCCACAGCAGCTATTGGAGATCAAATGGAGGAATATATACAAAATATGCAAGGTGATGTGTCCGCTCTCAAGGTAAAACTGAAGCAGTACACTAATTTTAGTTGAAATGGCACAGAATGTTGCTCTGTTTTAAGTTAGACTAGGGGGCTTTGCCCCCTGCTTGCTTCGCTCGGTAACCCCTCCCCCCACCCAGCACTACGCGCCGTTGTGAATAGGGGAGCTGAACACACCCGAAAGAGACAGGGTTCCTCCGAAACCCCTCTTAACCGGTGATACAATGGGAAACATGTAACAGTTGGATTTTTGTTAACCTCCTCTTAGCTCGATCAGCTGCTGGCTTGCTACTGCTGCCATGCCACATGATCTGCAGCTTGTGTGGTGCTTCGAACGTTTAAAAGCTTTTATAGCAGCTCTCCTTTTGTCTCAATGCCTTGTCTGTCTTCTCCCATAGACATCCTCAAACACTATTCAATCTCTTTTCGCTGTTCCATTATTTCACAGAGTAATATTTTCAGTTTGTTTCCGCTAATGCGATCTTAACTCTCATTTTTTTAAGACTTTCGAATTTTGCTACTTCCATTAGCTCTAACCTGCTCTGCACATGTATCACAGGACTTGCTTCCAAAGGTTGTAAGTATGACATGACTTGTCCGTCTTGTGGGACGTGAAAGTGTCTCTCTTCAAAAGATCACGTCTTGTCTCTCAAGTCTTGTATTGTCGCAAGATTTTTTTTTATAATAGAGAGACAAATTTGCGGATTGATCAACGCTCTTCATTGGCAAATTTTGCAATCTCTGAACTGTGTACAGAGCGATCTATTCAAGATATAACATCGAGAGTTGAACTGTCATGACAAATTTCTTTGACGAATACGTGTGCCACATTTCAGCAAAGTTTCCCTATCTTGGTGTGGTGCAGAGTCAATTCATGTGGTTAAACAGACAGACAGACAAACATGGCTACTGCAGTAGGTGCTTTCACATTATAAGTGAATGCACATAAAAATGAAAAGTCTCCAATAAAATCAAACTAACATCTTAACTTGGAGTCTAGCCTGTTGCGCAGTGGCCAACCGTACCGTTTGTGAGCGTGACCTGCACCAAAGTACGTGTCAAATTAAAAGTCCGACAAAATGCTTTTCAGATGAGGTCATAAAATGAGCGTTTTGGTGAGCCTGGCAGTAAGCCTCTCGTCAAAGATTCTCGCTCATCTTGCGAAAGTGTTCGATTTTTGTTAACTTAATTATACATATGCATGTCCTGCAGGAACTATGTATTCATTTAATTTTTTTTTATTTTTTTTTTTGGGCATGTCCTGCTGGGTAATATGCATACGGGGAAAAGTCTTGATGGCACATGTTGTGGTAATTATTTGTTTAACATATGGTTTTATTTATTTTTGAATTCACTTCAAGTTTTATTGTTCTGTCAGTAGTGGATGGGCACACACTTGGGCCCCACCCTAGTGGGATCCCATAAACTTGACAAAAAAATGGTACTGTATTTAACATCATTAATGTAAAGATAGACAGAAACTTTATTATTAATCTCAATGGAAGTTGTAAGATTACAGCAGCAAATATAAAAAGGCACAAATATGCACATAACACGAACGATCATAATCTTACGCCAACAAGGCACCAAAACAGACATAACAAGAATTATCTGTAAGTAAATGAACAAAGTATTTACTATGTGTAAAGTGATTAGAATTGTTCATACTTACTGTTCAAGTTACAATTCCACAGTACAGAATATCAGTCATTGGCACACAGTGCCTTTGTTTCATAAGATGTCTGCCAGACCAGCTCAGTACCATTCAGCAAACAGGGAACAAGAAGACCACCTTGGCTGAGGAGGTGACTCATTATAGAACCTGATAGCTGAGGGTAGGAACGACCTTACATGGAGCTCCCTGGAGCCACAGGGGGTGGGTAGTCATTGTCCTGGGTGACCTCCAGTGAAATCAGTTTGGCTCCCATGGCAGACCCATCCCTTTTTAATCGATGTATTAATTCTATTGGCATCACCTGTGCTATTGCCACTGCTCCAGCACACTTCCACATAGAAGATGGCATTTGACACATATACTGGCCTCTTCCGGACTAAGTATAGCACCTCTGTGTTTGCACCCCACTTAATGTATGTAGTGTGTGTGTGTTGTGGGCGCGTATACATGGTGCGTTGGCGTGGCTTCATCCTACAACTTGATAATGATGCCAAACACACTGCTAAGGCAAAACAGGGGTTTGTGAAAGCTAAAAACTAAAAAATTCATGAATGGCCAAGCCAGTCACCTGATTTAAATCCAACTGAGCAGGCCTTCCGTACGCTTAATGACAAAACTGAAGGGGCCAACCCACCAGATTTTCATTCTATCCCTTTTCTTAATTAGTGACCTGTTTTTGCTGCTAATTAACCTCTTTTGAATTCATTTTAATTGACTTGTTTTTTTTAAGATTTGTTCCCCTGAATTTCTTCCACGTTCCTCTCAATTGCTTCATCTCTTTACTTAAATGGCACCCAAACAGAAATGCAATGTGACTTGAGTGAGCCAACAGAAGAGCAGCTAAGTCAGGGCCTCAAACTCCACCAATTTCACTCCAACCAGTTGCTTCACTAGGCGCCGATTCTTGATGTTAATTAAACTGGTTCTTTAATTCCATGGCTTGTTGCTGCTCTCATTGTGCAATGGCATGCATTTCCAAAATTGGTGATTTTCTCTTTTCTAAGAGCACTATGAAAATGTTTCGGGGACCTGAGCAGATCAGCATTTCTGAGACCTTCACTTTTCTTTATTTTCTTTGTTTGGCTGCCAATTAAAGAAAAACAAAACAATTAAGGGGTCTGAGTCTTCAAGACCATGACAAATAAAATGAATTCAAAAGAAGTTAATTAGGAGCAAAAACAGGTCACTAATTAAGAAAAGGGTTAGAATGAAAACCTGCAACCAGGACTGGAGTTGGGGACCCCTGGTGTATTTATATGTGTTTGTGTGTGTGTGTATATATTCTCTCCTATCTATCTATCTATCTAAATTATATTTAGGTCCATAAATATTTGGACAGACAGCTTTTTTTTAATTTTGGTTCTGTACATTACCACAATAAATTTTAACTGAAACAACTCAGATGCAGTTGAAGTGCAGACTTTCAGCTTTAATTCAGTGGGTGAACAAAACGATGTGAGGCAACTAAAGTATTTTTTGAACACAATCCCTTCATTTCAGGGGCTCACAAGTAATTGGCCAATTGACTCAAAGGCTATTTCATGGGCAGGTGTGTTCAAGTCCGTCGTTATGTCTTATCAATTAACAGATAAAAGGCCTGGAGTTGATCTGAGGTGTGGTGCTCGCATGTGGAAGATTTTGCTGTGAACAGACAACATGCGGTCAAAGGAGCTCTCCATGCAGGTGACAGAAGCCATTCTTAAGCTGCGAAAGCAGAAAAAATCCGAGAAATTGATACAATATTACAAGTGGCAAAATCTCCAGTTTGGTACATCCTGAGAAAGACAGCAAGCACTGGTGAACTCAGCAAGGCAAAAAGACCTGGACGTCCACGGAAGACAACAGTGGTGGATGATCGCAGAATCATTTCCATGGTGAAGAGAAACCCCTTCACAACAGCCAGCCAAGTGAACAACACTCTCCAGGGGGTCGGCGTATCGATATCCAAGTCTACCATAAAGAGAAGACTGCATGAAAGTAAATACAGAGGGTGCACTGCAAGGTGCAAGCCACTCATAAGCCTCAAGAATAGAAAGGCTAGATTGGACTTTGCTAAAGAACATCTAAAAAGCCAGCACAGTTCTGGAGAAACATTCTTTGGACAGATGAAACCAAGATCAACCTCTACCAGAATGATGGCAAGAAAAAAGTATGGAGAAGGCGTGGAACAGCTCATTATCCAAAGCATAGCACATCATCTGTAAAACACGGTGGAGTCAGGCAGTGTGATGGCTTGGGTGTGCATGGCTGCCAGTGGCACTGGGACACTCGTGTTTATTGATGATGTGACACAGGACAGAAGCAGCCGAATGAATTCTGAGGTGTTCAGAGACATACTGTCTGCTCAAATCCAGCTAAATGACGTCAAATTGATTGGGCGGTGGGTGTTTCATGATACAGATGGACAATGACCCAAAACATACAGCCAAAGCAACCCAGGAGTTTATTAAAGCAAAGAAGTGGAAAATTCTTGAATGGCCAAGTCAGTCACCTGATCTTAACCCAACTGAGCAGGCATTTCACTTGTTGAAGACTAAACTTCAGACAGAAAGGCCCACAAACAAACAGCAACTGAAAGTAAAGGCCTGGCAGAGCATTAAAAAGGAGGAAACCCAGCATCTGGTGATGTCCAGGAGTTCAAGACTTCAGGCTGGCATTGCCAGCAAAGGGTTTTCAACCAAGTATTAGAAATGAACATTTTATTTCCAGTTATTTAATTTGTCCAATTACTTTTGAGCCCCTGAAATGAAGGGATTGTGTTAAAAAATACTTTAGTTGCCTCACATTTTTATGCAATCGTTTTGTTCAACCCACTGAATTAAAGCTGAAAGTCTGCACTTCAACTGCATCTGAGTTGTTTCATTTAAAATTCATTGTGGTAATTAATGTACAGAACCAAAATGAGAAAAGTTGTCTCTGACCAAATATTTGTGGACCTAACTGTATATGTATACATACTGTATGTTATATCTATTTATATATATATATATATATATATATATAAAAAGACAAATACCATTGACTCACTCATTACAAAATCTCTCTAACCGTGAGGACTTGAAGTTTGGAATGCAGGTTACCTTTGGCCCATAGGTGGTCGCCAAGAAACGGTTTTAAAAATTTCGTGGTCCAAGCACGAAATTTCTTAGTTTTTTTAGACCCGTTTGTATGTCTGTCCCCTTTTCAGGAGAGAACTACTTAATGGATTTAGATTTTTTTTTTTTTTTTTTCTAGAATTTGCTCATTGCATCTCTCATTGCGCTACGAATCATAGTTCGCTTGTTATAGTGATATATTCGCGCTAATCCGAGACAGAGGCTGCGGGCCAAGGGGAGTAGGAAGCGTGACGTCAGGAGTAGAGTTAGGCAGGGCCTCCTCACTGTCCTGTTTCACCACTCCTAGGACGAAGCCGCGGGGGATGGCTAGTATAGTTTTTGAGACCCCCGACACCCCGCCCCCCAACTGCACTGTGCGCCGAAACTCTTGTTAAAGCAGACAGGGATTGGTTGTCCGTCGCTGCTGATGTAACTGCAAATTCACATGCTCCCCGCGTAACGCGTCTATCGCCCGCTGGCTGATGCGGGGAACATTTCAAACCGGCCAATGACCTGCCCTTGCAGTCACTTTGTGTCTCTTTGCTTGTCCAGGAAGGCTGTTTGGTTTGTTTTTTTTTTTAACTGTGGAGGGAGTGAATGTAGGATGAAGTCATCGTCACAGTTTGTACGCACCGTGCGTTGAGTGACAGCTCCCGCTTGAATAAATGCTTTGAGAATGTTCCTGTCTTCACAACAAGCTTTTTTTTTGGAAACCTGGACTCGCCTCCTTCTCTCTTGTGTGCAAGTCAGTGACCCACATATTACTATATATATATATATATATAATATATCTAAATCTACATATATATAGACTGAAGCGCAGCTTTGAAGCTTTAAAAAGCACACGCTGATGCCATAGCCCCACCAGGTCACCCACACACACTGTCCTTCTAATAATATCTAAGTACGTATCAAGCAGACAAAGCCGTGACACAGAGCTCTCTGTGCTTCAACTTTGATTCCGCTCACACATTTGTTTGCTTCAAGCCAGCCTGGTCAAAGCTACAATGACAAAGTGTGAAAAAAGAAGAGCAAAGTGACGAGGTCATCTGATTTTAAAAAAAAAAAAAGTGACCGCGCAAATAACACAGAAGACAAGGTGACGGATGAAGGAGAAAACTAGAGAAGCGAGAGAGATGAACGTGCAGCCAAGCAGTGTGTGGAGTGGTACTTTGAAAAGTAACTTGGTTGCATTACTGATTAGCTGCGATAAAAGTAACCAAATGTGTTATACAGTTAATGTTACATTTGTTACTTCTTTTGGCCGGCATTTGTTACTAAAGCTTAAGCCCATATATGAACCTTCATGAAATTGGCCAGAAGCACAACCGTGTGTTTAGTCCTTCATGTGCTATGACATAAATAACATCCATCTCCGTATTCATATTCGTAACCTGAGCCACCAGCCCCTGCACCACCAGCTCACCCTGTTCCACACAACATATCGATAGCAAATGGTGGAAGAAAACTAAACGGATGCTTGCTTTATAGGCTTCTGCTCTTGGGCCGCACGTGGCACGCTCTGTTCTGATTGGCTGTGCGGCTGAGCCCTGTAAAGCACTGACGCTCCGCCCACCACATTCGCTTCATTCTTCACAGTCAGCGCAGTTGTGATGATCACGGGCTCCCTGTGACCCTCAATTGGGACAATGTAGTGTACCCCACATGCAAGATTAAAAATTTACTCCTCTAACGTCTGTTTTCAATTGATTGCGAGCACGATGTTAAACCGATAGCAGCAAGCAATTTTTTTTGCAAATTAAAAAAAGTCAATACTATAGTACTGTACTACTTAGATACTACTTGCTTACATCCAAATTCAACACGATTAAGCAGTAAGCAAGTACAAGATAACACAATCACAAGAGAATAGTGGGCAGGATCAGCCACATAAACACAGCAGAATAGTAGGCAGGTAGGGGTGGGGATCGATCTGTTCTTAACTCAATTTTTCTTTTTGTAAAATCTTGATTGCTTTCTATGGATTGTAATAAAATTAATAAAAATTAAAAAAAAAAAAAGAATAGTGGGCAGGATCAGCAAAATCACAAGAGAACAGTGGGCAGGATCAGTCGCCTAAACACATACAGTAAGTACATCAAAATTCAAAAAGATTAAGCAGTACAGTGGAACCTTGGGTCACGAACATCTTGGAACACATACAAATCTGGTTACGACCAAAAAGTTCGGCAAATTTTTGCATCTGTTCACGACCACACACTCGGGTGACGGACAAGCCAGTTTCCCTTCCGGTTTGTTTGCACCAATGATTTCCGCACGTATTCAGTCTCTCCCTGTACAGTACATTGTTCTCGGTCAGACGTGCATCACTCAGAGGGACTTTACCTCAAAACTGTAATCTCCTCCCCACCCAGTTCCTCCTCACTTCCTTCATGCCAGAACTCGACTCATGCAATGTTACTTTTCTTGGTTGTTTATGGTTAGTTTTTGTATAAATTACGGATTTTTCAAATCTTCATATTTTTCCCTGTGCTTAAAACTCATTAAAAACAAGTGTTTACAGTGATCAGTTCGTAAGGCTGTAGCGTGATCTCCTGCAATGTTAATTTTCTCTGTTGTTCAAGGTTTTCTCAGTGTTATTCAATGATTTTACATTTGATTTACTATTACACTGTGCAATCTATGGTATAATTAACTATTTTTGTGCTTAAAAATCTTTAAAACATATATCTGAGGCTAAGGATCTGCGCTGGTATCCCGAAGGTTATCGGTTCGAATCCCCGTCACTGCCAAAAGAGATCCTACTCTGCTGGGCCCTTGAGCAAGGCCCTTAACCTGCAATTGCTCGAGTGGTGCTGTACAATGGCTGACCCTGTGCTCTGACCCCAAGGGGTATGCGAAAACTAACAAATTCCTAATACGAGAAATTGTATAAGGCGAAATAAAGAACAAAAAAAAAAAATATTTACATACAGCTCGTACGGTCCGGAACGGATTAATTGTATTTACAAACAATCCTATGGGGGAAATTACTTCAGGTTGCGACCAGAGTTTTGGAACGAATTATGGTCGTGACCTGAGGTTCCACTGTATGTGTTTAGGCGACTGATCCGGCCCACCATTCTGTTGTCGATTTTTTTTCTATCTTGTACTCGTTTGCCACTTGATCTTGTTGAATTTCAATGTATGCATTAGGCGGCTGATACTGAGCACTATTCTGTGGTTGATTTTGCTGTCTACACACCTTGTCCCAAGCAGGATCGCATTTCATCTTGACGTGTATGTTTGGTGCCTTATCTTGTCCACCATTCCTGTATGGGGCTCGCCTTTGTTCTTTCACCTCATGTGATGTCCAACTCTGCTGTCTTGTCATTCAGTAGCACCTGATCTTTTGAAATCTCAAATGTCGATGATCCTGCTTGACTGGATTTTCTTGTATAAAGTTTGACTTTGCTAACAGGTACTTGTCACCTGATCATTGTAGCCTTGGTGCCATTGTGCTTGGTGCTTTCCTATCTTGTGGTTGTTTGATGCCTGATCCCATTCAATCTCAGTTTATGAAGTGTGTGACAGGTTGTCCTCTCCACTGTTCATGATGTGTGGCTTTCCTTGTGTGGTGCTCAACTACTTCATAGTCATTTGCCGGCTGGGCAGTGCCATCTCATTGTGTAGGTGATCCAGCTTGCTTAGTTGATCATTTTGTGACGCCAGATCTTTTTATTTTTCCCAGTCAGGCCCTTGTACACTTCCCGCTCATATTGAATTTCAGTGTTTTTGGTGGCTGATCCTGTCCACTATTCCTTTTATGTGCGGCCTTTTAGGTGATGTTTCATTTTACCTTCTCATTCTTGTTTTCGACCTGATCCTGTTTAATCTTTGAGGTTCGTGTTTGGCAGTTGATCCAGTTTTGTGGCCTTTCCTTTTAGGTGCCTGACCTTGCTATCTTCACATTTATCTGGATAAATCATCATATAATGTTTCTTGTGAAAGATTAAGGCCACTGTTCCTCTTGTGGGACTTTCCTCGTGTGATATCCGACTTTGTTGGCTCATAGTGGTGTCCTCACTTCACCTGTTTTAATCTCAATTTATAAAGTGTCTGATAACAACAGGTCACCTGTCAATTATTTACCTTGACATCTGGCACCACTAAATGAAGTTTTGGAGGCTGATCCTGTCCACTGTTCAGATGTGGATTTGGCTCTCTCATACTTGTTTACCATTAACTCTTAATTTGTCTGACCCCGCTTGATCAGCTGATCCTTGGGTAACATCTGATTTTGCTATCCCGTACTCTGCTTGACCTTGTTGAATCTCAATACTGTACATGTGATTGGCGGCTGATCCTGTCTACAGTTCTGTTTTGGATTTTTTTATTTACTGCTTGATCTTGTGTGTTTGGTGGCTGATCCTGCTTGTTATTCCTTTTATGTGACTTATCTTGCATGTCACCCAACTATCTCATAGTTGTTTGAAGCCTGGTCCCAGATAATCTTTGTTTATCACATGTTTGCCAGGTGATCCTCTCCACTACTACTCTTTTGTCCCATTATGCCATCTTGGTTACTACCTCGTCTTATTGACTCTGGATTTAATTTTGTGGCCTTATCCAACTTTACCGTCTATTACTTGTCTGACGCCTGATCCCATTGAATTTCAAAGTATGTTTTTGGTGGCGTATCCTGCCCGTTGTGTGCCTTCTGTGATGCCCAATATACTGATTGATCTCTTATTGCCCTCTAATTTTATTGAATCTAGGATGTGGCTGATCCTGTTGTGTGTCTTCTTTTATGTTTGATTTTATCATGTCATACTTGTTTTCTGTCTGTTCCCATTTAATAATGTATTGTGTTTGACGGCTGATCCCGTTTTCCTATAAGAAGTCTAACTTTGGTGTCGTGTTTATCGTCATGTAATGTTTCAGGTAACTGTCCACTATTCCTCGTGTGATTCCTGACTTCGCTGGCAGGTGATCCTGTCCATTCTTCCCGTTGCGATACTTACCGTACGTGATGTCTGACTTTAATATCTCGCCCTTTTATTACCACTTGATCTGGGTGTCTCTGATCCTGATGTCTAACATTTTCTTGTGCTATTTATCTGTCACCTAATTTGTGGAGTCTTGACGACGGATCCAGCTGTATGTCTTTCCTCTGACTGCCTGAGTTTGCCATCTCTTCTCTTTTTTGAATTTCCTGATGATTGCTCTTATTAAATCTTAATGAAAGCGTTGGATGGCTGATCCAATTGTGTGGTTTTCCTCATATGATCTCCTTTATTGCTGTCTCGTAGTTGTTTAACTTCTGATTCTGTTTGATCTCAAGTTGTCGCATGTTTGGGAGGTGATCCCCTCCACTGTTCCTGTTGTGAGTCTTATGTCGTGTCCAATTTTGATATCCTGATCTCATGAAATCTCGATGATGATGATCCTGCTGTTTGGCTGTTCTTGTGTAAATTTGCCTTTGCTGTTGGGTACTTGCTTGTCACATGATGTGCTGAGTCTTGGTTATTGTGTTTGGTGGCTGATCCAGTTATGTGGCTTTCCTCATGTGACCCTCACCTTTGCTGTCTCATTGTTGTTAAATGTCAATGTGTTGCGTGTTTGGCAGATGATCCTCTTCACTATTCCTTTTGTGTGGCTTTTCTTTCTGTGTTGCCTGATCTTGTTAAATCTCTGTATGTCGTGTTTGATCCAGTTGTATGGCTTTTCTTTGTGATTACCCAAATTTGTTGTGCCGTGTTTACCTGACACTCTGTCTTGTTGAAACTTAATGTATTTTCTGCCTGATCCTGTTAAATCTCAGTTTTCGGTGGTTGATCTAGCTGTATGGCTTTTCCTTCAAGATGGCCGACTTTGCTGTTTTGTGTTTATCTAATAGTTGATCGTGTTAAATCTTCACATAATGTTTCTGGAGACTGATCACATCTACTTTTCCTCTTGGGACCCCTGACTTTTCAGACTCATAGCTGTTTATTGATTGATGTGTCATGTTTGGCGGCTGATCCAGTTGTATGGCTTTTCCTTAAAGATGGCCGACTTTGCTGTCTCATGCTTATCTATCGGTTGATCTTGTTACATTGCCATGTAATGCTTCTAGTGACTGATCATGTCCACTGTTCTTTTTGTGCAGCTCTTCTCCTATGACCCCTAACTTTTCTGACTCCTAGTTATTTATTGCATCCTCCTGTTAAATCTAAATATCCGGTGGTTGATCTAGCTGTCCGGCTTTTCCTTCAAGATGGCCGACTTTGCTGTTTCATGTTTATCTAATAGTTGATCATGTTAAATCTTCACAAAATGTTTCTGGCGACTGATTGTGTCCACTGTTCTTGTTGTGTGTCTCTTATCATGTGACTCCCACCGACTTTGCTGTCTCCATAGTTGTGTACTGCCTAATCCTATTTAATCTCAATCTGTCAAGTGTTCGCCAAGTGATCCTCTCCACTATTCCTGCTGTGAGACTTTCTGACTTTCTGCCTTATCACCTGATCTTTTTAAATCTCCGTATGTCGTGTTTGATCCAGTTGTATGGCGTTTTTTTGTGATTACCCAAAATCTGTTGTGCCGTGTTTACCTGACACTCGGTCTTGTTGAAACTTTATGTATTTTCTGCCTGATCCTGTAAAATCTCAATTTCCGGAGGCTGATCCAGTTGTACGGCTTTTCCTTAAAGATGGCCGACTTTGCTGTCTCATGTTTATCTATTGATTGATCTTGTTAAATCTTGATATAATGTTTCTGGAGACTGATCACATCCACTATTCCTCATGTGACCCCTGACTTTTCTGACTCGGCTGTTTATCAATTGATGTGTCATGTTTGGCGGCTGATCCAGTTGTATGGCTTTTCCTTAAAAATGGCCGACTTTGCTGTCTCATGTTTATCTAATAGTTGATCATGTTAAATCTTCATGTTTCTGGAGACTGATCACATCCACTATTCTTCATGTAAACCCTGACTTTTCTGACTCGGCTTTTGTTTCGATTGATGTGTCATGTTTGGCGGCTGACCCAGTTGTATGGCTTTTCCTTAAAAATGGCCGACTTTGCTGTCTTATGCTTATCTATCGGTCGATTTTGTTACATTGCCATGTAATGTTTCTAGCGACTGATCATGTCCACTGTTCTTCTTGTGCAGCTCTTCTCCTATGACCCCCGACTTTTCGGACTCCTAGTTATTTATTGCCTCCTCCTGTTAAATCTAAATATCCGGTGGTTGATCTAGCTGTATGGCTTTTCCTTAAAGATGGCCGACTTTGCTGTTTTGTGTTTATCTAATAGTTGATCATATTAAATCGTCACATAATGTTTCTGGAGACTGATCACATCCACTATTCCTCATGTGACCCCTGACTTTTCTGACTCAGCTGTTTATCAGTTGATGTGTCATGTTTGGCGGCTGATCCAGTTGTATGGCTTTTCCTTAAAAATGGCCGACTTTGCTGTCTTATGCTTATCTATCGGTCGATCTTGTTACATTGCCATGTAATGTTTCTAGCGACTGATCATGTCCACTGTTCTTCTTGTGCAGCTCTTCTCCTATGACCCCCGACTTTTCGGACTCCTAGTTATTTATTGCCTCCTCCTGTTAAATCTAAATATCCGGTGGTTGATCTAGCTGTACGGCTTTTCCTTAAAGATGGCCGACTTTGCTGTTTCGTGTTTATGTAACAATTGATCTTGTTAAATCTTCACATCATTTTTCTGGAGACTGATCACGTCCACTATGCTTCTTGTGTGTCTCTTATCATGTAAACCCCCCACCAACTTTGCTGTGTCATATAGTTGTGTAACTCCTAATCCCACTTAATCTCAATCTGTCCAGTGTCCGCCAAGTGATCCTCTCCCCTCTTTTTGTTGTGCGGCTTTCCGACTTTTTGCCTCATCACCTGATCTTGTTACATCTCTGTATGTCGTGTTTGATCCAGTCGTGCGGTGGGTTGTGTTTATCTGACACTCGGTCTTGTTGAATCTCAATGTGTTTGCAGTCTGATCCGGTTTAGCCTCAGTGTTATCGTGTTTTGCGGCTGATCCAGTTGTGTGGCTTTACATTTAGAGGCCCGACTTTGTCGCCTCTTTTTTTTTTTTTTTTTTTTTGTTTTTTAACCTGAAGATTGAGCTTTTTAAATCTATAATTGGAAGTGTTTGGTAGCTGCCCCTGTTGTTTAGCTTTCCTCATGTGACACCCGACTAGCGCAGGCTCATGATCTTGATTTCCGCGCCGGGTGTCTGTCTAATCCTCTCCGATTTGCACGGTGTCCTTTTCCTCATTTTTATGTGTTTGCCTGTCAAGTGTGTCTCGTTTCCACATTGTCTTTCTTTTCCTGCCCCCCTACCCCCGGGGGTTTTGATACTTTTTTTTGTTGTGGTTGTTTTTGACGTCACTGGACGCCTCATCCAGACTCCTGCAAGTCCATTTTTGTTTCTTTCCCTCCCGCTAATAGCTTGACCTCAGAGTGACTCGCACGCACACCCGCTCACTCGGGTGCCGACGGCAGCTCTTTTACATGACACCAGCGATCAGCCCGCTCTCCCCCAGTGTGCCAGATGTGTCAGTCGTTTGGTTGAGGTCACCATGTTACCTCATCTGAGAGGCATCCCACCTCAGGGGGAGAAAGAGAAAGAGAGAGCAGCCTGAGCAGGGAAAGCAATGATGCGCAATGAGGTTCACTTCCTTCTTGTGGGCTGCCCACCCTGTGTGGCAGAATCTGTGGTTTCTTGAAGCAGGTGTGGTGGGCGTACTGTGCTGTGAAAAAGTATTTGCCCCCTTCCTGATTTCTTATTATTTTTTTGCACTCTTGTCAAACTTAAATGTTTGAGATCATCAAACAAATTTATATATTAGACAAAGATAACCCGGGTGAACACAAAATGCAGTTTTTAAGTGATGATTTAATTTATTAAGGGAAAAAAAAACTATCCAAACCTGCATGGCCCTATGTGAAAACCCCCTAACCCTAATTAACTGGTTGCTGCCACCCTAGTTTGCGAGAACTGGCAGTGGACCTTTCAGATCGCGGTGGAGGAAGTTTGGCCCGCTCTTCCTTGCAGAATTGTTTCAATTCAGCCATATTGGAGGGTTTCCGAGCATGAACTGCTCTTTTTCAGATCATGCCACAGCATCTCAGCTGGATTCAGGTCCCGGTCTTTGACAAGGCCACTCCAAAACCTTCATTTTGTTTGTTTGTTTTTTTTTTTAAAGCCATTCTGAGGTGGACTTGCTGCTGGTGTGTTTTTTGGCTCATTTGTCCTGCTGCAGAACCCAAGTGCGCTTCAGCTTGAGGTCACAAACTGATGGCCGGGTGTTTTCCTTCAGGATTTTTTTTTGTTGGTAGAGAGCAGAATTCAGGGTCCCGTCAACCACAGCAAGTCGTTCAGGTCCTGAAGCAGCAAAGCAGCCCCAGACCATCACACTACCACCACCATGTTTGACTGTTGCTATGATGTTCTTTTTGTGAAATGCCGTGTGACTTTTACGCCAGATGTAACGGGACGCACACCTTACAAAAAGTTCAACTTTTGTTTCATATTTTCCCAAAAGTGTTGGGGATCATCAAGATGTTTTTTGTTTTTTTTTTTTGGCAAAAGTGAGACGAGCCTTTCTGTTCTTTTTGGTCAGCAGTGGTTTTCGCCTTGGGACACTGCCATGCATGCCATTTTTGCCCAGTCTCTTCCTTACAGTTGAGTTATGAACACCGACTTTAATGGAGGCAAGCGAGGCCTGCAGTTCTTTAGATGTTGTTCTGGGTTCTTTTGTGACTTCTTGGATGAGTCGTCGCTGCACTCTTGGAGTAATTTTTGTAGGCCGGCCACTCCTGGGAAGGTTCACCCCACTGTTCCATGTTTTCTCCATTTGTGGATAATGGCTCTGGTGCCTCGCAGTAAGGAGACCTGAGTTCACTTCCCGGGTCCTCCCTGCGTGGAGTTTGCATGTTCTCCCCGTGTCTGCGTGGGTTTCTTCCCACAGTCCAAAGATACGCAGGTTAGGTGCACTGGCGATTCTGAATTGCCCCTGGTGTGTGCTTGGTGTGTGTGTGTGTGTGTCCTGTGGTGGGCTGACGCCCTGCCCAGGGTTTGTTTCCTGCCTTGTGCCCTATGGTGGCTGGGATTGGCTCCAGCAGACCCCCGTGACCCTGTAGTTAGGATATAGCGGGTTGGAAAATGACTGACTGACTGAAAACTGAGAATACAGCTCTTAAAGACTAAAATAAGCAATAAGGGTTCAAAATCTTAACAAGCGAGACAACTTAAATGAAGCAGAAGTGTTACTTGAGCAATAAGTGCTTCTTATTAAGCAATTGGGTTGGAGCAAAAAACCTGCAGCCACTGCGGCCCTCCAGGAATGACTTTGCCCACCCCTGGTTTAAGTGATCTCTTGATGCAACAGGCCTGGCAGTAATCAGGCCTGGGTGTGGGCTGGTGAAATTGAACTCCAAAAAATGTGATTAAAAATGTGTTACTTCATGATTTAACGGGTGGGGGGGCAAGTACTCTTTCCTTAATAAATAAAATCATCACTTAAAAACTGCATTTTGTGTTTACCTGGGTTATCTTTACCTAATATATACATTTGTTTGATGATCTGAAACGTTTAAGTGTGACAAACATGCAAAAAAAAAAATCAGGAAGGGGGCAAATACTTTTTCACAGCAAACAAAAAATCAGGAAGGGGGCAAATACTTTTTCACAGCACCATGTGTGTGTGCTCGAGTGGGCTTTGGGGGCTCCATCTCTTCTGTGTATGTGTGTGTGTGTGTGTGTGTGCGCTCACTCCTGGTTAAGTGCTCGTCAGCTCAAGCCAGTCCTGCTTTCTGTCGGGCCCTTGCCCGTCCTCCACCTTGAGTCTTGTTGGCACAACAGAGCGTTTTCCATCTGAGCGGAGTGCTGAGCAGACACACACACACACACACCCTCACCCCGCATGAAAATGCAGAAAATTAAAGTCCACCCAATTCTCTGAACTTTGAGCCTCTTGCTCTGTTATTGAAGTGCTCTGTGCCAACAGGCGCTTTTGCAGGTCGCTTGTCAGTGGCACCTGGCAGCTCAGTAATGCCCATCTCTTGTATTCCAGGTTCATCGCCAAGCCACTGGCCTTTGTGCTGCGGATACAGGCGAGCGGGCCAAGGAGGGTGCAGCCCAATGCCATTCTTGAGAAAGTGTTTACATCGATCACCAAGGTGAGGCATCTGGAATGGGGGTCACGGGTCACTTTTGTGGGTGGTAACTTGAACCCTAAAGGGTTGGACTCTGTTCAACCTAATTATTTGTTTTATTTCCCCCCTCCCTGGTGAACGTCAGAGATTGTAGCTGTACTTTTACCCCACTGTTTGCAAGCTCTGCTGTTCACACAAACCTGTTTTTCATGCTTCAAGTCACGTGGCACAAGTGAAAAAGACAGGGTCTGCCTCAAAGTTGGACTTGGCAGCGGCATATACCTTAATGGTATTAGACAACCGAGGCACCGGCTGGTCATCAACTGTGAGCACTAGCGTGCCACCCCGCTTGTGTTTAATAACAAACAAAAACAAATAGTCATGTGAAAAAGAAAGTGCACCCCTTGAAATGTGCATTCAGACCCCTTACTCACTATCTAGTTGTAACCCATTTGGCAGCCTGGAGCCTTCTTGGGTCTGACCCCTGGATTTGGGGGATTTTCTGCCCTTCTTCTCTGCAGATCCTCTCAGGCTCTGTCAGGAGGTTGGGCGGAGACCATCGGTGGACAGCTATTTTCAGGTCTCTCCAGAGACGTTCCACTGGGCCCAAGTGATGCTTTTTATTACTGTTTTTATTTTTATTTTATTTTATTATAGAATCAACTCTCGGTAGCGCACAGCAGGGCGGCCGTGCGGCGCATGCTTATGGGCACCGTTCTCATTCCCTACCACCTTCGCTAATCATTCTTGAGGCCGATTGAAGACTAAGTGCCAGCTTAAGGGAAAAATTAAAGAAAACGTACTAAGTAATTGCAACACAAAAACTGACTTAATCAGATTTAACGCGAAAAGATGCGGACGAAAGAAGAGAAGCAGCGGGCCGCTAGGGTGCAGAAAAGAAGAGCTGCTCAGGAAGCAGCAAGCGCATCAACCTCTGAGCAAACGAATGATAAACGTACAGAGAAAGAGGATGAGAACTAGTCAAGTGTATTCACTGCACGTTATCGTGCAGTACGCCGTTACTGGTATATATATTAAATCCAACGTCTGTATGTCTTTCTGCATTTCACAAGAGAACTACTTAACGGATTAGATATTCTTTTTTTTTTTTCTGTAATTTGCTTGAACATTCCGGTTGATTTTGTGACTTCTCTCATTGCACTAAGTATCTTAGTTCGCTTGCAGTAGCAATTTATTTGCGCGACTCTCGGAGAGAAGCTGCAGGCCGGGGGTGGGGGGAAGAAAGGGGTGGGGCCTCAGGAGTAGGGAGCTGGGCGGGGCCCCAGAAGTAGGGAGCTGGGCGGTGGCCCAGAAGTAGGGAGCTGGGTGGCCCAGAAGTAGGGAGGTGGGTGGGGCCCCAGAAGTAGGGAGCTGGGTGGGGCCCTCCTCACTCATTCACTTGCCAGCCTCTGTTCGAGTCACTCTACCTCGCGCCACATGTTGGAGTGCACCTTGCCTCTGCTTGGCTAGTGATACCTGTTTGTTCAGCAGACATTATCATCTACAGATTGTTAAGACATAACGTTTGATGTTTTTGAGTGAGAGATCAGAGCTGTGTGTGTTTTAGAGGGTAGCTGCTCATTGGCCACGTGCTCTTCTCCCCACATGGGGGGACGCTCTCCTGTCAGAGCTGAACACAATCAGATATAGCAGCAGCGTTTGACATTACAGCGTACCTGCCTTCCGTTTGCATTTTTTTTGTTTTATTGATTTTTTTTAAGTTTGTTGCCCTGTTTCATTACTATGTGGGTGGAGCCGCGGGGGGCAGCTAGTTATTAGTAATGATAATAAAAAAAGGTTTCAGCGTTGAGCCACAGATGACAGGACCACCAATTTACTACATTTTCACAAGCTACTTGAAATCCTTTAAGGTTGAGTTAAATAAAGATAACCACCAACTACACATTGCATTACTGGGATTGACCGACCACCTTTGCTGCCACCTGGTGGGGAAGCCATGCCATGCCACTGAACAGAGGATGGCACCTCCACCATTAAAGCACAGGCTGCTCCATAATCCTGAATCGATCGTCCCAGCTCACCAGTACCCTCTTGATACTTCCACCTTCTCTCCGTGAATGCCAGGGTTTGATGCCACTTGTCTGTCATTGCTGTTCGTCCCGACTTTCTTTACCATCTCTGAGCTGTCGTCATTTTTTTCCCTTGTCTCCACAGTACCCCGATGGCCGAAGACTGGAGGGGCTCTCCAAACAACTTGACTGGGAGGTGCGAAAAATCCAACGCTGGTTTCGGCAACGGCGTAACCAGGACAAGCCCAGCACCCTCACGAAGTTCTGTGAGAGCATGTGGGTCTTTGATCGCCGTGGGGTCCAGTCATCCAGCCCACTGCTTTAGTGGCAGATGCTTTTTAAGCTTTATAAATCAAATTGGGAGTGAGGAGGGAAGTAGAAGGTGTTTGGTGGGGTGGGGTGGGATGGAGGGGGGTCTCCTTAATTTCTCCTGATCTCAGAAGGGGAATGGATTGTTGGGGGGTACGCTATTAAAGGAGGGGCTGTTGTCTGACCAGTTGCTTCTTGTGCTGACCACCTTCTCTTTGCCCCTAGGTGGCGGTTTACATTTTATTTGTACATATTTTCATACGGGTTACAGTTCCTCTGGCAGGTGAGTTTCAGACACTCGTGTGACTTGGTGACGGTCGGTTAGGAAGGGGGGTTCTCGGGGGTCCAGAGAAAGGACACTAACAGGGGCATAGCAAGGATTTCAAAAAGGACAAATGGAGAGTGTGTGGTAAAGCAGGAAGGATAGAAGGCTTGGAACCATGAAGCAGAGGGGAGTGGGGCTTGGCAATGGGGGCACAGCTAGGAAATTGAAGATGCAGAGGGTTTTGTGGAAGAAGCTCAGTGAATGAAATATCATAGTGAGAAAAATGAGGAAAAACCTGTTAGACATATGGTGAGGAAGGAGAGGGCAAGGGGTCTTGTATTTTATGTGATGCATTAAAAGAAATGGGCGTGCTAGGAGGTGCTTGGGTTAGCAGTGTGGGTAGAGTAGAAGGAACTCGGCATGAGGAGGGGACAGTAATGAGGGTGTAGGGTCTTTGAGGCACAGCAAGCAGGAAGAGGAGGAGGACGAGGGTGGGGTTTACAATAGAAGAATATTGAGGTATGTGAGGAGGGGCTTGTGTTAGTAGTTTAGCAAGAACAAAGAGGGACAACAGGTGTGTATTGCCTCTTCGGTCTTAAAAAGAAAGGGGAATGTCAGGAGGTGCTTGGACTAGCGGGGAAGGGGCTCAGCATGCCAGCATGAGGATGAGTGGGGCTTTGAGGCATGTCGAGGGATATTGTGACTCTCATTAGAAACATTGTGGTCAGGTGAAGAGGGGCTCGTGTTATCAGTTTAACAAGAAAAATGAGGGGTGGGTATCGCCTCTGAGGCCTAATAAGAAAGAGGAATGTCAGGAGGTGCTTGGGCTAGCAGTATAAGGGGAAGGAGCAGGGAAGGGGCTCAGCATCACGAGTAGGAAGAAGAAGCAATTAGGGGGCTTTGAGGCATATTGAGGAAGATGGTGTGGCTCACATTAGAAACATTTGTGATTTGCCATCTATTGGAATGACAAATGCAATGCATAAGTCTCTGTTATGTGCCATTTGGTATGGAATTTGTTAAAGCAATGTTAATGCTTGTGGTACACCATCTGTTGGAATGACAAATACTTTGCATATGTCTCTGTTATGTGTCATTTGGTATTTGATTTAGGAAAGCAATGTTAATGCTTGTGATGCACCATCTGTTGGAATGACAAATACATTGCATCTGGCTATGTTATGTGTCATTTGGGAAAGCAGTGTTAATGCTTGTGGTACACCATCTGTTGGAATGACAAATGCAATGCATATGTCTCTGTTATGTGCTGTTTGGTATGGGATTCGTTAAAGCAGTGTTCATGTTTGTGATGTGCCATCTGTTGGAATGACAGAGATACACAGACACTTTTTTTTTTACTAAGGTGGATTATTTTGTGTTTTATATTTGTCATTAAGTGAGACAACTTTGCAGTGATCTGTTTTTACTTTAAAGAGTCATTTTCTGTTGATCAGTGTCAGCAAAGTCAAATTAGCGCCACTGGGATTCAGTGTTGTATAACAATAAAATATAAAAATGTCCAAGGGATGAATACTTTATTTATAGACTCTGCACATTGAGGTACAAGAGGCCTTGTGTTAGCAGTTAGCAGTGCTTGTGCTGAATTGGAAACGTAAGAAAGAGGAATGGTAGGATGTGCCTGGACTGTCTTGGGAAGGGGCTCAGCATGAGGAGAAGGTGGGGGAGTAATGAGTGGCTTGCGCTAACAGCATAGCGAAGAGGAGGAGGAGGAGCTGATCTCTGAGGCCTGTCAAGGAAGAGGAGTGTTGGGAGATGCTTGGATCAGCAGTAAAGGGAAGAGGAGGTACAGGAGAAAGACAGACAAAGGGTCTCGTAGTAAGAAGGACGAAGATCAGGGGGCTTATATTACAAAATAAAAAGGAAGAAGGTGCTAAGAGAGGCCTTAAGGAAGAGGAAGATGGTGGATTTGCAATAGAATCATCATACTGGGGTAGATGAGAAGGGGTTTGTATTACAGCACACTGAGCCTTCATTTAGAGAAAGAGGCGTATAAAAGTAAACGGAATCGAAATGAAGTATAGCACGAATAATAGGACACGCGGGGGGGGAGTAGGGGGTTTACGTCCGTTTGTATAAGAGAGAGAGTCTGTCAGGTGGTGCTTGAATAGGGGGAGAAGAAGCTGGAGCTCATAGGGAGGATGATGAGGGGCAGCCCATATTAGGCTGTATACACACACCACTACATTATTGTTTTAAAAATGCAGACGCTACTCTCTGTTTGCACCTTTCGTCCACACTTCCCCTGCATTTTGAATTTGTGAAAATGGAGATTTTTGAAGACCCTCTCCAGAGCCGTATACTTGTGAAAATGCAGTGTGGAGGGGAGAAAACGGAGAGTTTTGAGGAAGCAGACTCTTAATCGCCCTCTGATTGGTTTGTGCTTAGTATGTAGCCCTTTCCTGATTGGATCCTGCACATCACATCTGATGCTTTGTCACTGCGCCGACTTTTCTAAAGAATCGGCGATTGTATTGTTTAGGATTGTTTAGCATTCCCACTAGACTATTTCCAGTTCCCTGTACATTGTTTTAGCTCCTATTCCATAGTATGGATTTTTTCGTTCAACCAGAAATTTTCGTGGGTGGGGCTTGTGCTGATTGGTTGACACCAACTTAGAAATCTGAGTAGTCTGGAGTGCCACACTTTATGCCACATCAAAGCAATACCGTGGCGGGGGGCCCTCTGCCACTTCCCAGTTTTGGACCATTACACCCTTCATAGCCACTTTGCTGCTGCGCAGCTCCATACACCACATCAAGGCAGGAAGTGTTTGAGTGTTCCCCCGTGAGTTCCTAAACGTACCACAGCGCTCTTCTTGGCCGCCTTCCTGGTGCGTCTCAACACGAGAGACTGAGTGAGGAGTCCTGAGTGTCTGTGCTTGCGAGGGTCCTGATAAAAACCAATGACCTCTTGGGCACAAACATCAGCAGTGTGTCTGTCTGCAGTGAGAGTGTCGACCGCGTCGAGATGCTTACTTACCTCGACAGTGACAGTCACGTCTCTGGTGACTCTTCCTATGAAGTCAGTAGACGGATTGGGAGAGCATGAGGGGGTCATGAGGTGGCTGGAAAGGGGTGTGTGGTGCCCCTGATATCTCTCTAATCCTGTTAGAGTCCTGTTGCTCCCTGTTTGTGAGGCATGGACGCTATCCAGTGACCTGAGATGAAGACTGGACTTGTGTCTCTTCAGAGAATCCTTGGGTCCTGCTGGTGTGACTTTGTGTTGCTCATGGAGTCCCAAAAGTGGCACCTGACCTGCATTGTGAAGGAGAGTCAGCACTACAGCCATGTGGCGCCATTACCCGAGGGTGATCCGGCTCATTGTTGAGGACCCGAGTGGCTGGACCAGGCGCGGGGCTCTTGTTCAAGTTCTTCACTTGCAAATACGTTACGTTAAGTTCTTAGAAAAATGTGTTTGTTCAGTGAAGGCGCTCTTTTGAACTATAGTTCATACACGACATTGAATTCTTGTATGTTATTGAATGTAATGGCAATAGCAGTGAGATAAACGAGTAGCAAAATTAAACTTGCGCCTTTAAAGCATTTAAACGCTTTTACGCTTACATAGCTTCATGTGATTAAAATGTAAATTCGGTAAGAAAACAGAATTTGAAGTTAAAATGTTTAACAACGACATCAAAGTGATGTTCATTTTCACATGAAGCTTCACTGTTACGTGGGATACGTTAATGGATTACGTCTCCTCATTTTCTAACCTGCTTGATCCGGACCAGGGGTGCGGGACAAGAGGTACTGGAGTCTATCTCAGCTAGCATAGGGTGCAGGTCAGGATTGAACAATGGCCTACCAACCAGGCCGAGGGGACGCCCACGGCAGATAGAGGGTGGGACAGCAGGGCCGCGTATCTACCTGGCAGAGGGTTGCCAACCAGGATCCTGAGTTGTGTTTATTGTGTGGTGGGTGCGGCAATGTGCTGTACCAGTGCCTGCTCCCCAACCTAACCTAACCGGACCTGACCTGAAGATGCAATCTGTTCAAAGGGGTATCTCCCAATTCCAAACTCCCAATCGCACCACATCGCGCTACTTTGGACATCCCAAATTGTGCATAAAGGTTGCACACACAGCACTTCATCATACAGGAACTCATTGGTTCCTGAAAACAAAGGTCCTGTTGTGGGAAAGCACGGATCGTCTCAATCCCTGACAGGTCACCCTTCACATTCCAGCATGGCGGACGTGGTTGAGCTGCTGTTGGTGACGCTTACTGTGTTGCTTGCCTTGTATGCATCAGAGCTGCGTCTTGTACAGTCTGAACGTTGAGTACGTGTGTGATCGGTAAATCATTTTGCTGGTCACTGCAGTTTCGACCAGAAGCATTCCCACCTGTCTGAGGAGTTTTCCGCTAATGTCCGTATGCCCAGTGTAGATGAATGGCTACGTTTTCAGTCATTTTAGTTTGTACGGACGTAACTTTTATAAAACTATGTGAAAATGCCAGTGGGGACGGAGATCGGTCGTTTTTCTTGAAAAACCCAGTTTTTCAGACTCTAAACGCAGTACTGTAGTGGACGGGGTGGGGGGGGGTCCTGCTCATTAGCTCTTCATTTTATTACCACGCTTTATTTTAACTTCACCTCTTTGTTGTCTGCTGCAAATCTTGTAATCGATATACCCGGCTGGCACAGCGGTGCAGTGATGGCGCTGCTGCCTGTCCGTAAGGACACTTGGATTCGTTTCCCAGGTCCTCCCTCTGTGGAGTTTGCATGTTCTCCCCTCCGGGTGCTCCGGTTTTCTCCCACAGTCCAAAGACATGCAGGTCAGGGGCATTGGCGATCCTAAATTGTCCCTAGTGTGTGTGTTTGTGCCTGGGGTGGGCTGGCGCCCTGCCCGGGAATTTGTTTCTGCCTTGCGCCCTGTGTTGGCTGGGATTGGCTCCAGCAGACCCCCGTGACCCTGGATGGATATTTAACCCACTTCCCATTGTCCAACTGACTTGACATTTTGCACACTTACGCACTTCCAATGACAATACAATAATCAATAATCAGATTCACTAATTGATCAATTAGTCCATGTTAATTAATAAATGAAATTTTCATATGAAGAATAGTTCAAGATTTCACCAATAGATGGCGCTAGTAATGGATAGAAATATTAAAGTAAGTGTTAAAATATGGATTACAAAATTATACTGAAACAAACCCAAGACCAAAAAGTTGAAAATAATATTTACAGTATATATAAAAAATACTTTTTTAAAAACCACACTTATATTAAGTTAAAAAGTGTACTAAAAAGTAAAAAATAAGTCTGTCATACATCACTCATAAAATAAAAGCGTGGGCGCGTGTCATCAGTCAACATTCAAAAAACACTTCTTAGAAATCTTAGAAAAAGCACCCACCTTTTATTTTACAGTTTTTAACAAGCGTGTATATAGATATATATAATATTATATATTATATATATATATGTTAAGAACCATTTCCTATTAGCCATAGTTATCTGTCTGTGGCTATCGTTAGACAACACCTCTTGTGTGGCAGCCTCAGTTAAGAGATTCAATGGATGAAGAGTGTAAAGTAGGGCATGATGAGGAAGATGAGGCTAGAAAGGGTATGTAGTGTGCTTAAGGAATGATAAGATGGAGTTGTGCTTGAAGGTTTGTGAACCCTTTAGAATTTTCTAGATTTCTGCATAAATATGACCTAAAACATCATCATGCATATGATCCAATCGCCTTGTCATCTTCTTCTTCCTTGCTGTACAGCGTGTACAGAATCACCACCCCTATCCCATCTTCCTCAAAACACAATCGCCTTCTCACCTTATCCTCCTTAACTAGGAGTCCCTCCTCCTCCTCTAGTCCATATTTCTGCATTAATATGACCCAAAACATCATTAGATTTTCACTCAAGTCCTAAAAGTCGATAAAGAGAAACCAGTTAAACAAATGAGAGAAATATATTATACTTGGTCATTTGTTTATTAAGGAAAATGATTGAATATTACATATTTGTGAGTGGCAAAAGTATGTGAACCTTTGCTTTCAGTATCTGGTGTGACTCCCCACTAACTGCAACTAAACATTTCCGGTAACTTCTGATCATTCCTGCACACCGGCTTGGAGGAGTTTCAGCCCATTCCTCCGTACAGAACAGCTTCAACTCTGGGATGTTGGTGGGTTTCCTCACATTAACTGCTCACTTCAGGTCCTTCCACAACATTTCGATTGGATTAAGGTCAGGACTTTGACTTGGCCATTCCAGAACATTCACTTTATTCTTCTTTAACCATTCTTTGGTACAACGACTTGTGTGCTTAGGGTCGTTGTCTTGCTGCATGACCCACCTTCTCTTGAGATTCAGTTCATGGACAGATGTCCTGACATTTTCCTTTAGAATTCTCTGATATAATTCAGAATTCATTGTTCCATCGATGAAGGCAAGCCATCCTGGCCCAGATGCAGCAAAACGGGGCCAAACCATGATACTACCACCACCATGTTTCACAGATGGGATAAGGTTCTTATGCTGGACTGCAGTGTTTTCCTTTCTCCAAACAACGCTTTTCATTTAAACCAAAAAGTTCTATTTTGGTCTCATCCGTCCACAAAACATTCTTCCAATAGCCTTCTGGTTTGTCCACGTGATCTTTAGCAAACTGCAGATGAGCAGCAATGTTTTTTTGGAGAGCAGTGGCTTTCTCCTTTCAACCCTGCCATGCACACCATTGTTGGTCAGTGTTCTCCTGAAGGTGGACTCATGAACATGAACATTAGCCAATGTGAGAGAGGCCTTCAGTTGCTTAGAAGTTACCCTGGGGTCCTTTGTGACCTCGCAGACTATTACACGTGTGCCTTGCTCTTGGAGTGATCTTTGTTGGTCGACCACTCCTGGGGAGGGTAACAATGGTCTTGAATTTCCTCCATTTGTACACAATCTGTCTGACTGTGGATTGGTGGAGTCCAAACACTTTAGAGATGGTCTTGTAACCTTTTCCAGCCTGATGAGCATCAGCAACTCTTTTTGTGAGGTCCTCAGAAATCTCCTTTCTTCGTGCCATGATACACTTCTACAAAAATGTGTTGTGAAGAGCAGACTTTGATAGATCCTGTTCTTTAAATCACACAGGGTGCCCACTCACACCTGATTGGCATCCCATTGATTGAAAACACCTGACTCGAATTTCACCTTCAAACTAACTGATCATCCTAGAGGGTCACATACTTTTGCCACTCACAAATATGTAATATTCAATCATTTTCCTTAATAAATAAATGACCAAGTATAATATTTTTGTCTCATTTGTTTAACTGGTTTCTCTTTATCTACTTTTAGGACTTGAGTGAAAATCTGATGATGTTTTAGGTCATATTTATGTAGAAATATAGAAAATTCTAAAGGGTTCACAAACTTTCAAGCTCAACTGTAGAGGATTGTTAGGATGAGCTGGCATCTGGAGGACTAGAGGAGGAGGAAATCCTAGTTAAGGAGGATAAGGTGAGAATGCGATTGTGTTTTGAGGAAGATGAAGATGGGACAGGGGTGGTGATTCCGTACTCGGTGTACAGCAAGGAAGACGAAGATGATTGGATTGGTCTGGATCATATGCATAGGGGAGAGGAAGAGGGACTCTTCTTGAGTTCCAGCGAGGAAGATGAGGGAGAAATGCTGTGTAATGTGCTTAAGGAGGAATGTTAGGATGTGTTGGGTTTGAGTTTAATGTATTGGAGGAACAGTCCTGCACTTGGGGAGTAATGAAGTAAGAGGAAGATGTTGCTGGTTGTGTTAGATGTATATTGAGGACACTGAGGAGGGGATTACATTAGAGTAGTGAGAAGAGGGACTTGGATTAGCAGCATGGAGGAGGGTGGTAGATACAGTGGGTATAGAAAAGAATCCCACCCCCCCTTCAAAATTTCACAATTATTTGCTTTACAGCCTTAAATGAAAACACACAAAATAATATTTCTTCCCAGCTTTACTTACTCAATACAACCTGAAAGATATCACAGCTACACTTCAGAAAAATGATAACAAATCAAAAACCAGACCTACTGAGATTAATAAAGGATCACCCCCCAATGCCAGTGTCATTTTGTTGACCCACCTTTTGCTTTAATGACAGCCTTGAGTCTGTTGGGCTCCTTTTCTATCAGCTTTGCACACCTAGATTGAGCCCACTCAATATTTGCCCCCCACTCTTTTTTACAGTTTAACTGTTCACGTTTGGTCACATTGGATGGTGAGTGTTGGTGGTCTGCTATCTTCAGATCTTTCCACAGATTTTCAGTGTGCTTTAGGTCTGGGCTCTGACTGTCCACACCAGGACATTCACTTTTTTCTCCTTCAGCCACTGTGTGGTCCATTTTGCTGTGTGCTTCTGGTCGTTGTCGTGATGAAAGGTGAACATTCTGCCCATCTTCAACTTTCTGGCACAGGGTAGCAGGTTTTCCTCAAGACTTTGATGGTATTTTGCCTCATCCATTTTTCCTTCTACCTTAAGGAGAGCCCCAGGCCCCCCACAACAGGACGCTGCCCCCTCCTTGTTTTATTGTCGGTATGGTGTGTTGTGGATGGTGAGCTCCATTGGTGTACAGTTTGGTATTGAGGCCAAATAGTTCAATTTTGGTCTCATCTGACCATAAGACCTTTTTTTTCCACTTGGCATCAGATTCTTCAAGGTACATTCTGGCAAAGCTCAAACGAGCCTTCATGTGGCCTTCTTGAGAAGTAGCTTTTACCTTGTGACCCTCATGAACAAGCCACAATTGTGGAGCACTTGTGAAGTTGTTGTCACATGTACACCATTAATAACCACTCTTTGACATCAAATCTTGTAACTCCTTCAAAGTGGCCATTGGGCTCTTGGTAGCCTCTCTTACCTGTTTCCTCCTTGCTCTTCCATCCAGTTTGGAGGGACAGCCGGCCTGATCCAGGGAGGATCCTAGTAGAACCAAACATTTGTCACTTCTTTATGATGGACTTCACTGGGCTCCTTGGGATTGATGAAGCCTTTGAGGTTTTTTTGTCTCCATCTCCTGCCTGCCGTATGTCTGTCCACACCGCTATCCCTGAGATCTTCTCAAAGTGGCTGGCCACCCATAATCAGTTGTTTGCTGTCAGTTGTTCTACCAAACAAGGGAATGAAGGCTCCAGGAACAGCTTCACTAATCACACTCATTACAACTGATCACCGGTGGAAGGAAGGCAGTAACCAGGGTCTGCAATGGAAATGGGGGGCACTTACACCTGATTGAGTTTAGGGGGGTCCTTTATTAATCTCAGTGTGTCTTGTTTTTGATGTTTTATAATTCTTCTGAACTGTAGCTGTGATGTCTTTCACTTGGATGTTATAGATCGCATTGAGTAGGTAAAGCTGGAAACATATTTCTTTGTGTGTTTTCATTTAAGGCTATAAAGCAACAAAAATGGAAATATTTCAAAGGGGTGGGGATTCTTTTCTATGCCCACTGTAAAGGGGTTAACGTATGAGACATATTGAAGAGGAGGAAGGTGAGAATTGGTTTGGATTAGCAGTCAAGCGTGTAGAGAAGGGGTCTACATTTGAGGCACCTAGAAGAAGAAAGTGAGATCAAGCTTTATATTGAGCGCACAGTGAGGAAGATGAAGAGGGGTTTTATTAGAAGGACAATGAGCAAAAGGAGAAAGGCTTGGGATGGGGAAGTATGGCGAGGAAGGTGCCAGATTTCATTGTACATCTATTAAACTGTGCCAAAGATGAAGGGTCCAAGGTGGTGTCCAGTTTAGCGGGATGGGGAGGAGTCAGTGAGGTGGGGTCTTCTAGTTATAAGGAGGAAAAGGCGAGAAGAGGATTGTATCATGAGGAAGATGAAGATGGGACAGGGTGGTGATCCAGTATTCAGTTTCTAATAAGGATGAGGAAGATGCTGAGGTGATTGGATCATAAGCACCAGGCAGAGGAACTCCTCCGTGTTCCAGCGATGAAGATGAGGTAGACTTCATGGTAGAATCGTGGTGAGTAGAATGACGGAAAGGGCGCTCGAGTATTTGAAATGTAGTCAAGAAGAGGACTGTCAGGAGGTACTTGGATCAGCAGCACAGTGAGGACCAAGAGAAGCAGATCATATTTAAAGGAAAAATGTGGAGGAGGAAGATGAGGAAGGACTTTACTTAACCACAGAGTGAGGCCAAAGGAGGGGATTGGGGGAGGCGGGGGGTCATCAGCATAGCATACGGGAGAAGAAGAGGCTCATGTTTGGTAGGTAGAGAGGTAAGTGAAGAACTGGCTGCTGGAGGCCTTTGTGACACGCTTTGTGCTTCATTGCAGACACCGTGGCTCTGGGACACACGGCAGTGCTGGTATGGTTACCCGTTCCAGGTAAGTCTTTGGGCATGTGGCATTTTGGGACCACTCCCTTGTTGGGGTCCTTTGGCTGGCTAGCGGGGTGGTCATTCAGCTTTGGAACAGATCTAACCCACCACCCTCCTCCTCTCTTGTCTCTCTCCGGCACAGCCCCTCACGCCCGGCCTCTACTGCTACTATTTCACAGAGCTGGCATTCTACTTGGCCCTCTTGTTCTCCCAGTTTACAGACATTAAGAGGAAGGTGAGAGAACTTCAGGTCAAGTTGTGTGGTGATGTTTTGGGGGGTCGGGGTCACAAGAGTGGGTTTGTGTGACGTTGACAACTAGGGTCAAAGGGCACAAGTTGTTGGTTAGTGTGACCGCAGGGGCGGGCAGACAATAAAATTTATAAGACGCAGAAAGGACTTTGTTACACAGTAACGATTTTTTATAGCCCCATTGGCAAAGGTCCTTGGATTCCTGAGCTTTCTTGGAGTTGTGCTTTATGGGGCAGAGGCCACTGCAGTGCCAGAATGCTCCTCGCACCCATTTTAGGCCCCCTCAGAGTCCAAGGGGGAGTGCCCACCTCTTCACTAAGCCGCTTTGTTTTCTTGCAATGCCAGTTCAAAGGGCACTCTCTTTCTGTCTGTCACTGGTGCTTTGATGTTATCATGCTGGTCAGTTTACAGCAGCAGCAGATCCTCCTGAGGGGTGGGATTGAGGTGGCGTTGTGATGACTCCCCCCACCACCTGCCCACCCACTGCTCATTCTATTACTATCAGCTGATTTGGAATCACATGGGTTGAAAACCTCCTACCGAGGTCAAAAGCTTAGTTAATGGTGTGCAGGGCATTAAGGCACGGTGGTCTCGTGTCTGTCGGGGGGGATATGACGTGCTGAAGGCTGAGAGGAAAATTTAATGCCACAAATCAGATTTGCAAAGTACTGGGCTGTGAAGAAACCTGGCCCATAGTTAACTTGGGGTGACTAAACAGGGGGGAGGCGGGCTTCAGTTGGTCCTTGAAGGGCCAATGTGGCAGCTGAAGTTCCGTCGCCCCCCCCTAATGGCCACACCTTGCCTTGCAGGATTTCTTCATTATGTTCATCCACCACTTGGCGGCCATTGGACTCATTTCGTTCTCGTATGCCAACAACATGCTGCGGGTGGGCACACTGATCATGTGCCTCCACGACACCCCTGACTTCCTGTTAGAGGTGAGTGAGCTTGTCAATCTTACTATTTGTGGATCTGCACTGGCAATCGGAAGGTTGCCGGTTCGAATCCCGTAAATGCCAAAAGGGACTCTGCTCTGTTGGGCCCTTGAGCAAGGCCCTTAACCTGCAATCGCTTAGCGCTTTGAGTAGTGAGAAAAGTGCTATATAAATGCAAAGAATTATTATTACTAATTTGAAACTGTACTTTGTTCTCCTGACTGCCAGGTGTTTAGTACCCTATGGGAGGTGGGCACCATTACACAGCTGAGGTCATTTCTTTTATTGTGTGTATTGGGAGTTGATGCCACCTGTTCCGGTGCCCACTCTTGGGGGACTGATGGTAGTTTCACTAGGGCTGGTGATAGTAACAGCAGCACAGGTAAGGTAGGTCAGTCAGTCATTATTCAACCCGCTATATCCTAACACAGGGTCACGGGGGGTCTGCTGGAGCCAATCCCAGCCAACACAGGGCGCAGGACAGGAACAAATTCCGGGCAGGGCACCAGCCCACCGCAGTTACACACACACACACACACACCCCGCATCTCCAAGCACACACCATGTTTGGGGGTACACTCTTCATTTGTAGTGCTAACGTTCACATACCTGGGCAGCTTTGGGGTTTATCTTGCCCATTGGCAGCTGTAGTCGGTGCAGATCTTGCATGTTTTCAGAAGTTGGTATCTAAGGAGAGGAGGGCACCATAGTTAGGTTTAAGTTCCACTTATTCAAAGGGCTTGCATCTCTGGGACGTCCCTTGAGGCCTGATGCCCTGAAACATGAAACATTTAACACTCGGGAAGCAAATGTGCATCGGTGTGCCTCGGCACGGGGGGCCGTGGGCAGGGAACTCCTACTGCTTGGTTTTCTCTCATCTCCCGCCTTTTCCTTTTGACAGGCTGCTAAATTGGCCAACTATGCCAAGTTCCAGAGGGCGTGTGATGGCTGCTTTGTGGTGTTCAGCGCTGTCTTTGTCAGCACACGGCTCTTCATCTACCCGTTCTGGTGAGTCGACGACAGTGAGGGGGCTACATCAAGAATGGGGATTCATAGAGTGGCTCCATGGTACAGCAGATGATTTGTAATCTGACCAAGTAGCTCGATTTTCATGCTTCCTGCTGCCCCCACCCTACGCCCACAACAAGCAACCCTGAGAGACGACAAACCTGAAATCCATCTCACGGCAGGGTGGCCTGGCTGCATGTCTCAGTTACGCACTTGTAAATATTTTACTGTCCTGAGGGGCCAGCAGCTTCAACCCCATATCTGTGACCAGCTGTAAGAGAAGTACTGGCAGGAGTATTTGGATGGAGCAGCACCACCTCGCCTTGGTTTAGTGGCAATGCAATCACACCCTTCTCACTCATTTTTGCTGTGGAGGTTTTTGGTGCTGCTGAAGCCCCCATCCTCTCTGCCTTTAATATGAAGATAGCAAGGAGGGATAGATTACAGTGCTGTCCCCAAAACAAGGGACTTGAGAAGTGCCACCTCCTCTCCAGCTCAGTGAGTCATGTTGGCAGGAAGTGCTGCTTCTGTTTTGGAAAAGGTCGCTATGCTGCGTGAGCTCTTCTGGGTGTCACAGGTGCAGGAGCGCAGCTCAGTGGCACACTGACAGGATGAGTCCTGTGCCGTTTCTGTTTAGCAGGTGCATTGTATGGTTTGGTTGGAAGCTCCGCCCATTTCTCCAGGTCATCGTTTGTGCTGGTTGGGACATGCACAGTAAGCTCCACCCACTTTTACATTTATGGCTGGTTGAACAGGTACAAAGCTAAGCTCCACCCCTTTCTTTCATCATCAGTATTGTGCAGGTCTCCTTGTTTGGAAGGGCATTGTTAGGCTCCACCCACAGATTGAGTACTACTGGTGCTGCCACTGAAAGAGACGCCTGCAGAAGCTCTACTTACTTGGGCTTAGGCAACAGGAGTCCAGTGTTGTTTTTGGATGGGAGTGGAAGGACTGCGTGAAGGGTCTTATCCCAAAAAGTAACCCTACCCCCCTTTATTTGATGTCCCAGAAGAATGGCTGCTACAGGAGCAGTTCTAACTTGTAATGAACATTGGCAGGATGAGTCTAGTGCTCTGGGGGCATTTTAGGATTGATCTCGGGTTCCATCCTGGTTTCTGCTTGAGATTTATGTTGGATACGGTTTCTTATGTTATGAGTTCCTCCATCTAATTAATGGCTATTGATGGCAGTATTGGTGCAGGGTGCCTATTGTTAGAGGAGAGGAGTTAAGAGCCCCGCCTACTCTTTGATGTGTGGGTAATGCTGGGTGGGTCTGAATAAGCCACACCCCTTTCTTCATCATCTGTTCTGTGCAGTTCTCCATTATTTGGGATGGGTGTGCTAAGCTCCACCCACAGTTTGAGTTCCGCTGGTGATTCAGAGAAGGTGTCTTTACTTTCCCATCTGCGTAGTGGACTATTGGCAGGATGGCTCCAATGCTGGAGTTGGGGGATGCACTGTGTTGTTGGTCTTAAGCCCCACCCCTTTTTTCTACTTGTCATTTGTGTTGGGTGGAGCTTATGTTATGATGTTGGTATTTTATAAGCTCCGCCCACTAATTTATGTATATTGCTGGCAGGATAGCTGCAGTGCTCTTACTGTTGAAGGAGGGGTTACAAGCTCCGCCCATTCTTTGACATATGGGTAGTCAATGCTGTGGGTTGCATGGAGTGGGGGGAGTTGGAGCACATCCTGGAAGGAGAACACTTACAGTAGCTGTCCTCACTTTCTAGCCTTGTGGACATTATCAGGATGGGTCTGTCCAGTGCCCTTTACGTTTGGTAAGGGGGCACGGGTATTGCAGTGTTGGTCATAAACCCTGCCCCATTTTCCTTCTTGTGATTTGTGTTGCTTGGGACACTTAAGTTCACCCCGCTTTTTAATGTATAGCTGGTTAAATGAGTGCAGGGCTAACCTCTGCCTACCATCTGAGTACTGCTGGTACAACACATGTGCCGCTGCCACTGAAGGAGACACCTGCAGAAGTTCTGTGTCTCAAATCTGCCCCCTCACCACTAACACCTCCCCATTGTGTTTTTTTGTTTTTTTTTTCATGTGAGGTGCTGTCCAAGAGGGAGAGCCTTTATAAGAACAGTTGACACGTGGAGCGGGGCTTGAAGCAAACCATGCAATGAAAGTTAGAAAAAGGAGCTGGGGCATTAGGCCAAATACACAGTGATGAGTAGAGAAAGGGGTGGGACTTGAGGCCAGCCAGACAAAGGGTAGTCGATAAAAAGGTGGGCCTTAAGGCACCAATCACAAAAAAGGGTGTTGCTTGACTAACCACACAATGACAAGCAGATAAAGGGGGCGGGACATCGAGGCCAGCACAATAATTGAGAGGTCAAAAAAGGGGGTGGGGCTTGAGCCCAGCCACACAATTTCAGGCTGAATTAGGGGTGAGGATTGAGGCCAACCACACAGTGACAAGTAGAAAAAGGGGTGGAACTTGAAGCCAACCAAATAAAGGCTAGAAGATTTAAGGGTGGGGCTTAATGCCAATCATACAATGACAGGTAGAAAAGGGGTGTAGCTTGAGGCCAACCACTCAATGCCAAGTAGATCAAAGGGGTCATTGACGCCAGCCACATAATGACAGATCAAAAAAAGGAGGTGGGGCTTGAGACCTGTCACAATATTTTCAGGCTGAAAGAGAGTGGGGCTTAAGGCCAGCCACACAGTGACAAGAAGAAAAAGGGGTGAGACTTATGGCCAACCAAACTGGCCAGTAGAAAAAGGGGTGGGAGTTGATGTTAACAAAATAAATGCTAGGAGATAAAGGGGTGGGGCTTAAGGCCAAACACACAGTGACTAGTAGATTAAGAGGGAGGGGTATTGAGGCTAGAACACAATAACAGGTCAAAAAAAGGGGTGGGGTTTGAGCCCAGTCACATGATTTCACGCTGAAAGAGTGGTGAGGTCAACCACACATTGACAGGCAAGAAAAAAAGGGGTGGGACTTAAGGTCTACACAATATAACAACTAGGAAAAGGGGTGGGGCTTAATGTCTACACACTATAACAAGTATGAAAAGGGGTGGGGCTTAAGGCCACCCTCACAATGCCCCCATCTGTTTTCTTCTTGAGATTTGTGTTGAGTGCAGCTCTTGTTGAGCTTGCGGTGTATTATAAGCTCACCTCACTAATTTATGCATGTTGCTGACAGGATAGTTCTTACAGTTTTTGGCCGTTGGAGGCTCCGCCCACTCTGACGTTTAGGTAGAGTTGACAGGTCCAGCTCTGTTGCCAAAGAGGGTCTTCATAGAAACCACAGCCCCATCTCTGTCTGCATTGGCAGGGATGAGTGCAGAGTGAGTCTCCGTCTCTCTTTCTAATGAGGTGTCCTTGCAGGATCCTGAACACGACTTTGTTTGAAAGTTGGGAGATCATCGGACCCTACCCCTCCTGGTGGCTCTTCAACGGGCTTCTGGTGGTCCTGCAGATCCTACACATCATCTGGTCCTACTTCATCTTGAGGATCGCTTACAAGGCCCTGGTTCGAGGCAAGGTGGGTGCTGGTGGAGGGACGGCGGGGTGTGATTTTTTTGGGGTACGTGTGAATCACCTGTGACCTGCCTGAGTATCCCCTCGAGTGCCCCCTCTTCTCAGGAGCGCTGACCTTTCTGCTGTTCTTCCACTTTAGGTATCCTGAAGGACTCTCTTCCCCTCTCTGTGCTCTTCTGTCCTTTAACTCGCTCCCTCTTTCTGGGGTCTGGAGCCTGGGATGGGAGGCCTGCCATGGCTGTAAGTCTCTCTCTCTGTCTCTATCTCTATCTCTCTCTCTCTCTCTCTTTCTGTTTCTCTCACTCACTCACTCACTCACTCACTCAGTCTGTCTGTCCACCTCCATCTCTGATCTGCCTCCCTTGACGGGAGTTCTGGACAGTGCCCTGGAGGGGGGGGGAGTTCTGCATACCATTCTCCACTTTCATTGGTTGGCTTTTTGGAGGGTGTGGTCGGCCCGTAACTTCACATCCAGGTTCCTGTGGCACACACAGGACCAGCCAGACTGGGATTTCTCTTTTCTTTTTGCTTTCTTCCTCTCATTCTGGGATTCTGTCAGTTCCATTCCTGCCGCCCCTTCCCCTGCTCACCATTTAGTTACCCTGAGCCTCCGCGAATGAGTGGCTGAACTTGTGTGAGTCGACTCCCGTCGGGTCCTTGAAGCCGATTATGTGTTTATTTGCAAATCTTCATAAACCCCAGGAGTCGACTTCCTTTATTGTCCTGCCAGCTGCATGTTGGTCTTGGAAAGAAGCCCACGGGCGCCATCTAATGGCAGATCTGAGAATCGCATGCCATTCTAAACCCCTGGCTGTTGTTTTTCATTCCAGTTTATTACATGAAAGCCGTTATTTGTTTTATTTTATTTTATTTGACATTTGGTACACTGTACTAATCCTGATGCAACTGCTCGGTCTTGCCACATCCACTTTGGATACTTTGCACATCTGAAAAAAATCAATAATATGTTGGGCATCATTAACCCTTAGATGTACCTTTTATTGCCTTCTTTCTCAATGTGACCGGGCAGATCCAAGCAACTACAGGCCAGTAAGCGCAACATGCATCACAGGAAAATAAATGGATAAGATTGAGCAACATGTGGCAAGGACAGGAGTTATTAGGAACAGTCAGCGTGGGGAGGTCGTGTTTGACTAACATGCTATGAGAAGGCAACAGAAGGCTACAAACAGAGTGGGGCTTATGAGATTATTGATCTGGACTTTCAGAACGCATTTGATGACGTGCCACATGAGAGGGTGGGCATCAAATTAAAAGAAGTGGCAGTTCAGGGTGATGTTTTTAGATGGGTGCAGAATTGGCTCAGACACAGGAAGCAGAGGGTGATGGTGCGAGGAACCTCATCAGAACTGGCCGATGTTAAGTGTGGTGACCAGCAGGGGGCAGTGCAGGGGCTGCTGCCATCTTATATATAAACATCTATATGTGGAAGTGAGAAGTGGAGTCGGGGTAAGGAGGATATACAGGCGAGATCAGCATGTCGGCAAAACGAAACCTCGGAAGAAAGAGTCGCTCGCTTAGCGGCTAATACAGAAGTGAAGCGAGTACATCGGCAAAGCGAATCCTCCTAGGAGAGAAATGTGAGAGTCGTTCCTTTCAATTACATGACACCTACATTTGCTTTTTATCTGACGATTTCAGTCATTTCTAGGACCCTGGACTGTTTACATAGAGAGAGAGAGTCTCCAGAAAACTTGGTGATGCACGACCCTGAGAACGGAGTTTGTTTTGTGCCCCAATCTGTCAGCTGTCATTGTGCCAAGTTTAGATGGCACATCACATAGCATTGTACAGTTAGACTGTCTGGCACAAGGTGCCCTCACCCCCTGTCTGGAAACATTCAGTCACTTAAACAACTTCATTAATAGAAGCACCGCAGTGGCATTTATATGTACACACAACCAGCCCAGCCGCTTACAGCACTGCAGCCTTTTCAGTTTTGATGGCAATGCACGCCCTTTAATGTCTTCATGTTGGCAAAATAAATAATAAGTCAAGGAACCATGAAGTGTACAAAACGGTATTCAGATTTTGGATTCATCAAAGTAGCCTGCACCTTCTGCTGATATACCAGCCAAACAACTCTACGTCCAGCAGAAGGAGCCCACACCATCACACTTCCTCCTCCATGTTTGACAGTTGGAGTCACGCACTGAGAAGACATCCTGTCACCAACTTGATGGAGTACAGACACCTTGTGTGATGAACCAAAGATTTCAAATTTGGAACCATCGGCCCATAAGACTTTGTACAGTCTGCAGTAGTTCAGAGCCCATATTGTAAGGTCCTGTTTTGTCCTTTAAGGACTGGCTTTCTTACTGCCACTCTCCCTATCAAACCTGCAGCACAAAGTCACCTCTTCACGGTAGAAACTGACACTTGCTTTTGTCAGCCTGAACTGTTAAGCTGTTGTGTTTTGAGGCGCCTGTGGTCACGTAAGCTGATGTCCCTCAGACGCTTGTCTTCTCATTGGCTTGTGATTGTGGGTCTGCCAGCTCTCTGCCTATCAGAGTTTCTTCCAGTTTGCAGTCTGTTCCAACTGTGCTTTGAGACACACAGGAGGGCTTCTAAGTAATCGACAGAAGTCGGGACACCTGTGCAAATTGTGGGCTTCAACTTGCAAGGCTTCATTTACTTGAATTGCTGCTGAACATCTGGAGGTTGTAACCTGCTAGTTGCTCCCTGAAGAAGGCCCATTTGTAATATTCTGAAGTTTCCTTTTTTTCAGTTTTTGCTAACCTAAACTCTAAATTTAAACCTCTGGCAGTTTACTCCTTATCTTTTCACTATGCTAGGTCATTCATTACATTTCAATGGATTAAATTTAAAACTTGAAATTTGAAAAACTGGAAAAACCGAGGTGTGTGTATATATATATATATATATATATATATATATATATATATACACACATACAGTGGTGTGAAAACTATTTGCCCCTTCCTGATTTCTTATTCTTTTGCATGTTTGTCACACAAAATGTTTCTGATCATCAAACACATTTAACCATTAGTCAAATATAACACAAGTAAACACAAAATGCAGTTTTTAAATGATGGTTTTATTATTTAGGAGAAAAAATCCAAACCTACATGGCCCTGTGTGAAAAAGTAATTGCCCCTTGTTCAAAAATCACCTAACTGTGGTGTATCACACCTGAGTTCAATTTCCGTAGCCACCCCAGGCCTGATTACTGCCACACCTGTTTCAATCAAGAAATCACTTCAATAGGAGCTGCCTGACACAGAGAAGTAGACCAAAAGCACCTCAAAAGCTAGACATCATGCCAAGATCCAAAGAAATTCAGGAACAAATGAGAACAGAAGTAATTGAGATCTATCAGTCTGGTAAAGGTTATAAAGCCATTTCTAAAGCTTTGGGACTCCAGCGAACCACAGTGAGAGCCATTATCCACAAATGGCAAAAACATGGAACAGTGGTGAACCTTCCCAGGAGTGGCGGCCAACCAAAATTACCCCAAGAGCGCAGAGACGACTCATCCGAGAGGTCACAAAGACCCCAGGACAACGTCTAAAGAACTGCAGGCCTCACTTGCCTCAATTAAGGTCAGTGTTCACGACTCCACCATAAGAAAGAGACTGGGCAAAACGCCTGCATGGCAGATTTCCAAGACGCAAACCACTGTTAAGCAAAAGAACATTAGGGCTCGTCTCAATTTTGCTAAGAAACATCTCAATGATTGCCAAGACTTTTGGGAAAATACCTTGTGGACTGATGAGACAAAAGTTGAACTTTTGGAAGGCAAATGTCCGTTACATCTGGCGTAAAAGGAACACAGCATTTCAGAAAAAGAACATCATACCAACAGTAAAATATGGTGGCGGTAGTGTGATGGTCTGGGGTTGTTTTGCTGCTTCAGGACCTGGAAGGCTTGCTGTGATAGATGGAACCATGAATTCTACTGTCTACCAAAAAATCCTGAAGGAGAATGTCCGCCATCTGTTCGTCAACTCAAGCTGAAGCGATCTTGGGTGCTGCAACAGGACAATGACCCAAAACACACCAGCAAATCCACCTCTGAATGGCTGAAGAAAAACAAAATGAAGACTTTGGAGTGGCCTAGTCAAAGTCCTGACCTGAATCCAATTGAGATGCTATGGCATGACCTTCAAAAGGCGGTTCATGCTAGAAAACCCTCAAATAAAGCTGAATTACAACAATTCTGCAAAGATGAGTGGGCCAAAATTCCTCCAGAGCGCAGTAAAAGACTCATTGCAAGTTATCGCAAACGTTATTAGGTTCAGGGGGCAATTACTTTTTCACACAGGGGCATGTAGGTTTGGATTTTTTTTCTCCCTAAATAATAAAAACCATCATTTAAAAACTGCATTTTGTGTTTACTTGTGTTATTTTTGACTAATGGTTAAATGTGTTTGATGATCAGAAACATTTTGTGTGACAAACATGCAAAAGATCAGGAAGGGGGCAAATAGTTTTTCACACCACTGTGTATATATATATATATATATATATATAATAATCTCCTTTGGGGTGCGAGCAGCTGTTGCTGGGGGTGCCAGAATCCATGAAGGAACAAAAATGAAAAACATTATTTGTACAAAATCTTAATTTATTTATCCATTCCTAAATAATTAAATGGGCAGGCTATGTCGTATCAGTGCAATACGCTGCTTGTTAAAACGGATGACTCCCGCTGTTACGTGCAAGTCTGCGTGGGTATTATGATTATTACGTTTCTGTTCAAGTTCTATTTAAATTTTAAATATAAGTAATTTTTATTTAGTCGACAGAAATATCTTTGGTAGGAATGTAAGTTAAATTTAGTCATCATTGCATAAATTTTTCTCCACCATAGAAATTTAAAGACTAAATTCAACTTACATTCCCTACCAAAGATATTTCTGTTGACTAAATAGAACCTACTTATATCCAAATAGAACTTGAAAAGATATATTTTTTCGAATCTGATCGCGCATTTTAGATCGACTTGATGCGCATCACATCGAGCCTGCTTGCCTCAATAAGTTGCCCTCGCTTTGCTCTTACTTTTTTACCGTTCATTTAATGATGGCTAGTCACGAAAAAAATTAGAACATCGAAGGAGGATTACACTGAGTATGGCTTTACCAAAACAATTATTGATGGCGAATAAAGTATCCATTATTCATAAAGCTTCAATTGGTGATCTGGATTTCTTCTCAAACCAAGGGGGTGCGAAATCGGCATCATCCGTCACAGGGGTGTGAGTGTAAAATGAATCGGGAAGCGCTGAGATATATATATATATATATATATATATATATATATATATATAGTATTTACTGTCAAATAATGCAAAGAGTACGCTACACGTGTTTCGCCCTAATTTTGGGCTCATCAGGCATACATACTCAGTGCACCCCCTCTCGGGAATTGAACCTCAGACGTCAGCGCTAAAGGCGAAGCCTTTTGTGTTGCGGCTCAACGTGTGGTTCATTTATTTGACAGTATGTAGGTCGGGGTATATATATAGCAAAATAACTGCGCTTCGCAGCGGAGAAGTAGTGTGTTAAAGAAGTTATGAAAAAGAAAAGGAAACATTTTAAAAATAGAGTAACATTATTGACAATGTAATTGTTTTGTGACCGTTACGAGTGTTGCTGTCATCGAGGATTTGATTATCATTATTTCTTTCAATCAGGTTCGTATTTGTACGATGTGTTATGTTCAAGTTATATTCCGTGTTTGTCAATCGTTGTAAAGATAACAGGGTTCATTCATCAATTTGTTTTTTACTGCATCAATAAGCAGCTCGTCTTCCTCTTTATCTGAGACCTGACACACTGCATGCACAGGTTTACCTTTCCCAGTCCTGCACACTTTAGCGAAGTGCTTCAATTTACCACATTTCCTTTAGCGGGACATTGACTTTTTCCACCGTGTGCTTTGTTTCCGCAGTAGCTGGATTTATGAATATGCTTTATGCGTCACTCGCTTCATATTCTTTTGCGGCCTTCTCGATTGTGTAATGCGGTTTTTGTTCAGCACTCTTTGGAAATTTTTTTTTTTTTGTCTGCGTACTGCGTCAGTTCACGTGAGCTGCTCAGTGTACATGCATCGAAGGTTTCCAGCTGTGCTTGTGCTATCTCGTGTGATCTCGCAATGTTCACGGCTTTATTTAATGTTAGCTCAGACCCGGCACTTAAAAGTTTCTCTCGCAGTTTCACTAAGTTTGTGGCAAACACCACCCTGACCATCTCATCTTCGTCTGCATAAGCACAGTCCTTCACCCGCGAATATTTAGCGGCAGTGTTTCTATTGGGACAGCCTTATATGGGCAGGCACTCAATTACGTGGGAGGCGTGAGGATGAGGGACACAACTCCGCCTCACACGCCGACTGAGCTGCAGCTATGGCCGTATATATGTACGTAAGTAGGTTCTAGTTATGACCGTTATGCGTAGAATTTCGAAATGAAACCTGCTTAACTTTTGTAAGTAAGCTGTAAGGAATGAGCCTGCCAAATTTCAGCCTTCTACCTACACGGGAAGTTGGAGAATTAGTGATGTTGGAAAGTTCAATATGGCGGCTGACAGTGGCGTCATACCACCGAAATAAGTATGTACATTGGTTTCGGTTAGCGCAGGAAGCCGCCTACCAAATTTCGTGAAGATGGGGTCAACCTTCTACCTACACGGGAAGTTGGAGAATCAGTGATGAGTGAGTGAGGGCTTTGCCTTTTATTAGTATTGATATATACAATATATTTATAAAGCACATGTCCTGCATCACGTCATCAGCATCTTTTCTTTTAGCGACTAGATGTTTAATGTGCATGAACAGCCTGAATCAGGAGCCTCGACTCAGTTTATTTATGGACGAGTCGCTACCTGAGAGTCAAGTCAACGATTTTCATTCATTTGATTTCACAAGTGAATCATCAGCAGTTCTCATTCCCTTGATTCTGTAATCAAACGTCTTATTTTAATTGACCATCTTAAATGTGTTATCGTGCTTTGTGTATTCAAACGGGACAGTGGCGTGTGATTATCACGAATTTCCATATACTGTACACCAGACTCTAAATGAATCGATTCACTTAAACCCGTACTCCAAAACAATTGAATTTGTGAAGTGAATCAAATGGCCATCACGATAACGTTTGTGATGCAGTATCTGTTGAAATGAAGAACTAAATGCACTTTATTACTTCGATAAATTACAAAGTACACTCACTGGCCACTTTATTAGGTACCCCTGGCTAGTAGCAGGTTGGACCCCCTTTGGCCTTCAGTCCTGCTGTACTTCTTCATGGCGTCGGTTCAACAAGGTGCTGTAAACATTCCTCAGGGATTGTGGTCCATATATTGACATGATAGCATCACACAGTGGCTGCACGTCCATGATGTGAATCTACCGTTCCACCACATCCCAAAGGTGCTCTACTGGATTGAGATCTGCTGACTGTGGAGGCCATTTAAGTCCAGTGAGCTCCTTGTCATGTTCAAGACACCAGTGTGAGATGATCTGAGCTTTGTTATGTGGTGCAGTATCCTGCTGGAAGGAGCCATCAGAAGATCATAATGGGATGGACGTGGTCAGTAACAACACTCAGGTCGGCTGTGGTATTTAAACCAATGCTCAGTTGGTACTGAGGGGCACAAAGTGGGCCAGGAAAATATCAATTAACACCATCACACCACCACCAGAACCAGCCTGAAGTGTTGATAGAAGGCAGGATGGATCCCTGCTTTCATGTTGTTTATCACACCATCTGAATGTCACAGCAGAAATCGAGACTCGTCAGACCAGGCCACGTTTCTCCTGTCTTAAATTGTCCAGTTCTGGTGATCCATGTGAACTGTAGCCTCAGAATGGAGTGTCACCCGCTGTGGTCTCCTGCTGCTGTAGCCCACCTGCTTCAAGGTTTGACGTGTTGTGTGTTCACAGCTGCTCTTCTGCACACCTCACAAGTGCTTCTTTGAGTTCCTGTGGCCTTTCTGTCACCTCACACCGGTCTGGCCATTCTCCTCTGACCTCTGACACCAACAAGGGCCGAGAGAAATGTCGCCCACTGGATATTTTCCCTTTTTCGGACCACTCTCTGTAAACCCTGGAGATGGTTGCTGACAATCCCAGCAGATCAGCAGTTTGTGAAATACTCAGAGCAGCCAACACCATGTCACGTTCACATTCACTTCAGTCCCCTTTCTTCCCCATTCTGATGCTCGGTTTGAACTTCAGCAGGTGGTCTTGACAAGGTCTATGGGCTGAAATGCATTGAGTCGCTGCCTTGTGATTGGCTGATTAGATGCTTGCATTAACAAGTAGTTGTACCTAATAAAGTGGCCAGTGAGTGTACATTCCAGTAAAACTGTCAACTCTGAACGCGTCCAACAGAGTACCTGCCGGCCGAACAGCCTAATAAAAGGACAAAAGTGTCGCACACTGGGATTGCTGAATTTGGGGCCAACTCTCTAGCAAGCCATGTGAAGTGTCACAAAGTTTAAAGGCGACATTGTCATGTCGGTGATCTTTTTTGGACGGCCATTCCCTTCTTTGCAGTGCCGTCTGCCACTACTGATGACGTATCAAAGTGTGGAGTGCGAAAAGTCGATTAGCTGTATGCCAGGCAGTCAGTCGGTCATTGTCCAACCCACTATATCCTAACTACAGGGTCACGGGGGTCTGCTGGAGCCAATCCCAGCCAACACAGGACGCAAGGCAGGAAACAAACCCCGGGCAGGGTGCCCACCCACCACAGGGCACACACCCACACACCAAGCACACACTAGGGACAATTTAGGATCGCCAATGCACCTAACCTGCATGTCTTTGGACTGTGGGAGGAAACTGGAGCAGACACGGGGAGAACATGCAAACTCCACACAGGGAGGACCCGGGAAGTGAACCTGGGGGTCTCCTAACTGCAAGACAGCAGCACTACCCACTGTGCCACCCTTAGCTGAATGCAATTTGGGAAAACTAGCTGCGGTGACCCAACGTGAGCTGTTTCTGTTAAGTCCGAGTCAAGTCACAAGTCATCGATAAGCGAGTCTGAGCCTTTTCTTTTTTGTAATGTTGTTAGACAACTCACTAAAACTATGACTTGAAACCCACCTTGTGTCACCCACCTCTGCTGCGAGTCGTTGTGAAGATCGGGCGTTAGCAGCAGTGGCATAGCTTTAGAAATCACCCCCCACTTTGCCGGCTGTGTTGTGTCTCTTAAGTGCAGCTTCATTTTGATTGTCAATTGTCATAAAGCAGGAAGCGCCTGTAAGCTGATGAAATGCAAAACGTTTGAGCCCCCCTATTTAAAATGTCGGTGACTGGGAATAGCCAAAGGTGACCTGAGCACCAACAGCCACACAGTTACAGACGACGCACGATTTCTTTGTAGTTTTCTGTGCAAGATTCATGTGTTTTTGTTTTATACAATCGTCCAGTGAGAAACCATGCAAAAGTTTGGGCACCCCCAGGTGTCTGAGGTCTCAGATGACTTTTCCCAGGGTGGTCTCAGACCTTTATTAGCTCTTTAGGACTCTGGCTTGTTCACAGTCATTGTTAGGAAACCCCCGGTGATGCAAATGTCAAAGCTGTAGAAATCCTTAGACTCCTCACTCCTTGTCTGAACAATCAGCGGCCGTGGGCTCCTCTAAGCAGGAGTGAAGCCTACAAAAAGACAGCACAGTGTTTTCAGGTCGCTGTGTCCTCAGTTTGTAACGTTATTAAGAAATGGGAATGGCGGAGGTCAATTTGAGGTCTGGAAGACCAAGAAAACGTTTTGAAAGAACTGCTCCTTGGATTGCTAGAAAGGCAAATAAAAATCAACGTTGTGACTACAAAAGACCTTCAGGAAGATTCAGCAGACTCTATAGTGGTGGTCCACTGTTCTACTGTGCAGCGACACCTGAACAAATAGGACCTTCATGATGGAGTCGACAGGAAAAAAAAACATTTTTTTTATCCTTGCCATAAAATTTAGCGCTTGAAGTTTGCAAATGAACATCTAAACAGGCCTGATGAATTGTGGAAAACTAGTCCTGTGGACTGATGAAGTCAGAACAGAACTTCATGGCCACAATGTGGAAAGGTGTGTTTGGAGAAAAAAGGGGTCCGAAGTCCAGGAAAAAGAACACGTCTCCAACTGTTAAACATGGCGGTGGATCGATGAGGCTCAGGGCTTGTGTTGCAGCTGGTGGCACAGAAAACGTCAGGTGGGGTGAAGAATGGAGTCAAATAAATAACAGCAAACATCACACCATCTGTAAAAAAACTGAGGTTAAGAAGAGGATGGGGGTCCTACAACAAGATAATGAGCCGAAACACACCTCCAAATCTACAGTGGAATACCTCAAGGGGCGCCAGCTGACTGCTTTGCCACGGCCCTCACAGACCCCCCGACCTCAATCTGTGGAGAGTCCACAAAGGAGAGAGCAGGGCAGGCAAGACGGTCCGAGAATCTTACACAATTAGCAGCCTTTTACAAGAATGAATGGGCGAAAAGCCCCCCGAGTAAGAACTGAAAGACTCTTAGCTGGTTACTCACCAAAGGGGGTCTCACTAAGTACTGACCATGTTGGGGGCCCAAACGTTTGCTTCTGGGTCTTTTTTTTTTTTTTTTGTCATTTTGAGACTCACTGATAGAAGTAAGAATGTAATTTTACTTAAAATATTACAAGAAATGTGTCATCTGTAACTTGATCAGCTCACTCAACTATTCTTAAGTAAGAGGGGCCCAGACTTTTGCTGGCCATTGTGGTCTACTTGGCCTTACCGACTGCTCCTTGGCATCCAGACCGACCCCCAAATCCCAACCCACACACCCCCCTCCCCCACCCACCCGAACATCTGTACATTTGCATGGTATGAGTGGGCTGCTTTGTACCCAGTGCTCCCCTGGCCTCTCTAAATGGAGGGTGTGACTGCTGTCCACCTGGAGAAGACCCCTTTGCCATCTGTCCTTCCCGTGATGCTGACTTTTTTCCTCTTTCTTTTCTCCTCTCCGTCCCACCAGGTGTCCAAAGACGACCGCAGTGACATTGAAAGCAGCTCTGAAGAGGAGGACGGCAGCAACGGGCAGCGACCACTCAATCCTGTTCCCGTGTCTGGCAAGAGAGAGAACGGGACCAACGGCCACCTGGCACCGGGAAGCTGGGCCCCCGAGCAGTGAGGAACACGGCCCACCTCCACCCCTCAGACACCCAACTGCCAACGCGCAGACGTCTAAGGAACTGACCAAAGCCGGCAAGCGTGGGCTGGCGTGCCCGCCTGCCTGGCGTTTTACGTCCCACTTGTGTGGACTGTGTGTGTGTGTGTGCGTGCGCGCGTGTGTGTGACTTGTCTCTTTTCTTTTTCGCCCTAACGCTTGTAGTGGGAGACTGAATGAATCCGGCATGCTGTCCAGTCCGTCATCGCCACCCCACGTGCTGCACTTGTGTTTCTTCAGTGACGGTGGGCACCCCATTTTTGTCCACTTTGTCAATCGTGATGCTGGATTGGGGGGGGGAGTGTAAGACACTTTTCTGTATCGATGTCTGCATTGTGACACCTGCTGCTTTAGCTGGCAGCCCTTCTGCCCCTCTATTTATTGCATGAACTTGTAACCCCCACCCCAATAAACCTCCTTATCCTCCAAGTGCCCAACCAATAGGTGCACACAAATAAAACTGTTTGGGAGAAATTCTGGCAACTCACTGGTTTTGATTTTTTGGGGGGGGGGCAGGCCTTGGAGGACACCTGCAGGTACCCACTTCTGACCCCAAATCCCACTGTAACGGTACGGCAGCGTCGCCACCTGCTGGGCAGCATGACAACTGCGGGTGGGGAGAACGGCGAGTGTTGCTGTGGGTGCAGCAGCTCAGCTTAGCTCCTCGAGGGCTTTTCCGTTTCTTTTACCTTAGCTTGTGCCAGTGCTGTCCCATGCCTGGGCTGCATTTATTTATTAATTAGAATGTGTTTCTTTTTTAAAGAATAATCTTGTTGGTTAGCGTGTGTTTATGGGCAGGGGGGCATGATTTACACCATTGCATATCCTGACCAAAGAATCCCTCGTGTCCAATCAGCCTCTTTGTGTTTTGTGCCCTTGAGGAGCTCGAGAATCGACCGCTTCCTCCCTGCACCACCACCCACCACCACCAGAGGGCGCCCCCCTCTTTTTATTCTTAGGTCCACGAGATCCAAATCAAGTGTTTTGTTGAAATCTTTTTTCTCTTTAATAAACTTCTTTTTATAGCAGTTTTCTCAGAATCTTTTTTTTGTATTTATGTCATTTAACCCTGTGTCCCCCCCAAACAACCAGCCACGCCACAAACAAGGCCATACTTCCCTAGTGCTACCGGCAACCATTATTTGTTATACAAAAATATATCATTTATCTTCTCAAGTCCCAAAGGTCAGAATGGCGTCTCAGTCGCTCATGCTGCCCTCAGACTGGTTCTCCGCTGCCAGCTTCAGTTCCTTCTTCCTCTCGAAGAATCGGTAAAAGCGCATGGTGCACAGGTAGCCAGCGTACACAGTCAGGAGCATCATGGAGCCCGAGAAGGCCCGGTAGCCAAAGTCAGCCAGCTGCTTCCCAGAAACCATTGCTTTTCAACCTGGAAAGAGCAAAACGAAAAATCAAAAGTTAGGAAACGAAACGAGGAAGGAAATGGTGAAGGGTGGAGGATGTCTAAACTGGTCAGCGGAAAGCAAATGGGAGGCACCACAGGGCAATAGGGGGTGAAATCAGAGGAGGGGAAGATTAAAGAAAGCAAAAGGGGGCTGCTACAGATGAAGAAGAAACAATGAATTTGGGGCGAGGAACAAAATGGAGAAGAACAAAATGGAGAAGACGGGGCTAGAAATCAAATCCAAAAGTACAAGGTGTCAGAGGACATGGAGATGAAATAAAGAAACAGATGGGGTGCACTGGGCAGGGGTTGAAATTGGAACATGGAGAACGAGACCTTTTAAAATGTATCGTGTCATTACCATGGATAAGAAAGCACCACAAATGCATTTGCATGTCGCCATCTTATTTCACATGGATCCCCAAAGCGGCTTTCTGTGACATGTAGACAGTACCAACCTGATGACACAGCGCCCACACCCCCCGACTGTTTGCTGGCACTACAACTCACTCACGCGTCGCGCTAAGAGGACGCATCAAATGAATGCTGGGAACGAACGCGTGGCAGCCATGATGTGTGAGTGTACGTGTTGTGAGCATGAAGTAGAAATGAGCCCTTAGAAAATCAGAACGAGCGCAGCAATTAACGGGTTTAATTAACTGAGAATCGGCTCCTCATTAAGAAAGCGAAACTGGCTGGAGTTTTGACGTTTCACTTTAGCTGGTCATCTGGCGGCTCGTTTCCGTTTGGCTGCCATTTAATGAAGAAACAAATCAACTCGGAGGACTGAATCCTTCAAAACGGGGCTATGAAAATGAAGGGAAAGGGAAGTTAATCAGCAGTGAAAAGGGTTCAAATGAAAAGCTGCAGTCACTGCGGCCCACCAGGAGTGGCGTTGGACACCCCCGGACAAGAACATTTTGAATTGGAGTCGAAGGAGTGGAGACAAAGTAAAGCAACAGAGGCAAGTTGACTATCAGCAGCCATACCCGGCTGCACTTCAGAAGACGCTAAGCGGGTTCAGGCCCGGCCAGGACTTGGATGGGAGACCATCTAGGACAGGGGGGTCCACTGTAGCTGCAGGTTTTTGTTCCTAATCAGTGATAGTACTGATCTCACTTAATTAGCTGGGATTATTTTTCTCTTATTCTACATTCAGAAAAGCACAGCAGCACGACATTTATAAGACATTTAGAAATATTTCCATTTTTGCTGTTGATTTAAATGCTTAACTCTCTTTTCATTACACTTTGCCCTTTCCCTGCGCAGTTTGCCCCCCTTCATTGTACCTTAATGACAACAAGCAGAGCAGACAGGCAGGCAGGCGAACAACACTGAAATGTGAAAGGCTACCACTGCTTTAGCGTCAGACCCACCGATTACTAAATAATGGAGTCATTAAACCATTAACTCGGCCACAGGGGATGCACAAACCAGAGTGTTTCTTCACGTCGGTCCCAAGCCCGGATAAATCGTGAGGGTTATGTGAGGAAGGGCTTCTGGTGTCAAACTTTGACAAATCAAGATGTGGACAACAATACAGGAAGAAATGGGAAAAAGACGAACTGCTGTGTCAACCTGTAATGGGGGTAGCCGAAAGAAAATGACGACGATGAAGAAGAATAAGAACAATACAAGAAGAAGAAGAAGAAGGGTTAGTTAAACAATTAGAACACCTGGAAAAGTAAAATGAAAATCAAGATGAAAATACTGTTCAAAAAAAGGAAAAGAACATACATTACTCCCTTATACAGCTGTGCTTGAAAGTTTGTGAACCCTTTAGAATTTCCTATATTTCCGCACAAATATGACCCAAAACATCATCAGATTTTCACTCAAGTCCTAAAAGTAGATAAAGAGAAACCAGTTAAACAAATGAGACAAAAATATTATACTTGGTCATTTATTTATTGAGGAAAATGATTGAATATTACATATTTGTGAGTGGCAAAAGTATGTGAACCTCTACGGATGATCAGTTAGTTTGAAGGTGAAATTCGAGTCAGGTGTTTTCAATGAATGGGATGCCAATCAGGTGTGAGTGGGCACCCTGTGTGATTTAAAGAACAGGATCTATCAAAGTCTGCTCTTCACAACACATGTTTGTGGAAGTGTATCATGGCACAAACAAAGGAGATTTCTGAGGACCTCAGAAAAGAGTTGTTGATGCTCATCAGGCTGGAAAAGGTTACAAAACCATCTCTAAAGAGTTTGGACTCCACCAATCCACAGTCAGACAGATTGTGTACAAATGGAGGAAATTCAAGACCATTGTTACCCTCCCCAGGAGTGGTCGACCAACAAAGATCACTCCAAGAGCAAGGCACACGTGTAATAGTCGGCGAGGTCACAAAGGACCCCAGGGTAACTTCTAAGCAACTCTTTCACATTGGCTAATGTTCATGTTCATGAGTCCACCATCAGGAGAACACTGAACAACAATGGTGTGCATGGCAGGGTTGCAAGGAGAAAGCCACTGCTCTCCAAAAAAACATTGCTGCTCGTCTGCAGTTTGCTAAAGATCACGTGGACAAACCAGAAGGCTATTGGAAGAATGTTTTGTGGACGGATGAGACCAAAATAGAACTTTGTGGTTTAAATGAAAAGCGTTATGTTTGGAGAAAGGAAAACACTGCATTCCAGCATAAGAACCTTATCCCATCTGTGAAACATGGTGGTGGTAGTATCATGGTTTGGGCCTGTTTTGCTGCATCTGGGCCAGGACGGCTTGCCTTCATTGATGGAACAATGAATTCTGAATTATATCAGAGAATTCTAAAGGAAAATGTCAGGACATCTGTCCATGAACTGAATCTCAAGAGAAGGTGGGTCATGCAGCAAGACAACCACCCTAAGCACACAAGTCGTTCTACCAAAGAATGGTTAAAGAAGAATAAAGTGAATGTTTTGGAATGGCCAAGTCAAAGTCCTGACCTTAATCCAATTGACATGTTGTGGAAGGACCTGAAGCGAGCAGTTCATGTGAGGAAACCCACCAACATCCCAGAGTTGAAGCTGTTCTGTACGGAGGAATGGGCTAAAATTCCTCAAAGCCGGTGTGCAGGAATGATCAAAAGTTACCAGAAACATTTAGTTGTAGTTATTGGGGGGTCACAGCAGATACTGAAAGCAAAGGTTCACATACTTTTGCCACTCACAAATATGTAATATTCAATCATTTTCCTTAATAAATAAATGACCAAGTATAATATTTTTGTCTCATTTGTTTAACTGGTTTCTCTTTATCTACTTTTAGGACTTGAGTGAAAATCTGATGATGTTTTAGGTCATGTTAATGCAGAAATCTAGAAAATTCTAAAGGGTTCACAAACTTTCAAGCACAACTGTAACTGCTTAGTACATTTTTCTTTTTTTTTTACCAAACTCAGTTTTTGAATGTCTATATTGTTCCCAAAACACAAATAACAGTTCACTTAATTAGCCCCAGGGTCCAATTAAAACCTGCAGCTACAGAGGGTCCCTGAGGACTGAGTTTGAGAACCCCAGATCTAGGAAAAACTTGGGTTGCTAGCAGAAGAGGTGGTGTTGGTGAGGCCAGCAGGGGTCTGTGTGTGGACCCCAAGTGACAAGGACACTGTCCTGTACAAATGGTGCCATCCTCCGAATGAGACATAAAACAGAAGTTGGGACTCTCTGTCTCTGTCATTAAAGATTTCTGGGCATCCCTCGAAAACAGTAGGGTGTATCGTGATGCCCTGCCTAAAATGCCCATCACTGCCATTCTTGCCCTCTAACCATCCCCTGCCTCTAATTGTCTCTTTTGTTCGGTAGAATGCCTAGTCGGGGCTGGGTGGTCTTGTGGCCTTAGAACCCCTGCGTTTTTTTTTCTCCAGCCCTCTGTTTTTTCTGTCCTCCCGGCCATCAGACCTAACTTTGTTCTATGTTACTTAGTATTGCCTAATTTTATTTTTATATTTTTTCTTTCTTCATCCTGTAAAGCACTTTGAGTGACAGCATTTGTATGACAACACACTATAGAGATAAATGGTGGTATTGTTGTTTCTCTCATCTCACCACCTAATAGCTAAAGTGTGGTCAGCATACCGGTGTGATAATGTCTGCCGTCACATTAGCCAGGTGGATACCAGACATCAGTGGGGGTTGAAGTGTGAAGAAGACAGAAGGATGAAAATCAAATCATAAAGAGCAAAATTGACAAGAACACAACTCAAGGAAAGAGAAAGAGAAGCAAAGTCACAATTGACCAAAGTGAGGATGGGGAGGGAGGGAGAGGGGGGATTACGTAAGGGAAAGGTAGTAATGGAGATGGAAACAAATTGGGGAAAGACCACAGCGCCAGTGGAAATGAAAGAAAGCAAAGACACAGATGTGGGGGCACAGCGTGAAATCAAATCATGGAGAACAAAGGAACAGAATCAGACCCCATGGAGGAGGGGGCACGAAACAGATAGAGGGGCACATCAATATCCTCTCTTTCTCTGGCACTAAAGTTCTTTACAGTATTAACAGCTACACAGAGGTACAAAAGAAAGTAAAAACTGAAGACCTGGTATTCATATCCAGTGTAACCACAGCTGAAAAAACAAATATGTCCTACTGTGACTTGCCAGCCTGGTCTGGCTTTAAAGTACTCCCAGTTAGCAGACATGCACACATGAGGCCAAGCAGACAAATGTTTTAGGCAGGGGCCTTAAATACTTCAAGTGATTATACAGTGGTGTGAAAAACTATTTGCCCCCTTCCTGATTTCTTATTCTTTTGCCTGTTTGTCACACAAAATGTTTCTGATCATCAAACACATTTAACCATTAGTCAAATATAACACAAGTAAACACAAAATGCAGTTTTTAAATGATGGTTTTTATTATTTAGGGAGAAAAAATCCAAACCTACATGGCCTTGTGTGAAAAAGTAATTGCCCCCTGAACCTAATAACTGGTTGGGCCACCCTTAGCAGCAATAACTGTAATCAAGCGTTTGCGATAACTTGCAATGAGTCTTTTACGGCGCTCTGGAGGAATTTTGGCCCACTCATCTTTGCAGAATTGTTGTAATTCAGCTTTATTTGAGGGTTTTCTAGCATGAACCGCCTTTTGAAGGTCATGCCATAGCATCTCAATTGGATTCAGGTCAGGACTTTGACTAGGCCACTCCAAAGTCTTCATTTTGTTTTTCTTCAGCCATTCAGAGGTGGATTTGCTGGTGTGTTTTGGGTCATTGTCCTGTTGCAGCACCAAGATCGCTTCAGCTTGAGTTGACGAACAGATGGCGGACATTCTCCTTCAGGATTTTTGGTAGACAGTAGAATTCATGGTTCCATCTATCACAGCAAGCCTTCCAGGTCCTGAAGCAGCAAAACAACCCCAGACCATCACACTACCACCACCATATTTTACTGTTGGTATGATGTTCTTTTTATGAAATGCTGTGTTCCTTTTACGCCAGATGTAACGGACATTTGCCTTCCAAAAGTTCAACTTTTGTCTCATCAGTCCACAAGGTATTTTCCCAAAAGTCTTGGCAATCATTGAGATGTTTCTTAGCAAAATTGAGACGAGCCCTAATGTTCTTTTTGCTTAACAGTGGTTTGCGTCTTGGAAATCTGCCATGCAGGCCGTTTTTGCCCAGTCTCTTTCTTATGGTGGAGTCGTGAACACTGACCTTAATTGAGGCAAGTGAGGCCTGCAGTTCTTTAGACGTTGTCCTGGGGTTTTTGTGACCTCTCGGATGAGTCGCCTCTGCGCTCTTGGGGTAATTTTGGTCGGCCGGCCACTCCTGTGAAGGTTCACCACTGTTCCATGTTTTTGCCATTTGTGGATAATGGCTCTCACTGTGGTTCGCTGGAGTCCCAAAGCTTTAGAAATGGCTTTATAACCTTTACCAGACTGATAGATCTCAATTACTTCTGTTCTCATTTGTTCCTGAATTTCTTTGGATCTTGGCATGATGTCTAGCTTTTGAGGTGCTTTTGGTCTACTTCTCTGTGTCAGGCAGCTCCTATTGAAGGGATTTCTTGATTGAAACAGGGGGGACAGTAATCAGGCCTTGGGGTGGCTACGGAAATTGAACTCAGGTGTGATACACCACAGTTAGGTTATTTTTTAACAAGGGGGCAATTACTTTTTCACACAGGGCCATGTAGGTTTGGATTTTTTCTCCCTAAATAATAAAAACCATCATTTAAAAACTGCATTTTGTGTTTACTTGTGTTATATTTATATTTATATAATCTGGAATGGCCTGCCAATAGGAATTCACCAGGCTGATACAGTAGAGCACTTTAAAACACTGCTGAAAACACATTACTTTAACATGGCCTTCTCATAACTTCACTTTAACTTAATCCTGATACTCTATATGTTCAGTTTCCTCAAAATAACTATTCATGGTGGCTCTAAAATCCATACTGACCCCTACTCTCTTTTCTGTTTCTTTTTCCGGTTTCTTTGTGGTGGTGGCGCACCACCACCTCCACCTACTCAAAGCTTCATGATGCTCCAACAATGATGGACGGATTAAAAGGCAGAACTCTACGTGACCATCATCATCATCAAGTCCTTCCGTGAGAACCCTAAATCCAAAGAGGACTGTTCATTTATGTTAGGTAGAATGCCCAGAGGGGACTGGGTGGTCTTATGGTCTGGAATCCCTACAGATTTTATTTTTTCTCCAGCCGTCTGGAGTTTTTTGTTTTTTCTGTCCCCCCTGGCCATTGAACCTTACTCTTATTCGATGTTAATTAATGTTGATTTATTTTGTTTTATAATTGTGTCTTTCATTTTTCTATTCTTTAATATGTAAAGCACTTTGAGCTACTGTTTGTATGAAAATGTGCTATATATAAATAAATGTTGTTGTTGTTATATTTGACTAATGGTTAAATGTGTTTGATGATCAGAAACATTTTGTGTGACAAACATGCAAAAGAATAAGAAATCAGGAAGGGGGCAAATAGTTTTTCACACCACTGTATTAGGTGCACTGTTGGAAGATAATTTAGCCACCAACGGGAGTGTAGGGGGTAAACTAGTCTAACCTCATGCCTGGAGGTGGCACGAGAGAGAAAGGAGGACGAGAGAAGTGTGTGAGGATTGTCCAGGACATGTAGGAGGAAGTGAGGACTCGGCCTGTGGTAACACACAAGCCCCAAGTTGGAGGAGGTCTGCACCAGTGTAATTGTAATGTCTTCTTTAATTAACTTATCTAAAACAAAGCTTCATTTAAAAAAAATATATATATATATATATATATATATATATATATATATATATATATACACTTTTCACTATTTATTTAAACGAATATACAGCAGGGAAAATAAGTATTGAACATGTCAACGTTTTTCACAGAAAATATATTTCTAATGGGGCTATTGAAATTTTCACCTATATATAGAAACATACATACATACAGTGATCCCTCCTTGATCGTGGGGGTTGCGTTCCAGAACCCCCCGCGAAAGGTAAAAGTCATACGTTTATATTGTTATTTTTACATTGTCCCGCTTGGGTCACAGATTCGCACAGAAACACAGGAGGTTGCAGAGACAGGGACTTTAAAACACTGCAAACAAACATTTGTCTCTTTTTCAAAAGTTTAAACTGTGCTCCATGACAAGACAGAGATGACAGTTCTGTCTCACAATTAAAAGAGTGCAAATATATCTTCTTCTTCAAAGGAGTGCGCGTCAGGAGCAGAGAATGTCAGAGAGACAGAGAAAAGCAAACAATCAAAAATCAATAGGTGCTGTTCGAGCTTTGAAGTATGCAAATCACCGCGCGAGAAGCATATCGTATATCATTGAGGACTTTTATTTAATACATAATACCTGCTCTGATTGGGTAGCTTCTCAACCATCCGCCAATAGCGTCCCTTGTATGAAATAAACGGGGCAAACCAACTAAGGAAGCATGTACCATAAATTAAAAGGCTCACTGTCCGCAGAAATCCACGAACCAGCGAAAAATCCGTGATATAGCGAGGGATCACTGCATGTAGGTCAAAGGTCATAGGTTAAAGGTTTTAGATCACCTCAGTTTTTCCAAAAATGTAATCAGTTGAAATGAAATGTATGACCTAAAATGGTTTCAACTTAAAGGTTAGGTTAGGAATAATTGGGGGAAAAAAAGGGAAATTTCAGAATATTACAAATGGGCCTTCTTCGGGGAACAACTAATAGATTACAACCTCGAGATGTTCAGCAGCAATTCAAGTAAATGAAGTCTTGCAAATTGAAGCCAACAATTTGTACAGGTTGTAGCGGGGCCAAATAGGTATTGTTTATTGTGTTGCACCCAGTTGCGTCTCGTTTCAGCACCCTGTTTAAACTAATTTGTGTCTGTTTAAAGGTCTTCCACGTAATAAGAAATGGGGAAGGGTGTTGCAGGTAGGCAGCAACCCCCTGGACACGTCAGGACCGGGATTTTACCAGTTTTACCCGGCTCATCATTATATAAACCATCAGGAGGGAAAGAAGAGGAAGAAGGAGAAAGACGGAGATTTCATTTACCAACAACCACACATCATTTTCTGCCACTATTTACCTTTGTGAGAAATTGTTTTCGTTAATGAAAGCTAACAAAACCCCACATCACTGAAGATTTACCGTCGAGCACCTTTCATCCTTCATAAAAGTTGCAGCTGCACAAGATTTCAAGCCTGATATTGACGAACTGGTTACTAACAAGAGATGCCAAGAGTCGGGATAAAAGAAATAGATCTCAGACTGTAAGACTCCTATATAAGCAATGAATATAATAATATAAGGACCTAGCTAAGAGGCCAATACTCTAATTGTACGCTGTTGAACGGAGAGTGTATGGAAATAAATTGCTTTTCTTTAAACTTTAAGTGTTATATTTTTTAAACTTTTCAGTATTGGAAAGAAAGCTACAGTAACTTTGTATAATAGTATTTGTTACAGTTTGGCCCGTTGACACACGTATGGCAGTCGAAGCGGCCCACCAATGGTAGTGAGTTTGACATGTATGCCGTAAATGCCAAAAGGGACTCTGCTCTGTTGGGCCCTTAACCTGCAATTGCTGAGCACTTTATGTAGTGAGAAAAGCGCTATATAAATGCAAAGATTATTATTAAAATTATTACTCTGTGGCAGCCAGTGTGGTGTTATTCCTGTGCTACAGTTTTCTGAAGAAGCAACTCGAGTTCAAATGACACACAATGCCTGAAATAAAAGCCTGCACCATCACAGGGTGCACCCTGGACACACTGGAGGCTGTTGTGGAAAAGACGGTGGCGGCAAAATTCGATGCCACCATGAAAAATCCCCTCCAGTGCTGTCTTGGAGCACTTTTAGGCACCTCTCATTTCACCTCGGTGCACCTGTGGGGGTCTTTTCTACACACTGCTAGCAAGCAATTCAATGCTTCCTCACAGCGAACTCAAAATTTGAAATTTCTGCATAATATTCATGTATTTATCAATTGATTGGCTGTACTATTTGTCCTGTGAATCTGTATCGTCGTCTTTTCTATGCTTCTGCTGCTGTACGCATCGAAATTTCCCCATCGGATTAACAATGTCGATCTACTCTAATCTAATGTGTTCTGAAAGCCGACTTGAGAAATCATTTGCATGCTAGGTTCACTTGTAAATAGTCTGGATTTTGTTAGAATGGCTGCGTACAGGGATTTGTTCTGTACGATTTATGTAATGAAACTTCAGAGTTTTGACAATGCAAAGTACTGTGTGACTTGTTTGGAGAACTGCGTGTCTTCAACTATATCTAAAGATACGTTTATATATGTAACTCTTACTGAATATTTTCTGGATTGATACTCTGTAGAGTCGACTGTATTTAACAAAGGTTTGCTGGGGAGAATGAAACCAAAGAGGCCGTAAGGAATGGGCAGCATACAAAATGGATTAAATACGCGACAAACATTAAATAGGGCAGCCGTATTCGACAATTCTCACTTCTACCTGTCGGCAAGTCACAATAATTTCCTATCACTGTAAAAATATTCATGTAACGTAGTAAGCTTCTCACTGTAAATGTCGTGATTGCTGTTCACAATACCAAGATCTCTGTAACGATGCCATTTTCACCAACACCACCTCCTTTTGCTTTTACACTCGTTCGGATATTTAACAGAACTAACCTAAAACACAAGGTTCATCCCATCACCAGTTTATAAACACCAATAAATCTCTCACCTAAGTCTGTCACAGCTCCCAAACTTCAGACTGTGCCGTGTAGTAATTCAAGTCGCTATAATGCGCAACAAGCCGCAGGAGTCAAAGTGAGAGACGCACGCACCGCTTCAATGTCAGTGTAACGCATGCGTATTGCTCCACACGCGCTAGAGCATCGTATACGGGTCGAGCAGAGGGACAATCTGTACGCACGCGAACGCGATTCTCCGCCAAAAGCATACACTTCTTATCAATCCATTTTATGAATCGCTTTTTTAGTAATAGGAATCCGTGTACTTTTTTGGCTGTGGTTGCTAAATGTTTTGTCTCTGTTTTTTGTAAATATGTTACTTTAAAATATCTCACAGGCAATGAATCCAAGTCGCTACACCACTGAAAGCTGCCTGTGCAATCAAATCTGTGAACAAGTCACTTAAATCCGTGTGATTATTTTATTTAATTTTTTGTCAAAACATTGATTCTTTAACAGGAGAATAATCTTGTAGTCACTGATACATGAGGTCTATCTAACGATCGAGGGCGTTTAGGGAAAAGGGGAAATGTTTCTAACGTCTTTGGAACAAAGCCCACCCGCTCAGCTTTGACGGGTGACAATGACACTCGTATTTCATGTGCGGGCGCCGTCACTGAAATAAATAAATGAAGAAATGAATAAATAAATGTATAAAGAAACAAAGCAACACATACATATATTTAATGAAATGTTTATTTATGCTCTAATATAATAATGCTTTCATTTATTTTGCTCCAAGAGATTCCTTCACATGTAACTGGATGAAGCAGGTTTGAAAATGGATGGATGGGGAATGATTCACGGTCATACTAAACAGATGGAAGATTAAGATCAGGAGTGCAGTGTGGATTTTTGAAAGGAAATGGAACAAGAAATGAAAGTAACAGTGCAAAATTCACAATTGGTATGCCAGCTTGAAAAGAAAAAAATGAGGGCAGTTTTAAAATGTGTTATTGAATCGAGCTGACGGAAATGAGAGGGAAGAGAATTCCCGAGTTGAGGAGCACAATGAGAGACGCTCGAGCTCCCATAGCACCGAGTCTGATGTGTGGTACAGAAAGTCGAGCTGCAGATGAGGATCTGAGTGAACGAGAGGAGTGACGTCTGGAGGAGATCAGTGAGGTGTGGAGAGATTTCAATGTTAAGAGCGGTATTGTGTTTTGTATTCAGTAGTGAACAGGGAGCCAGTGAAGCTGAGAGAGAGTCGGTGAGATATGTGCAGTGGATTTAGAACAGCAGGTTATTATCCTGGCGGCAGAATTTGGAAGAAGTTGTAAGCCCTGGGATTGACTCCAGCAGACCCCCGTGACCCTGTGTTCAGATTCAACGGGTTGGAAAATGGATGGATGGATGGTAATCTATACGTGAGGTGACTCTGGCATTAACCAATACTTCAGTACTGTGTTGCGTAAGAAAAGGACGAAGTCTAGAAATGTTTCGGAGATGGAAGAAGGCAGTCCGAGAAATGTTACTTACTGTATATGGGAGGAATTATTTAATAATAATATTAATATTAGTGTATAAATGGATGTAAATAATTGTATTTAAACGATTCGCCAAAATCTGTTGTATGTAAACGATACTGTTTTAAACTTTATTGTTTTTCATCAGAAAACCCGGTTTCCACGTCTACCTGTATTACTTTAAATGGCACTTTTGCCACTCGCAATGTGGCGGACGCGCAGACGTATCGTGTCGACTGGGCAACACCGTGAGTGCGGCGTCTACTTATATATGTCTATGGGACTGCCGCCACACCAGGAAGTACGCCCGGAAGGAGATCACAGGACACCAGGGGCACTCCGGGTCCTAGAGTGCCAGAGTTGGTAATATGAGGGACGGAGCGTGTCAGGAGGAGCGGAGACAGAGACAGAACTGTGTGCTTGGGGCTGTGTTTTACTGGGCTGCGTACCAGAGACATGCGGTCATCATCATGAAAGTAAAAAAACTAATAATGATAACATTATACATTTGTCCACTGGTCTGTGCTATAAATTTGTTTTCTGTATGGTTCCAATAATTTTGATAATTTTTATAATCAAAATTCGCTGCTTTAGCGCATTTCCTGTTCAAAATCAAGGGAGAAACGCGAAGTGCGCCAGTGACGAGCCTCACCCAACTCGGACTGCGCTCTCCCTCACTCACGGGGTTGATGCATGTAATTGTCGCGTGTCTGTCGCTAATATAATGTTTGCAGACACGTTTATTATACACCCTGACATTCCACAGTGTGGCTAATATCGTTAATGAATGTGTGTGACATATTTAATCTTGCTGATCGGACATAAAACCACAGTGAAAAGGCACAAGGGGAGCAGACAGTACTGTGCCGCCCTGAAGGGGGCGCCTGTGAGCCCAGCAGGTGCATGTTGCTGGCCACGATGGAAAAAAAAAAAATACAGACACAGTGAAGAAAAAAAATCTAAACGTCGAGATTAAAGTCGACATGTTGATTTTATTCTCAACAACAAAAACATTTATTTATATAGCACATTTTCATACAAACAGTAGCTGAAAGTGCTTTACATATTAAAGAATAGAAAAATGAAAGACACAATTATAAAACAAAATAAATCAACAAAACAAATCAAATTCTCGACATTTCCACTTTATTCTAATAGTTTATTTTGTCAGTAGAATGTCGCAAACTAAACTTCATCTTACAATGAATGTTAATTTACTAGATTTTCTCAAACCCCGTCATAGCACATTAAATGCTTTATATTAAGTGTTCCCCGTCCCAGTTGTTAATCTCTATGCGCTTCTTAAACTGACGTCTTGCACTGAGAGGCGCAGACAGCGATCACCGCACATTGACTTCATGATATTCCTGCTCTATGAACATTCAGAATACTAAGATAAATACTTGATATCTTCTTCACGATGAAATGCATTAAATTATGCATGTATTAAACATGGGTGGCGGGGGGTGTCAAGATAAGTAATTTTTAAACACTCCCTTATATTACAGTTTATATTAACTTCTTGTAAATTGGGGATACTCCCTATTCAGATGAAGGAAACGTAGGTTAAATGGCTGACCTGTACGTGAAGCACTTGATTATTTCATTAGTAAAGTTTCTCTTTAAATAAATCTTTCAGTGTTACGTTCAACTGTATTAGAGTCAAATATCACAGAACCCAAAGAACATGACATGGTGTCAGAAGCGGTGCAGTTGAAGTACAGTGGTGTGAAAAACTATTTGCCCCCTTCCTGATTTCTTATTCTTTTGCATGTTTGTCACACAAAATGTTTCTGATCATCAAACACATTTAACCATTAGTCAAATATAACACAAGTAAACACAAAATGCAGTTTTTAAATGATGGTTTTTATTATTTAGGGAGAAACAAAATCCAAACCTACATGGCCCTGTGTGAAAAAGTAATTGCCCCCTTGTTAAAAAATCACCTAACTGTGGTGTATCACACCTGAGTTCAATTTCCGTTGCCACCCCAGGCCTGATTACTGCCACACCTGTTTCAATCAAGAAATCACTTCAATAGGAGCTGCCTGACACAGAGAAGTAGACCAAAAGCACCTCAAAAGCTAGACATCATGCCAAGATCCAAAGAAATTCAGGAACAAATGAGAACAGAAGTAATTGAGATCTATCAGTCTGGTAAAGGTTATAAAGCCATTTCTAAAGCTTTGGGACTCCAGCGAACCACAGTGAGAGCCATTATCCACAAATGGCAAAAACATGGAACAGTGGTGAACCTTCAATGGAGTGGTCGGCCGACCAAAATTACCCCAAGAGCGCAGAGATGACTCATCCGAGAGGTCACAAAGACCCCAGGACAACGTCTAAAGAACTGCAGGCCTCACTTGCCTCAATTAAGGTCAGTGTTCACGACTCCACCATAAGAAAGAGACTGGGCAAAACGGCCTGCATGGCAGATTTCCAAGACACAAACCACTGTTAAGCAAAAAGAACATTAGGGCTCGTCTCAATTTTGCTAAGAAACATCTCAATGATTGCCAAGACTTTTGGGAAAATACCTTGTGGACTGATGAGACAAAAGTTGAACTTTTTGGAAGGCAAATGTCCCGTTACATCTGGCGTAAAAGGAACACAGCATTTCAGAAAAAGAACATCATACCAACAGTAAAATATGGTGGTGGTAGTGTGATGGTCTGGGGTTGTTTTGCTGCTTCAGGACCTGGAAGGCTTGCTGTGATAGATGGAACCATGAATTCTACTGTCTACCAAAAATCCTGAAGGAGAATGTCCGGCCATCTGTTCGTCAACTCAAGCTGAAGCGATCTTGGGTGCTGCAACAGGACAATGACCCAAAACACACCAGCAAATCCACCTCTGAATGGCTGAAGAAAAACAAAATGAAGACTTTGGAGTGGCCTAGTCAAAGTCCTGACCTGAATCCAATTGAGATGCTATGGCATGACCTTAAAAAGGCGGTTCATGCTAGAAAACCCTCAAATAAAGCTGAATTACAACAATTCTGCAAAGATGAGTGGGCCAAAATTCCTCCAGAGCGCCGTAAAAGACTCATTGCAAGTTATCGCAAATGCTTGATTGCAGTTATTGCTGCTAAGGGTGGCCCAACCAGTTATTAGGTTCAGGGGCAATTACTTTTCACACAGGGCCATGTAGGTTTGGATTTTTTTTTCTCCCTAAATAATAAAAACCATCATTTAAAAACTGCATTTTGTGTTTACTTGTGTTATATTTGACTAATGGTTAAATGTGTTTGATGATCAGAAACATTTTGTGTGACAAACATGCAAAAGAATAAGAAATCAGGAAGGGGGCAAATAGTTTTTCACACCACTGTAGATACATGTTGTGCAAAGAATTTTTGTTTTGAAAAAAAAAAAAAGTAAGAAAAGAGAAAAGACGTCGTTAAAATGGAGAAGCTACAGCCACCTCCTAGCCTTCAGCTTTCAGGTAATCTTGCCGAGAACTGGAAACGGTTTAAACAACGCTTCGAAGTATATCTAGCGGCAATTGGTGCGGATGAAAAAAGCGACAAAATGAAAGCGTCCATTTTGTTCCATATAATTGGGGAGGAAGCGCTGGAGATTTATAACAACTTTCAGTTTGCTCAGGGTGAACATATGAAGTTAGACGTTATCCTGGATAAATTTGAAAGATACTGCATTCCAAAACGGAATGTCACTTACGAAAGACACGAGTTCTTTACTTGTATACAGAAGCAAAGTGAAACGATTGATCAGTACGTCACCGAGTCGCGCACACGGAGTAAAACGTGCGAATTTGGAGAGTTAACGGAATCTTTAATAAAAGACAGGATCGTCTGCGGAATACCAGATAACGCACTCAGAGAAAGGTTACTAAGAGAGCTTGATTTAGATTTGGAAAAAAAGTAAGAATATGCAGGGCAGCCGAAACAATTCAAGAATAAGTAAAAGAAATGTGTAATGAGGAAAACGCAGTACATGTACTAAACAAAAAAGGAAAGAACAAAATGAATTTAAATACAGAGCAAAATAAAAGTGCAAATAAAAAAAATATACAGCACAAAACAGGCATGTGGACGTTGTGGATCACACCATGCTCCCAGACAGTGTCCAGCATACAATAAAGTTTGTAAAAAATGTGGGAAGAACAGCCATTTTGCACGCTGCTGTAAATCACAAGTGAAACCAAGCCAAGTGCACACTGTAGAACAGGCCCGTTTGAAGGAATTTGGGGGCCCCAAGCAAAATGGACATGGAGGCCCCCCGCAGGCACGCACGCACGCACGCAAAGGAACCACAGCATAGCCATACAGTTTAAATTCGCTCACACTTTATATAAATAAAAAAGGTTTACAGTGCAAATACTGCTGTTGCATATACTGTGCATAAATAAAAAAATGTTTAGAGTGCAAATACTGCTGTTGCATATAAAGTGCATAAAATTTGAACATTTTCAACAATTGAGCATTTGCAAAAAACACCACTGTACAAATAAACAATCATTAATAGAAGGTAAATTGACAGTTAATTAATCTTTAGTCTTTAGCTATGCATTGACTGAATGAGCACTGTGCAGCTGTTCGTCCGACTGTACTGTATTTTATTTTATTTTTCTAAACTGTTTTAATTATTCTTATTTCTTTTTATTATTTTAATTTCTTCTATGTAAAGCACTTTGAATTGCCATTGTGTATGAAATGTGCTATATAAATAAACTTTTTACTGTTAACAAACAGTGAAATTATAATTAAATGTTTACTAATTATTAGTAGTGCTGTGAGTCGACTACCAATGCTTAAAAACATCCCAAGCTAATGTTTGATGCACAGAATTTATTGTGTTGTTTTCCTAAATAGATTATCACAGACGTGGAATAGTTAGTATAGCATGCTATGCCACTTTCATCAAAACCTATTACAAAGCTATAGCAATGTCATGTCATTTATGTATGATACATACTGTAAACATATTTCTGCTAGCCTACCTGCTGCAAAATTGCACCATTTGTACAAGACAAGTAGAGCTATTTTATGTGTGTAATTTATCACTTACCACTGTCTTGTTTTTTCTTATCCTCCTCTTCCTTTCTCTTCTTTCTTTTTTGGCTTCCTGAAGCATAATTCCGCTTCATGACTGCCGAGGAAGTTTTGTATTTTGCCGGCAGCAGAGATCGCGTGGTTGGCTGGCTGCTGTCAGCGAGGGGGGCCCCCTTGAGGGGGATCCCGATAACCGTGTCATTGCACTTTACTGCATTCACTATCAATGGGGCGCTCACACAGTTTGTCGCTGCATTTTATTCTTAACCAGTCGTTGTCTTGGGGCCCCAGGCCAGCTCGGGGCCCCAAGCAATTGCTTGGTTTGCCTGCCTTGTCGCGACGGGCCTGCTGTAGAAGAAACTGAAGTTGAGGAATTTTATATAGATGCATTGACTGAAGTAAATGGGAGAGAGAAATAGAATGGATTCTGCCAGTTCAAGTGAACAATGCCGTTATTTCATTTAAATTAGATACTGGAGCACAAGTGAACATCATGCCCGAAAATGAATATAGAAAACTGCAGCCCAGACCATGTTTGCAAGAAACAGAAGTAAAAATTACTGGATATTCAGGAGTGCAAATACCCGTTAAAGGGCAATGTGTAGCTTGTGTTATGTACAAAAACCAAAAATATCATTTGTGGTTGTGCCAAAAGACGTTCAGGCAATTTTAGGATTGTCTGCTTGTGAGAAAATGAACTTGATTGAAAGAGTGCTTACTATTAACATGGAGGGCAATACTGAATATGAAGCACTGCTCCAAGAATATGGTGATCTTTTTATAGGACTAGGTTGTCTTCCTGGGGAACACAAGATAATCACAGACAAAAGTGTATCTGCTGTCATACACCCCTGCAGAAACAACCACAACAACATTTATTTCTATAGCACATTTTCATACAAACAGTAGCTCAAAGTGCTTTACGTAATAAAGAATAGAAAAATAAAAGACACAATAAGAAAACAAAATATATCAACATTAATTAACATCGAATAAGAGTAAGGTTCAATGGCCAGGGGGGACAGAAAAAACAAAAAAAAAACTCCAGACGGCTGGAGAAAAAATAAAAGAAAGGTCCCATTTGCCCTGAAGGAGAAACTGGAGAGAATGGAGAGCTTGCAAGTAATCAAGAAAATGAATGAACCTACTGAATGGGTGAGCTCTCTGGTTATTGTATAAAAAGAAAGATGGAAATTTAATATACATGTTTAGATCCCAGAGACTTGAATCGAGCTATCAAGAGGGAACATTTCAAACTTCCAACAAGAGAAGAAATTATGGCACAGTTTGCAAATGCAAAATATTTCAGTAAACTAGAAGCTTCTTCAGGATTTTGGCAACTAAAATTGGACGAGTCTAGCTCTAAATTATGCACATTTAATACTCCATTTGGCAGATATCAATTTCTGAGATTGCCTTTTGGCATAGCATCCGTACCAGAGGTCTATCACAAAACAATTCATATGGTGTTTGAACATCTAGATGGAGTTGACACCTCTATGGATGATATAATTGTATGGGGTTCTTCAAAGGAAGAGCATGATAAGAGGCTGAAGAAAGTGTTAGATGTTACAAGAACAGCAAATTTAAAGTTAAACAAAGGAAAATAAATATATGGTAGGAGTTCAGGAACTAACATTTATAGGAGATATTCTTAGCAGTGAAGGAGTAAAACCTGACAAATCAAAAGTATCTGCTATTGAAAATATGCCAAGACCTCAGTGCAAGAAAGACATACAGAGATTTATGGGTATGGTGAATTATCTTGCAAAATTTATTCCAAATCTGTCAAATATTTTAGCACCTCTTAGACAACTGGCAGAAAAAAATGTGGAATGGACTTGGAACTACGAACAAGAGACGGCCTGGAGTGAAGTCAAGAAGCTACTAATAAAAGAGCCGGTTTTAAAGTTCTGTGATCCACATAAACCAATCAAAATTTCATCTGATGCCTCACAATCTGGATTAGGAGCTGTACTACTACAAGAGCATGATGAAACATGGCAGCCAGTCGCATATGCATCTCGATCTCTTACTGGAGCCGAGACTAGATATGCACAAATTGAGAAGGAACTATTGAGTATCACTTTTGCATGTGAACGCTTTCATCAGTTTGTGTCTGGACAAGCTGTAATGGTTGAAACAGACCATAAACCACTGATTGCTTTATTTAAAAAACCTCTTAATGACTGTCCACTTCGTATACAACGCATGATGATTAAGCTACAGAGAGGCTAGTGAGTACAGATATAAACCCTTGACACGTATTTTTAGGAAGTCACTGAGCACTGGAGAGATTCTGAAGGACTGGAAAATGGCAAATATCATCCCATTATATAAAAAGGGTGACAGGGCAGATCCAAGAAACTATAGGCCAGTAAGCTTAACAAGCATCACAGAAAAATTAATGGAAGGAATTATTAAGGACAAGATTGAGCAACACATGACAAGGACAGGAGTTATTCTGAACAGTCAGCATGGGGTCAGAAGAAGGAGGTCGTGTTTTACTAACATGTTGGAATTCTATGAGGAGGCAACAAAAGTATACGATCAAAGTGGAGCTTATTATATTATTTATCTGGACTTTCAGAAAGCATTTGATAAGGTGCCACATGAGAGGTTGGGCATCAAGTTAAAAGAAGTGGGAGTTCAGGGTGATGTTTTTAGATGGGTGCAGAATTGGCTCAGACACAGGAAGCAGAGGGTGGTGGTGCGAGGAACCTCATCAGAACTGGCCGATGTTAAGAGTGGTGTTCCACAGCGGGTAGTGCAGGGGCTGCTGCTGGTTTTAATATATATAAATGATTTAGATCGGAATATAAGTAACAAGCCGGTTAAGTTTGCAGATGATACCAAGATAGGTGGATTGGCAGATAATTTGGAATCCGTTTTATCATCACAGAAGGACTTGGATAGCAGACAGGCTTGGGCAGATTTGTGGCAAATGAAATTCAATGTCAGTAAATGTAAAGAATTACACATAGGAAGTAAAAATATTAGGTTTGAATACACAATGGGCGGTCGAAAAATCGAGAGTCCACCTTATGAGAAGGATTTAGGAGTCATAGTGGACTCTGAGCTATCAACTTCCCAACAGTGTTGAGAAGCCATTAAGAAGGCTAACAGACTGTCAGTTTATATAGCGCCTTGATGTGTGGAGTACAAGTCACAGGAGGTTCTGCTCAAGCTTTATAACACACTGGTGAGGCCTCATCTGGAGTCCTGGGTGCAGTTTTGGTCTCCAGGCTACAAAAAGGACATAGCAGCACTAGAGAAGGTCCAGAGAAGAGCGACTAGGTTGATTCAGGGCTGCAGGAGATTAATTATGAGGAAAGATTAACTCTTTCAGGGCTGATGTCGACTTTTGGCAAAAGGAGGAGCTGACAATAATCGGTAATCAACTGTAAACTCTGTCAAAACCAACCATTACGTTTTAGTTAGACTCTCGTTGGTAGAAGGAAAGTGATACAAGTGATCAAAAACAAATAAGAGGTTTTGCAGCTTCAGCCGATTGGTCCCCAGCTAATCGTTGTGCTGAACAGGTTTCATGTAGCGGACACAACCTACGGCATTGTTGGCGTGGGAGGACTGCGACTTAACAATGATAAGATTGCAATGCATTGTGACCGTGACTGCTGCCGCTGCCCTGTGCAGCCACGTGAACACAGCCTGGCAGCCACACATTCTTGGCAAACTGGCAGCCACAGCATGCAGCAACAGACGTTTTATGTTGATTTCTGTGTGAAGCCATTGCATTATAGAAAATTATGTTTTTTGGAAAAAATATTCAGCCCTCAAAGAGTTAAAAGAGCTGAGCCTTTACAGTTTAAGCAAAAGAAGATTAAGAGGTGACATGATTGAAGTGTTTAAAATGATGAAGGGAATTAGTACAGTGGATCGAGACTTGTATTTTAAAATGAGTTCATCAAGAACACGGGGACACAGTTTGAAACTTGTTAAGGGTAAATTTCGCACAAACATTAGGAAGTTTTTCTTTACACAAAGAACGAAAGACACTTGGAATAAGAGACCAAGTAGTGTGGTAGACAGTAAGACGTTAGGGACTTTCAAAACTCGACTTGATGTTTTCTTGGAGGAAACAAGTGGACAGGACTGCCGAGCTTTGTTGGGCTGAATGGCCTGTTCTCGTCTAGAGTGTTCTAATGTTCTAATAAAAAGTATACAAAAAATACTAATGTTTAACAAAGTGAAATATACTCTGCAGGTAACATTCACTCCTGGCAGATGGATGTTTACAGCCGACACCCTGTCAAGAGCAGTAGATGAAAAGTATAGACATGAAGAAAAGATCTCAGAGGTAATAGAGGCATATGTGGATATGGTGCTAAAAGCAATGCCAGTGTCAGACAGCAAAACACAGCTTATTAGAACGGAGACAGCAAAAGATGAAGTAATGCAGACACTGAAAGAAGTAATTATTCAAGGACGGCCAGAAAACAAGCATAACTGCAACCCGCAAGTAAGTGATTACTGGAACTGTCGGGCAGAACTTACAGCTGTTGATGGGATCATCTATAAAGGTTGTAAAATTGTGATACCAATATCATTAAGAAAGCAGATGCTACAAAAAATTCACAAAGGACATTTAGGCATTGAAAAATGCAAGAAAAGGGCACGAGAGGTAATGTATTGGCCCAAGATTAATCAAGATGTAAGTAACGAAGTGGAAAGATGTTCAGTCTGTTTAAAATATAGACCTAGTAATCCTTCAGAGCCATTAACACCTCATCCTGTACCAGAAAGGCCATATGAAAAGGTTGGTGTTGATTTATTTATCTGTCATGGGAAAGAGTTTCTGATGGTCACTGATTACTTTTCTGCATATCCCGAAGTGTGTGCATTGAATACTACAAACAGTGAAGCAGTAATAAAATGTCTGAAAGCTGTTTTTTCCAGATATGGAGTGCCAAATGAAGTCTTTAGCGACAATGGACCACAATGTACAAGTCTTCAATTTAAGAACTTTGCAAAGGAATGGGACTTTGTACATAAAACATCAAGTCCAAACTTTCCTCAATCTAATGGACTTGTAGAAAGGTCAATTCAAACTATTAAACATCTAATGAAGAAATCCAAAGAGAGTGGAAGTGATTTTTACAAAAGCCTTCTAAATAAATCGAAGTACACCCCTTGAACACGGAGTTTCCCTAGCACAGCTTCTCATGGGACGACGACTACGATCAAACCTTCCAATGAAGCAGAACCTGCTAAAATCTGGAATGGAAGATGAAGTGCGAAAAGTGAAAGAAAACAAAAAATGTACTATGACAGAGGAACCAGAACTCTCCCAGAACTGGAAATATAGGAGAGGAGGTTAGAATAAAGGAGAGTTCAGCAAAAACATGGAATCTGCAAGGAACAGTTAAGGAACAAATAGACCCTAGATCATATAGTATTGAAACAAGCAATGGTACGGTGCTTAGAAGAAATCGACGAGATATAGTGGTGGATAAAACAACACAAGAACATTCAAAAGAAAGCACTGAAAGAGAAGAAATGATGACATCAACCAGCAGAATGCCAGAATCAGGCAGAGAATCAAGTGAGACTCTCAGAAGATCATCAAGAGTGAAACAACCACCAACAAGGCTAATAGAGACATGCTAAATGTTAATAAGCTTTTGGGACACTCAGACCATCACACGTAAGAATATAATGTATATAGTTGTCAGTTGTTACTGAAAATAGCATTGATGTTTGTAACAAATGAAAGCCATGTCTAGGTATTGTTAACTGAATAAGTAGAATATTGTATTCTTATTATTTAAAAAAAAAAAGGGAAGATGTCAAGATAAGTAATTTTTAAACACTCCCTTATATTACAGTTTATATTAACTTCTTGTAAATTGGGGATACTCCCTATTATATAGTAAGAAAGAAGAAGAAGATATCGCACAGTCTGGAGTAGAAAATCATCTGGAAAATACCTGGAAAAACGAAACTACAAATCCCATCGTGCATTGCAAAATGGACGGGGCGTGTGTGAAACTCCGCGCCTGCGTAGCACTCACGGGACGGAAGGACACCCGACCGCTTTTATATAGAAGGATTATGGTCCCCCGCCACCCATGTTTAATATATGCGCTTTAATGCATTTCATCGTGAAGAAGATATCAAGTATTTATCTTAGTATTCTGAATGTTCATAGAGCAGGAATATCATGAAGTCAATGTGCGGCGATCGCTGTCTGCGCCTCTCAGTGCAAGACGTCAGTTTAAGAAGCGCATAGAGATTAACAACTGGGACGGGGAACACTTAATATAAAGCATTTAATGTGCTATGACGGGGTTTGAGAAAATCTAGTAAATGAAACATTCATTTTAAGATGAAGTTTAGTTTGCGACATTCTACTGACAAAATAAACTACTAGAATAAAGTGGAAATGTCGAGAATAAAGTCAACGCGTCGACTTTAATCTCGACATTTAGATTTTTTCATCGTGGCCCTAATACGCTTCCGTACAAGTGCACTGCAGCGGGCCGTTTATTTTTATTTTTTGTTCCGACCGACTGCCAAAATGGAAGAGAACGACTTTTAAAACTAAAGGAAAATAAGGAGGACTTTTGCAAGAAAGTGACTGAGATTTTCGTGGAGACCATAAATGGTTTTATATGTTATAAAAAAATGGAATGAGATGTGAAACATAACCAGTAGTCAATGTGCATGCTGGCTGCCAACTGAAGAGTGAATAAGCTACTCTTTGGGGTTCATATATTTGTAAATCACACTCTAAAGGAGCCACCAGCCATGAACCTCACCGCACGTCACTGGTGTGTACTGTGTATCTGTGCAGGCGGGAAACGGCTGAAAAGCATTTCCCACTGAATTAATAAAGCCTTGTCTGTGCCTGTTGTACCTGTGTTTGGGGAGCTGCGCGCCCCCTGGTGGTCACAGCCCAAAATCACACAAATTCGTCAGTGGACTTTAACAGGCCCTTTTTCTTTGACTATATGTACCCCAAGCCTTGACTCCCTAAGAAGAAAAAACAAACAGAAGAAAGAAAAAAAAAAACTTGTAGGGAAAGTAATCTTTGGAAAGGTAATTTAGTAACAGACCCCTTTCCAGGTTGGTTGAGTATGCAATGGGTGTCAAATCGCCACGACAAAATCGCGAGAGAGGCCAAGAGAGTGGGATGCCCTTGTTGCAATTCTTCCTACATATGCAGGGCGTGATCTTAAGGGCTATCTGCGTGCCGTGCTGATCGCGTGCCGCGTCTCGTAATATTGACTTCTAAAATAAACATTATTATATATGCTTTAAACTAGTAATTCAAATTTAATGAAACTTTCGCGATTTTGTCGGCGCGTTTTAATCGGCGCTATTTTGTCGGCGCGCATACGTCTATCGCGCAAATGTCGGGTCACAGTCAAGAAATGGTGTGAATACAAGACACAATCAGAACACAGTCATGAAATCTATATGGGGAGCAACGAGCAGCTTACCTGTGTAAGAGTAGAATATATCAGAATCAACAATTAATTTGGAGAATGGAAGTCGCTAAGAAGAGGAGCACAGTGCAGGCTGTGTTCTTTAGTCAGATATTTTCTCATATACAGCGAAGTGAATCTAATCTAAGAGGCGTTGAAGACAGAAAAGGAATAAAGAGACGAGCTGTCAACGTTACCAATGTGCGATTTGCAGATGATTCTGTATTTCTTGCTGAAAGTGAAGAAGGACCCCAGGAACTTTTAAGTGTGGGAGTCAGAGCCGTCGCGTGGCAAAATGACGGAGAAAGGAAAAATAAACGCCCTTCTTCAATCAAAATGAATACAACACATTTATTATATTCACAAAGAAAACAAAAAAAATATATTATTTTTGACTTATATTGATTTGCATAAACAAATTACAATACTTTTGATAAAACTAACACAAGATATAACAAATAAAGATTCAGGACAGAAGAAAAATCGGTCGTGTGTAACGGTCAAATACTTTGCACCCTATCAGGTTTAATCAAAACTGAATTAGTTTCAAAGGACCGTATTTGGAACTCAGATATCAGGTTTCATCAAATTCCGTCAATAAATTCAGATTGTAGGCATCAGACTTCCCCACACATAGTTATATGTGTCGTGGTGCGGTGCGGGAAGGGCACAAAGCAAAACTGTTTCTCTCTCTCTCTATTATAAAAAAAAATCCTGGAGAGAAACACTAGGGCGACGAGATGCGATCTTCACGTGAAAATCATGGAAGACATTTAAAAGACCCGTGAGACGAAAGAGATTGGCCACGGAGCGTCTCGTGGGGACCTTAAACATGAGACTTTGTGCCAAGAGATCGACACAGGACCGTCTCACGATGACGTAGAACACGAGACTCTTGCAAGACACGCCCTATTTACATATAAATAAGAGCAAGGGCAGCCAGCAAACACACTCAGTCGTGCAAGAGCATTGAGCACACGCAGATCTAGGGCTCTCAGCGGATATAAAGCGTATAAGGACCAAATGTTATAAATGAAACGTCCACGACTAAGTGAAGAAGAAAGCAACGTGGAGAAAAGAGACTCAAAAGCATTGGAGAGAAAAAAAGAAAAAGAATAATCTAGGTGCAAATTCAGAATATAAGGAAAGTAATAATCAGCCCAGAGCAAGTGGAATTGAAAAAAAAAAGCAGGTCCAGTCTGGACGTTGCAGCTATACACATGCAGAGCAGGTTAGAGATTATGAAAGCAGTGGAATTCGAAAGGCTCAAATGCAAAAGAAAAAAATAACATTGGCGTGATACACATGTGGAGAAAGTTAAAGAATATGAAAGTAGGAAAATTAGAAAGTATAAAAAAAAGAAAGTCAAGATCGCAGGAGCGCAAACAAATGGAAATTATTACACGGAAAAGGGAAAATAATCACTACAGACCAGGTGCCATTGAAAGAAAAGTAGGACAAAGCGAGGTCAGAAATTAAAGACGGAGTAGAAAACAAAGTAAAACATCATAAAGAGGTTAAAAAACAAGGGGGCCAAACACATGCAGAGCAGGTTAGAGAAAATGAAAACTGGAATTCAAAAGACTCAAAAAAAAAAAAGTAGGCGCGAAACACATGCAGAGCAAGATACAGAATATGAAAGCAGAAAAACCGACAATGTCAAAACAAAGAAAGTAAAGATCACATTAGTGCAAAAAAAGAAATTATTACTCGGAGAAATAACGAAAAGGCGAATAGAGATCGAATATATGGACACAGGTGATACGTCAGAAGTATGTAAATATTGTAAGGATTTGAAGTTTAAGTCAGAGAATTTCAAAAACGGGGTTTACCTCACATGCATTTATTGGTTACTTTGCAAAAAAAAAATATTAACTGCTGATGATGTCGATCGTTTTGTCTGTGCTGAAATTCCAAACAGAGAAAGTTATCCTGAATTAGGGTACAAAGTCATTAAACACATGTCTCACAGAGCTCATTTAAAAGATTCAGAACGCTGGGACTCGAAAGATTCCAAATATTATTTTTACAGAAGTTCTGAAATAAAAGTGAAACTAATGAAATAGCAACAACTCAAAGAAAAAAAAAATCTTAAAAGTGTGTATCCTGAAAAACAAAAACAGGGATTGGCGAGCAGGGGGTGCAGCCCCCTAGTTATCATAAAAAATTACAATATTTTCAAAAATATACAGTACAGGCCAAAAGTTTGGCCACACCTCCTCATTCAATGTGTTTTCTTTATTTTCATGACCATTTACATTGGTAGATTCTCACTGCATCAAGGCATCAAAACTATGAATGAACACATGTGGAGTTATGTACTTAACAAAAAAAGGTGAAATAACTGAAAACATGTTTTATATTCTAGTTTCTTCAAAATAGCCACCCTTTGCTCTGATTACTGCTTTGCACACTCTTGGCATTCTCTCGATGAGCTTCACCAGGTTGTCACCTGAAATGGTTTTCACTTCACAGGTGTGCCTTATCAGGGTTATTTAGTGGAATTTCTTGCTTTATCAATGGGGTTGAGACCAGCAGTTGTGTTGTGTAGAAGTCCGGTTAGTTGGACGATCATTTCTTTTTCAACAGGACAATGACCCCAAACACACCTCCAGGCTGTGTAAGGGCTATTTGACCAAGAAGGAGAGTGATGGAGTGCTGTAATTGGTCATGAAAATAAAGAAAACACATTGAATGAGGAGGTGTGTCCAAACTTTTGGCCTGTACTGTATATAAAAATGCAAATACAGAACAATTAAGGACAAAAAACGTTCAGAATTGTATTCTTCTAGTTGTACACGTGGAAAACTTAATTATACTGCTGTAATGGAAAGAAGTGACTTGGTGTTCAATGGATATTATTGCTAAACTTGTAAGCCTCCCAATTGCCATTGAAGATCGAGGATCACCACGAGAGCGTAATGATTGGTTGTGCCTCGCGGTTCCGACAGTAAAGGCTCGCGCAGCTCAGTTGTGTATTTACATATTAGTGGGCGTGGCGGTTCTCGAGCAGTGCGTCATTCTCATTGTTATTTTACTTAGAACTGCACTTTTATTTCCAATAATTCGGCTGTGATTGTAAAAGACAATATAAACACACTCCAATGTGCAAGTTCTTTCCAAAATCATAAAAGGCAAGTAAAGGGAAATAACAAGTTCTAGTAAATTTCAGAGATTTTCATGTTTTTATTGTTATTTTTTCTTCTTTTTAACCCGAAACAACCACGTCGTCGATCGGCGCCCGTTGCTGTTCCATAGTTCGCACCACCCACGCAACGGCTTTGGTGGGAGCAGAAGACAATGAAGACAAAGGGGCTCACATGGAACTGTAAGAAGACGACGAGTGTGGTGTTTACAAAAGACGAAGTGGTGCCAAATTGACAGTTAACAGTAAAATCTGAAAATGTCAAGCAAGTGCATCGTTTTTGTTACCTGGGTGGCATGTTAACACAAGATGGAAGTGGTGATCAGGAAATCAAGAGGAGTGCTATGGCATAGACAGCTTTTATGCAGTTAAAACACCGACTAACAAAACCAACCATAAAAATGAAAGCAAAGATGAACATTCTAAGGTGTTACATTTGGCTTGTCTTAATGTGTGTTTGTGAAACGTAGACTGTGAGTAAAACAATGGAAAGCAGGCAAGGGGGCTGTGAGAAGCTGTTTTTATAGAAGAATATCTAAACATTTCCGGGACTAACAAATAAAGGAGTATTAAAGTGCAGACGATTGAAATATTTGGGACATATCATCAGAGCTGAAGGCACTGTAAGTGTTGCCCTGCTGGGTAGAATCTGTGAAGACAGCAAAAGGAAGGCAGAGAAGCACCATCAGTGGGAATAAAGTGAGAGAGTTTGGGAACAACATTAGTTGCAATGAGATTTTTAACATGGCATTGAAAAGGGACAGGTAGAAGACCACAATCGCTGAAGTCCAAGTATATAGTGGATCTCTGCAGCCCAGTGCCTCCACCCTGGAGCTCCAAGTAGGAGGGGCGGTCTATGTAGGTGGCGTTGACTCCAAATGCCGCCAATAGAGTCGAGCTGCAGACCTCCACAGCTCCGATTGAAAACACTGTGGTTAAGATTAGGGTTGTGGAAGGATTATCAAAGTCAAATAGTGCAACCATTAATATCCATTAAGTCATCTAAACCTACTTGGAGCTTCAGGGTGGAGGCTGCAGCGTTACCAGACTCCCAACGTCTACATTGGACATGGCACTTGGAGTGGGAGGTTGTCTCTGGCATTGTTTGATTTTAAATGCCCACTTCATATAATATTGTAGAAAAGTTTGATCCTTTTATATATATATATGTGTTTTTGCAAAATAGTGCTGCACCAACATTAATATTTTTAAGTATTTTCTCTTTTTATTCGTTTTATTTAATATTTAATTTAAGAATAACCACCAATTAATATCACACGAGCTTGTTGTAAATGAAAAATGGCAAGCATACAGTACGCTGTTAACAGATGTAAATGAGACTGAAAAAAGATAAATAAAAATGAATGGCCCGTACGGGGATCGAACCCGCGACCTTGGCGTTATTAGCACCACGCTCTAACCAACTGAGCTAACCGGCCGATGATATTACTTTTTTCTGTGTTCTTTCTTCAACTTATCAACATTGTGTTTGTAATATTATTTTTTATAATTTAAATGAATATATAAAGGAATAACGGTTCTAAATAAAGCAGACTTGCACGTTTCGCAGAACGCTAACACAAATACAAGCTCCTATAATTTCTTCGAGCTTTCTTCACGAAGCGAGCTCTCCCGGAACTTTCTTTAATCCCCAGCCTTTTGTTGCTGTTTCTGCCCGGTTGGATTTGCCAGCCGGACACTTTAAAATGGCGGGGCCCACGAACGCCGAACGTGAAGACCCTGGAGCTGCACCTTACGGAAACTTTATCAATTACTACAGTTTCAATCCCCCCGAGAACCGACTGACCCTCGTGCCATCGGACTTGCTAAAGGAAGTCGGCGCTGGAGATGGGCAAACGACGCTCGTATTGGACGTGGGCTGCAACTCCGGGGTATGTCAAATTGTAAACGTTTAAATGTTAACCACGAATAAAGCCAGACGAATGATGGAGTAGGGAGGGGGATAAAACATTCCGTACGGTACCCTCAGTACGAGGGGATGCCAGTTGCAAGCGGGTCGACGTGATGTGAGAGCGACAGACAGAGTGGTGACAAGGCTTGGCGCCACCGTGTAATACGAGTGTTAAGGACGGGCTGTAAAACTCGTGTGACCAGAGTATTGCAAAACTTCCACGCTCAATGAGCGTTCAAAATTCGTCGCATCGCGTTAGATACCAGCCCAATGACTGACGTCTTTTACCTTTTGATCAGGGTGACCAGAAGTACTGTTTCTGTGCATTGTATTGCGTGTAATAATTGTAATATAACAAAAGTCCAGTTTTTAAGAGGCTGGCATAAAGGCATTAGTAGTGATGGGTGATTTAAGAACGATTCTATCTTTTTAAACGATTCCTTTCAGTGAATACTACGAACCGATTCGTGAACTAAAACGAATCAATCCAGTGCTGCTTCACGGGATTACTAAAGCGCATGCGTGTCCAGCGTGACGCGTTAGCGTCCTTAGTGTCGCCAGTGGATGTTTAAAGCGCATGCGCAAGAACACGTAACTCGTGATCTACTCCCTGAGGATTAGTCTCACGATTCGCGAACTGGTCTTCACGAGTTGCACAATTCTCTTGTTTCTCAACGTCCTATTATATTATCATGCACCTTAACTGCGTTATTATACTTGGTGTGTTTTGAATCAGGACAACAGCATATGTATATTTTTCAGGTGTCCAATCGGAGTATAAGTAGGTGAAGTGACTTGCTCAGGAATGCACAGTGTCAGTAGCAGGATTTGAAGCCACAACGTCAGGGTTTGATGTCCAAAGTCTAAACCAGTACGCCACAATGCCTGCTTAGAATTATGTTACATATATTTAGCATATATAATTTATATATCACATCTAGACCACTGCAACTCGCTTCTGGCAGGAGATGATTCAAAACGTAGCGATCTGTCTTGTGTTTAACCAGCTGAGACGGGCACACGTCACTCCTCTCTTCAGATCGCTACATTGGCTCCCCTGTAGCAGCATACATTAAGTTGAAATCCCTGATTCTTGCCTACAGAGTAGTCGGTGGGTCAGCACCGGAGTATATGGAGGCACTAGTGAGGTGGTACACTCCTTCTTGCCCACTCCGGTCTGCCAGTGTGTCTGTGTCTGGTGATGCCACCTCTGCGTGGTTTGAAGTCTTAATCCAGACTCTTTTCCTGTGTAATAATAATAATAATAATTTTTTGTATTTATATAGTAGATCCTAGTTGGTGGAATAAGCTGCCCACCTCCATCCTAAATGTATTTAGGAAGCAATTGAAGACCCATCAGTTCTGCGAATGTCAGTCTAATTGATTGGAAAAAATTTTGCTCTGTCATCTTTTCTATTGTCGGTCAATTTCAGGGCTGTGGAGTCGGAGTCGGAGACAATTTTGGGTACCTGGAGTCGGAGTTGGCAAAAAGTTAACCGACTCCGACTCTGACTCCTACTAAATTTAAATGGGAATTAAAAAAGTAAGTTGAAATGTCCCAATTCACAAACAGTCCTAATGAACTACTTCTCCGCTGTAAGAATAAAGCCCAATGCATGCACAAAACGAACATGTCAGGTAACCATGAAGCATGCTTTTCATTGACTGTATGCGTCACTATATGGGATGTAATGCACAGGTAAGGTGCGGCACCGCTTTCCATTGTGTCGTGTTCCACTGTTACAACTGTGAACCTAGTCTAAAGCCCCCCCATACATTTACAGATGCACTGCCGATTTTTCGGCCGTTCAACGAGTCATCATGCGTCAAACGCCTGAAAAATCATCTGGTGTGTTCTCAGCTCCGTCGGCTCCCTTTCGCTATGCGCTAGTGAAGGGGGCCGAAGGAGCCGAGAACACAGATCTCCCTACCTGTCTCCAGCAGAGGCTCGTTCTGCTGATCAGCTGGCCGGTGAGTGACACAATGCACTAAACTTCCGGCTGGCTGACAGAGGAAACGGCCACTGCAGCAGACAGAGGCATCACATTACTTTGGATGGGGGCGGTGGTCGACATTTTCGGCAAGCTGGATCTGCCCGTCCATTTGGACACCCGCAATCTGCGGCCGCCAATCAATTGTGTTTGTCTTTAATCTGGCATTATAGTAGAGTGTTGGCTTCCTAGCCAGTAGTTCTGTGGTGAAATGACATGTATGTTGCCTTCCTTTCCTTCAATGGATGTAGAAAATACATTAGCATAGTATATACATACAGAGGAGTCGGAAGATTTAGAAATGTCGGATTCGGAGCATTTATCTACCGACTCCACAGCCCTGGTTAATTTGTTGTTAGATTAAGTTGAATTGCTTTATCGATTGTTGTCTATGATTGTAAATTTATTATTACACCTTTTCACTTGTGGCAGCCAACTTTTGTTAACCTGTCCTACTGCACTTGCTGATCAAGCAGGCCCAAGCCTAATGTTGATTATGTTTACCTCCTTTGTAAGTTACTTTGGATATAAGCGTCCACCAAGCAAATAAATGTAAATAGACCACAAAACTTCTCTAAACTCGGTTAGCTGCTGTGACGCAACAGTCAAAATAATAAAGGTATTGACCAAGACAGATGCACTTCCCAAACAAGTGGAGTCCACTAGCTGTGGTGGTCTGTCTGTCTGTCTGTCTCCACTGTCGCTTTGCTGATTACATCATGTGAATTACCCATTAGGGTTTTATTCATTTTAGCTTTTTATTTTCTCTCAGCATCGTCTTTTATTCAGTCTTGTTTTGGTTTGGGAAAATGGTTCAAGGGATTAGAACATAAGTAGGCAAAGAATCAGAGAGAAGAGGTCTGTTACTTAAATAAAATTTACTTATTCAATTATAACATATAAATACATATGAATGGGTTATAGAAATAAATATATATGCTTAAAGAGACAAACTTATACTTACAATAACATACACACATACAGTAACATACATCAAAAGACCCAGAGCCATCATCCTAGACCAGTAGACTGGGGGAGCCCGCATGTCAGTCTCGTCAGAGGATCAACTCCGTGTGCCTTTTATCAGATAAGACCGGGCGGTTGCGCCTTCCCCCACGGTTGAGCATCCAAAGAAACTGAGGGCGGAACCTTCCCTTATATACTAATTAGGTGTCCTTGCCCAAAAGCGGCTTACGTGGAAGCAGTGTATGCAGAAGTGATCAGTTTTTCACACCCCCTCCTTCCACGGGACACGGCGCTATGTTTTTTCTTCTACTCGGCCTTGAGACTAGTGCCTGATACCAGAAGACACAGTAATATGCTTACATGTGAAAAAAGCTTCTCGAAGTGAAAAACAACTCCTTACATAGCCTTGGCTGTATCTTTAGAACATTCCGGCTGTTTCTCCCAAAACATTAGTAATGCAGCTGGGTTTCGCGCTGAGCGACCAACGCCCATCTGCTCTCTTGATCCCCCCTCTCTTTAGAAAAATCTTTCCATTACAAGTCTCTTTTGCTATCTCTCTAAAACCCCGACGGCGATTTGAAGTGCATGGACCGGACGAATTGGGGGTGCTTTAGGAAGAAACTTTGTGAGTGTAGCCTTTTCAGTAGGCAGATTTAGTGGCAGAATGTGTGCATCCCGTTATGTGCAGAGGCTCCCGCAGTTCGATCCTGATTGGCTGTTGGGCCGCTACGGTCGTCCCTTCGCTCAGGAGGCTTACTGACCTGGAGGCCCCATTTCATGGCTGGCCACTTTATATGACAAGCTGAGGAAAGTGACGTCCTGACTGAGTACCTGAGCAGACGAGGGGAGAATGTTAATGGGAGGGTATCAGCGGTTGCCCCCTCGTGGTCAGTCACCTATCTGGTCATCGGGCCACCACACTTGTCCTTTAGCTCATCTGGATAAGCTGAAGCTTACTGACTTGGGGTCCATCATCTCAATTTAAGGCCTTAAGTGATTTGTCACTGGTTGGGGGCCTGTATTAAGTTATTGTGCCAAGCTTGCCCTCTGTCTTTCTGAGTTATGGGTTCCATGCCGCTTCCTGCATATCTCTGGATGCTGACATTGACGCTTATAAAGGTTTCCATTTGTCGCACGAGCACTGCAGCAGTCGCTCTTCACTTTATGTTGCACTTAATGGAGTATTGATTGGCGATGCCCACTGGTAAGGGTGATGCCTGTCCTCTCTAGTGATGAGCTGCCATCTCATTGCTCTCTTTCCTCTTCCACAGGAGCTGACTGTTGCCCTGTACCGACACCTCCTTGGCGATGACGGTGCCTCCATGGGCCCAAGGGAAGGCCAGGCACTGTGCCTCCTGGGCTGTGACTTGGATGCGGCTCTCATCCACAGAGCTGCAGGCAATAACCCCTTCCCCGGCGCCATCAGCTTCCTCCCACTGGACATCACTGACCAACCGGCGTGCGACACCATCCTGAGCTCCTATTTGAGCCGGTTCAACCAGGTTTTCTTTGACCTTTGCACGTGTCTCGCTGTGACCATGTGGGTGCACCTGAACCACGGGGACGCGGGTCTGCTCAAGATGCTGTCCAGCCTAGCCGTCCGCTGCCGCTACCTGCTCCTGGAGGTCCAGCCCTGGAAGTGCTACCAGTCAGCCGCCCGGCGTCTCCGGAAACTCGGCCGCCGAGACTTTGAGCACTTCAAGGAGCTGCAGATCCGGGGGGACGTAGAGTGCAGGATCCGGGAATACCTGGAAGCCGAGTGCCAGATGGAACTGCTCCGCAGCTTTGGCAGCACGTCGTGGAAGCGCAACCTTCTGCTCTTCAAAAGGACGACGATGACAAAGTGACCGGTGGGCGTCCGAGTGCATTGTAAGTCTTGGAGTGACAAGCTGGCCTCGCCACACTCTGACAGTGGCAGTGCGAGGGCCCACAGACTGGGCTGGCGCTCCAATCCAGATCAGTGAGTAAAAACCAGTCAGCTACTAAGCCACTCTGGAGAGAAACTGTCACGTCATGTCACAAAATATTCTGCATTTAAATGCGTCATGTCCTGGATTTGCATCCACGCCATCCAATTCCCTTGACATCAGTGGTGTTTTTGGCGTGAAAGTTGTGATTGGGGCCATCCCAGCCGTCTCCTGTGTGTGTGTAGACATCTCTTACACTTACATGAACTTCACAAATTGATTTTCTTTTGTTTTCTGCTATTGACTAGTGAAACATGCAAGTTCAGGCCCCCTCTGTGTCAGAGAAAAAAAAAAAAATCAAAGTGCCTGGTCTGCCTTGATGGGACTCAGAAGACTGCGATGCCCTCTGACGGTGCCAGCAAAGGAAAGCCTCACAGCCACCCACTCATTGATCAGGAAAATAAGGTGGATATGAAATAGGAACACCAAGTGGCTTTGAGGTGACAAAGGACAAGCAGGACAGTAATGTGGATGAAATATGCAGACAATACATACAGCACACTGCACATCCAGCTGCAGCGCCAACCACTGAGCGGCCCGCTTGAGGCTGGCAAATTATTGAACACAGAGTTTTCTCCATCCAGACTTGTCCTTTCCACACTTCCTTCAAACCGGACCCTCGGACTGCTGGCTTGTTTTCCACACAGTGGACAGAGGGCACTTGGGCCTTTCTTGGTGGCTTTTCAAATTTAGTCTGGTCCTCCTCAGCAGGGCTTGAGAACTGAGATGTGGTGTAATGTCTTCGGGGCGATTCATTCCTCATGTGACTCTCCTTTGTTTTTTTTAATATTGTTTTTCCAAATTAATGTGGCTACCTCCAAGAAAGAAAATGGTGCTAGATCATTCGTCCTCTTCACTTGTGTGCGCTGCACGGCCTGTACTGGCAAAAACTCAAACTGGAAGTGCGCAAGCTTGTAACTATAAAAAACAAAAAAAAAAAACACAATGAGCAGTAATATGGGCAGTGACCTGCAAGACATCAGTAAACTGGGCAGTTCAGATTGAGCAGGGTACTGAGACAACTGCAGCGCCAATTGGTCCACCCTGCAGCTCAAAGTACGCTACCCGATGTAAGGCAAATGTTTTCTCTGCGTGCAATTGCCGGTTGCCATGTCTCTGTCATTCCAACAGATGGCGCATCACAAACAAAACTGCTTTTACAAATCCCATATTAAATGGCATATAACAGAGATGTGTGCATTGCATTTGTCATTCCAACAGATGGTGCATCACAAACATTTTTAGTAATAATATGCATTGCATTTGTCATTTTAATAGATGGCACATCACAAATCTAGTATACAAATCCAATACCAACTGGCATACAACAGAGACATAGACATTGCATTTTTCTTTCCAACAGATGGTGGGTCACATTTTTAGTAATAAAATAAATTGCATTTGCCATTCTAACAGATGGCACAGCACAAACAAATGTAGTAATGCATGTTATAAGTACAAATTTTGTGGTGTACCATCTGTTGGAATGACAAATGCAATGCGTTTTCTTACTGCATGTATTAAAAATGCATTCCAACAGATGGTGCACTGCAAGTGTTAAAGCTAAGGTGAGCATTGATTAGATTTTAACCATTCTTAGACCAGTAGCACAGCTAGTTAGTTTAATCCTAAAATGCTTGCCACAATTTTTTAATCTATATAATAAAAGCCCAGCGCAGTGTCCGGGTCTGCGTTCCTTTTGCCTGTATAGCCGCCCCGTAGAAAAGCCCCAGTCCGTCCCCTCTCAGAATTCCTTCTTACCCCCCTTCGTTCTTTCCCCTTTGCTTTTATTTTTCCTGTTCCCGAAAATCTTTTCAAAACAAAAGTAAAGAAATAGACAGAGCGTCACATTAACGTCTTCTCCCCTGCCTATTAAATAATCAATAAAATGAAATAAAAAAATCACGAAAGAAACAGAAACTGCAACCTACCCTTACAGCGTCCACCGCGCTTCTGGCGTTACAGCCAAACACGTGGTGTATGCAGGTTATGAGGTGTGACGCTAATTAACGCCCGTACTACAACAGATTATATTGTTCATATACTATTAACTATTTAACTCTTTTGGGGAAGTTCATAACAAAAAAAATAAAATTAGAAATAACATGTGCACTTGAGTATTTCGAGCCCCGCGTCTGAGTCGGATGGTCACCAATTCGTGTGTTTCACTATGCCCACTATGCCTTTCCGTCTTCAGCTACCCATGTGCACTTGTACGGAGGAGACCTTACGGAACAATGCCAAAACGAAACGCAACTAAACCTGCTGCTGCGAGAGAGACACATTACAGCGTGATCACGAAGCAAAGAGGCAAAGGCGTGACAGTCGCTCGCAAGAAACGGACACTCAGCATTCACACAGATTAGCTCAACAACGCGTCTCTGCCGCACAACGAAAGGCAACTGAAACCCCTACAGAGAGAGAAGACAGATTACGCTGTGATCGCGAAAGAAAGAGGCAAAAGCGTGCCAATGAAACACCCGACGAGAGGTCCTTACGATTGAGTCCTTCAACTGTGGTCATCCAACGCGCAGCGTAGCGCGCGCCAAATGGCTAGTTTATAAATATTTTGTGATGTTTATGTTTTACTACAAATACAGATACCTCGTATACAAAAACCTGAAACACACCAAGAAAGTTTCTCATTTTTGATAGAAATGTATCATTTTTTATCAAGATACTGTTAGAGTGATTTAAAAATCGAGCCAAAGACATTGCTAGTGTTTCTCTTGGCTGTTACAGTGCAATGAATTCCATCTGGTGTGTTTGTGCTTTGTGTCCATTTGTTTGCCCCGGATTGGATTCTCTTGAAGCTTTTTAAATAGGCGGAGCACACCGGCTTAGAGGAGGAGTCCCTGTGACGTTTGTCTGCCAGCGACCACCGTAGGGTTGTATTTTTAATTTTCTACATCGCCACAAAGAATCTATGATAACCGGCGGGAAGAGAAAAGGATAGCGCGCTTGTTACTGGCGGTGGATTAGAATGGCAAAGAAGGCAGCGAAGGTGAAGAGGACCTGCCGCGGCAAAATGCAGCAATGCATACGATGAAAGTTTAGTGGTCCGGGGAACGCGGAGGATGTTGAGGCCAAGTGGAATATTAAAACTTGGGTGCAGTTCTGAGCAAGCCGTGCCAAACCGTAACGCTGGGGATCCTAGCGATTGTGATCGTAAAACGACAGAATCATTTTTTCTAAAGACCCCATCATAATATGTGGCGAATTACCTGTCCTTCATATAGACAGGCTCTATTGTAGGAGTAAAGTTGGACAGTTTAACATCTCTGGCAGAGCGACGGGCATTAAGCAAACTCCTGTCAGTCATGAAGAATCGACTGAACAGTGTCATCTCCAGATAGAGGAGCAGCTTCAGCGACAGACTGCTGTCACCGTCCTGCTCCACTGACAGACTGAGGAGACCCCACACTATGCGACTCTTCAATTCCACCCGGGGGAGTAAATGCTAACATTACTCAAAGTTATTGTCTGCTTTTACATGCATTTTTATTTCTATTTCATTTTATATATATATATATATATATATATTGTAGCGACCCGTGGAGGAGTCTTTTAAGATTTCGAGCCGAACTCTGCCGTGCACCTCTCCGAAGCTGTCGGCTAGCGGCTTGCCAGCGTCATGCACGCAACTGCACCCAGCTCTTTAAGAAAGAGAACACTCGTGCCCCATACACCGCACGACTCCGAGTGTCTCGGTAGTTTGCTTAGATAAAATCTTAGCAATAAAACAGCTCTGTCCTGTTGTATCTTTTTATTACAGAAGATAGTCAGAAACAAAAGCTCAACATTATTGCGCGGCCATTGCCAAGGTCAAGCACGAAGACACATTTCAATAAATTGGTACTTTTTACAAAATAAATAACCCCCGGACGGCGATAACCCAAACCCACCCAACCAATTAAATACAAACACACCATTATTTACAACACAAATGACAATACGTAAATTCCGACATACAATAAGCTTTTTATAAATTACCCATAATTTCCCCGCAAACTATTTACATAAATTACCCATGAGGCGTCACTCCGCCAGCGCTTGCTGCCGGTTGTTACAATATATATACTGTGTATATATATATATATATATATACTGTGTATATATATATATATATATATATATATATATATACTGTGTATATATATCTGCTGCTGGATTATATGAATTTCCCCTTGGGATTAATAAAGAAACTATCTATCTATCTATCTAATTAATAAAGAAACTATCTATCTATCTATCTAAAGTGTAAGCGTGTCTGAGGCAACTGGACTTGACTGGAGTCCAATATAAGGAGACACTAGCGTTTTATTCACACTCCTTCAGAACCAGGCACAGAGCGACCCCCCAAATTAACACCCCCACTTTCCTCTTCCCGCCAAGAGCCATATCTGGACTCTTTTTTTTTCTCTCATTTTCTTTTTCTCATTCAGAGGAACATGCGTGATAATTCACAAACACTGTAACAACAATTACGAGTCTTACACAGGACAGAATCCGAATCGGGAGCGCCGGGCTCACGTGCGATATCCTGCACCTGTAACTCTGTCTATAAACGTTTGCTGATGTAACGTCCATGTGTGCTTGTCTCCCCGCACTCTTCACGTAAATGTTATTACTGTCATTCTTGGCGGGGTGTTCGAGGGACTGTGGTGCAGCCTAAAGGGAGACTTTTCAAGAGCAACGGAGATTTAAACAATTTAACAGAAACAGCTGCAACGGCTTGGATCGGCTGTATTTTAAATTTATTATTCACGTGTGGCTGCACCGCCTCGTTTTCAGCAGCCATTCCTTCAGTGTCCTGATGATCAACCCCCATAGCTCCGCCTTCATTAGTCACGTGTTATTTCTTAGAGAAACCTTTTTAACTGCATTAGCAACGCTGCCACTTTGCATTTTGTTCACTTGGGTCACTACAAGGCACTGGCATACCTAAAGTTCGGTTTTGGGTTCAAAGATGGCCAAGTGTATCGGGTTTCTGAAGAAGCCTGTCAGTTTAGTCCGTTTTTTTTCTTTGGCAGTTATCCTGTGTGACAGATTGCCAAGAAACTGAAGATTTCATACAATGGCTTCCATTAAAGTCTTGAGGGAGGAGGGCGAGCTGCATCTGATCAGGACAGAAAGAGAAATGTAAGGTCCAGACAGACAACTGCATGAGAGGAGAAGGACATTTGAGTGTGTAGTGAGAGATTCAAATACCATACAGGTCGTCAGTTGGCTTCTTCAATCAATCAATCAACATTTATTTATATAGCACATATTCATACAAAAAAATGTAGCTCAAAGTGCTTTACAAAATGAATAGAAAACACAATAAAAAATAAACATAAGTCAACATTAATTAACATAGAATAAGAGTAAGGTCCGATGGCCAGGGTGGACAGAAAAAAAAAAAAACTCCAAAGGCTGGAGAAAAAAATAAAATCTGTAGGGGTTTCAGACCACGAGACCACCCAGTCCCCTCTGGGCAATCTACCTAACATTAGTCAAACAGTCCTCTTTGTATTTAGGGTCCTCATTGAAGGACTTGATGATGATGGTCACGTAGACTTCTGGCTTTCAGTCCATCAATGTTGGTGCATCATGATGCTTTGAGTAGGTGGTGGTGGCGCAGGCCGCCACCACAAAGAAACTGGAAAAGAAACAGAAGAGAGTTGGGGTCAGTACGGATTTTGGAGCCACTATGAATAGTTATTGTGATGAATTGAACATACAGAGTATCAGGATTAAGTTAAAGTGAAGTTATAAAAAGGCCATGTTAAAGTAATGTGTTTTCAGCAGTGTTTTAAAGTGCTCCACTGTATCAGCCTGGTGAATTCCTATTGGCAGGCTATTCCAGATTTTAGGTGCATAGCAGCAGAGGGCCGCCTCACCACTTCTTTTAAGTTTAGCTTTTGGAATTATAAGGAGACACTCATTTGAAGATCTAAGGTTACGATTTGGAATATAACGTATAAGCAGTATTTTAAAGTCAATACTTCATTAAATACACACCAAGGCGGCACTCGGATCTCAACCCGGGTGGTTGTGCACCCTCTAGTGGTGAAGCGCAAGAAGTCTGTGGCAGAAGACAGGTCACCTGTAAAGAGGAGACCAGACAACGTGAAGAACTGCGGGAACGTCTAAACGAAATAAGACCAAGTAATGACCTAACAATGAATAGAATGACAGGTAAAAGAGAGAGAGAGAGAGAGGTTGGCAGCAGATGTCCATTACATCGCGTTGCCCATCCACCACACGGCGAATCACCCGGATTGAGACCCGAGTGCAGTCGTGCCACAGGTAACACCTCAGGTTCTATTCAATAAGGGCGCGCACAAAAAGGCGACCTCAATTGAGCACAGAATAAATGTGCGTGTAAATAAAGGAGTGCTTCAAAAGGGTGACCTCAATTGAGAGAGAATTCGTAGATAATTTAGTTCAAATGGCTCTGGAATTTGTGAAGAGCAACATAGGTGCAGATCTACTCATACTCGAAAGCTATACATTCAGAAAGGAGAAAGCTATCAACGGGAAACGCATCTGGAAATGCACTGAATATAGGATTGGAAAATGTTCATCTCGCTGTCATACCAAAAATGGATTATTCGTCAAGCGACTATCTACGCACAACCATGTTCCAGATGTTGATCGAAGGCCTTAAGAAAGAGCAGAGCCTTACTGAGCTGCGTCTTGAACAGCTCGTTGCAGGTCAGCCTATTCCAAACCCAAGGAAGACCTACAGAGACACTTCGGAGCGAATTAAATCAATTGTCCTTGATTATGCTAATAGGCAGCATCTCGAATAACGAAGGTGCACTTAATCTACAGCTTCAAGTGTAACTTGCTTTCGCCTTTTTATACGTTCAGTCATTGCCTTAATCTAATTTTCTGTAATTTTGAAAACAACGAAATACGTTCAGTCATTGCCTTAATCTATAATATAGAGAGCTTTAGAAATAGTTCGCTAGAAGGTCATGCATTAATTAATTGGATGTTTTAATATTCTTGCTTTCGCCTTTTTATACGTTCAATCATTGCCTTTATCTAATACATTAATAATTTTGTTGCGTTTGCCGTTATTCGCAGCGCCCAATTGACGTCACCCTTTTGAATCACTCCTTTATTTATGCGCGCAGTTATTCGGCGCTCAATTGAGGCCGCCCTTTTGAAGGTCGCTTTTATTTATGTGCGCTTTTATTCGCCGCAACCTTTTGAAGGTCGCCTTTTGTGCGCGCCCTCATTGAAGGATACCGACACCTCAGCACCACACTGAACAGTGTGATGTTTTTTTTTTTTCTTTTTTCAGTGCCAGTCTTGCTACCAACCCCCAGATGTTTCCCTGTAAGTTGGAGGGCCTCCATGCAGGGCTGGCTGCAGGTTAACGTCGTACCCAGGACGGAGCAATTGCAGGTTAAGGGCCTTGCTCAAATGCCCAACAGAGTAAAGTCACTTCCGGCATTTATGGGATTCTAACCGACAACCTTCCGATTGTTGGCGCAGATCCCAAGCCTCAGAAGAATGGGAACAAATAAGAGAGTCATACGGATGGTGAGATGTTTATTAACAAAAGAAAATGAATGCCGGTCGAAGGAATTTTACAGATGGCAAAAGACATCTTCAAGGAAAAGATGGAGGGAAAATAGCACAAGAGACGAAGAGGCTCCTGTTTTAATGGCCTTTTCTTCCATTGAAAATTAAATAAGGTGAAGTGGTCTTTTTGGAAAACTCAGTAACCCCCTAAATGAGCTATAATAATTAACATATGTTTAAAACAGAAACCGAAAGAAAACTAAGTCTAACTTCAAAAGTAAAGGAATTTTATTTTTAAAAGCCCTTAACAGTGCCAGGTGGCGCTGCACCTTTGATGCCCCACGGCATGATACGGCATTCAGCTCGAAAGGTTCATGCGATGTGCTGTCGAGGTGAGGCAGCTGGCAGTTTGGCTCCGCCTTGTGGTTTAACTGCTGAATTGCAGCTGTAACTCCTCTCTAATTCGTGTAGCGTGTCCTTATTGCCACGAGAGGTTCTTGCTTACATTTCCTACAACATGCCCCCACTCCCCAGATACCACCATTAATGAATATACTCACATTGTAGAACTGAGGATGACTAACAATACAGTGCTTTGAAATGCTCTTCATTAGTGGAAGACGCTATATAAAACAATTTATAGATTATTTAAAAAATAGTTTTAGTTTAACCAGTAGAGCCTTGATGGCAGCCTTCAGACATGCAGTGCGCCCCCTAGTGGCTAAGGGTCAATTGTCGTGTGATCCTCCTAAGCCACCCTTATGGATGTGCCCAGCGGCCCTGCATCTTTCATTCGTCCATTTGAAGGCACCAAGGAAAAGATACCTTCGGCATTTGATAGTTTGGCTCCCTCTAGTGCCTGAGGTGTTGAATTGCAACTCAAAACGCAAGGTGCTCGATCTGCTGGCGCTCCCATTGTAGGACTAATCGTATTAATGAATTATTATTATTACTGTAATTAAAGGCATTATTTCAATGCCAGCTTCTTAGGCAGAGCTTGTTGACAACAATTAGATGGACGTTGTGTCCCCTAGTGTTTTATGCAACATTGATAAATCCCTTAACCTGACAGTGCTGCACATTCTGTTAGATGGCAACCATCATGGAAAGGCACTATATAAAATAAACATCTGACATTTGATGGTTTGGCTCCCCGTAGTGGCCAGAGTGGTTGGACTGTAACTCACACGGTCACCTTTAATCCATTGTGTGCCCCCTAAAAAGAGAGTTGTTTCAACTGCTGAGGTTCACATCGAAGAACTAAAGAAAAAAACCTGAAAGGACCACTAGCTGTAAAGGCTCGCCTTGTTGTAAGGCGCTATATAAATAACAGATCGATTTAAAAAGCCAGTTTCTCCAGCAGATCCGTGGTGCCAGTTATTAGACTGGCAGTGCGCCCCCTAGTGTTTAAGGACAAAACACTCGACTTTGCCCAATAGTCCTGCTATGCGACAGGCTGTTCAATGGCATGGTGGGTCACTATTGAAAGGCACTATATATATTAAACATAAGGACCTGATGGTAAGAATTTTATTGTAGACTTCTCCTACATTAAGTGCATTAAGCTGTCAATGGTTTGTCTCCCTCCTGGTGTGGGATAGCCTTGAACTGTCACTGAGACGGTCACTTTAATTCACTGGGAAACCCCAAGCAAGCTGTTCCACCTGCTGGTACCCCAGAGATGGCGTTCCTTTTTAAGGGGCATCACATAATTAACAAAAATAAAGTCCTGTCAGTGGGCAGCATGGTGACCTCCCAGATCCTGTGTTCAGTTCTCACCTGCAGAGGGGGTCCCGACGGAGTTTGCATGTTCTCCCTTTGCCTGGGTGGGTCTTCCTTCCACCTTCCAAAGTCAGGATCGTTGACTCCTAAGTGGCCTAAATATGAGGAGATGGCCAGGTGCCACCTGGGTTGGTAGTACGACCCTGAATTAGATTACACAGATGTGAGAAGCTCATGTTAAGATCTTTTCAGTTCTTGTTGCTTTAACAGAGCCTTGGTGGCATCTATTAGATGGGCAGCGTGCCCCCTAGTGGCTAAGCACAAGCCTTGTCACTCCCTTGACCTGACTAGGTCTGCACCATTACACGTGTTGGTTGTCACTATGGAGAGGCGCCATGCTGAGTAAAGTGCATGAGGCAGCTGTTTGGCTCCCCCCAGTGCCAGAAGCTTTGAACTGCAACAGGTAAATTCACCCTTCACTCCAAGCAAGTTTCTTACCTGATAAAAATATGGAAGCAGATGTAAAATGAAGTTCAGTGTGGTAAGGCGCTATATTGCATGAACAGTAAGCAGTGCATTCTCCCTTATAGAAAGGCATAAGTCCCTACGGTGGATTCCCTGCCAGATGATTCGATTCACCCACCCAAGTCTGCCATCGGTGTCATTTGTCGATTGTTAAAACTGTGCAGCCGGGCTGCCATCCTGGCCGAGCACAAGGTGGCCTTTGAGTTGATGTCATGTAATGTCACATGTGCCTTTCAAGAGACACAAACACACTTGACAGCACCTGAAAGAATTCTCCTGGCACCCACACTGCAACCCCCCTGAATAGGCGCCTGACTCCATTTTGCCTCTGACTCCAGTTAAATAACCCGCATGGCTCCTTCAGCGAGGGCGGTGGCCCTCCATCTAATCCTCTCAGCGCCTTGGCCCGGGGGGCTTTGGAACATTTTAGAGAAACCTAATATGGCAGCTAATGCCAAATGGAGTCGGGCGCTTATGGAGGGGGAGGCGCTGAATTCTTTCAGGTACTGTCGAGAATTTAGGTGCTATTATTGACTCTGACCTTAACTTCAGCTCACATATTAATAAAATTACCAAGACTGCGTTAATCCATCTAAGGAACGTTGAAAGGGTGCGATTTCTTATAACATTTAAAGATGCCGAACAATGAATACATGTGTTAGTATTTAGCCGACTGGAATACTGCAATGCTCTCCTATCAGGACCACCCAAGAAGGACGTAAATCATCCATCCATCCATTATCCAACCCGCGATATCCTAACTACAGGGTCATGGGGGTCAGCTGGAGCCAATCCCAGCCAACACAGGGCACAAGGCAGGAAACAAACCCCGGGCAGGGCGCCAGCCCACCGCAGGGCACACACACACACACCAAGCACAGACCAGAGACAATTCAGAATCTAACCAGCATGTCTTTGGACTGTGGGAGGAAAAGAGCTCAACCAGAATGCAGCAGCAAGAATTTTAACCAAAAGGAAAAAATAACACGTTTACATTGGCTGCCAGCGTCCTTTGGAATCAACTTAACTGGTACGTAAGGCGCTATATAATCTCACCCCTCGAACATCTCAGAACGCCTGTTTCCTTATGTAGCGAGTCGCAGTCTTAGATCTGCACATTCCGGTTTGCTTGTCATTCCAGGATCTAAGAATGAAGGAACTGGTGAGGCAGCGTTCTGTTCTTATGCACCTAAAATCTATAAAAATAATTCACTAAGGCAAGACACCCATGGAAAGCACACCGGATGGGGCGTGGATACACTAAGCCGCCGACAAGTGAGACACCTATGGTGCACGCAGGAAGGAGCCACGCCCACCAACTCCAAGACCATTGGATACGACGAAAACTCGCAGGGCCACGCCCACCAACTTGGACGCGACGACACAGAAAAAACGGCATCATTTATATTCGTCTGTCGTAGAGGCCACATGCACCTCTGAGCCTCGTTGACTGTTCATAGAGGCGTGTTTCTCGCGGAGGTGAGTCGCCATATGCAGCGTGTGAAACGGTTTGCGAGGGGTATCTCATGGGATCCTTAAAACAATCCTTTACAACTGAGGTTAAAGCACAATGAAGTAAGCAGTCTTTAAAAACCAATTTTTCGGTTACAACGCATGACCGCTTGCACCATAGCAAACTGTTTTACACGCTACATACAGCAATTCATATCCGCGACAAACATGCGTCTTCTTAGATGCTCCTGCAGGAACACGGAAAGTCTTCGTGAGTCACAGGTGCATGTGGACTGTGCAAAGACGACAACGACTCAAGTGACGAGTTGGAGGTGGGCACATGAGCGATGGCGGTCCGCCAGTCTTCAGTCACGGACGATTGTGTGTTGGTTCGTTCTGTGCATTGTTACAATGTTGCTTTTCTTGCTGATTTATTACATTACCGATTTTTCAAATGTTAATTTTCTCCCTGTGTTTAAAAATCATTAAAAAACCGGCCTGATTATGCGGGTTGGCTAGTATGAAATAATTTACCAATCGAAATACGCCAGGCTATCAAAAAACCTCTAATCTGGTTTTCCAGTAATTATATTATAAAATGGTGATCTGATTGTAAGTGTAGCTCCTTGATGTGTCAGTAAGTACCCGGCAGTCAGCCATTGCTCTTTTCTGCTTTTGTGTGGTGCCGCTATGTGCCACCCACACCTGCTCAAAGTGCCCTACTCTGCAGTGAAACGAGGAGGACTCAGAAACCTTTATGGACGACTGTGCCAACTGTGCCACCTGTGCTGCCCAGTGGAGGGGGGGTGGCGACCAGCTGCCTGAGGTCATTCTGGCTTCTAAGAAACAGGAACTGATCGACCATCACACTTCACTGCTTGATTTGCTCGTTTCTGTCTTCCGACTGTGGCCATGAAGAGGTTCATTTTTCTCCTATGGCCCATCGTAGGAGTTTTTTGTTTTCGTCTCCTCCGTGTCAGCTGGTCAGATAATCACATTCAGGAATCGAAAACTTCATCGACATCCTAAACCGCTGTGGGCTGTTCCATTTGCTTTTGTATCTTTTCATTAACTTTAATAACATCAAACTGTTTCTACTCGATGGGTTGCTATATACCTATGCCCAAGTCAAATGCAGATATATACTGTATACTGTTTATATATTTATTTACAACTAATCTCGTCCCATTGCATAGCCCATCACTCAGACATACATTACACAATAACATTACGATACGTCCTTCTTCCTACAGTCATTTGTGTGCTGTAAGACCGTATGGTGTTAACGGTGGTAGATATTCTTCGTGATTTTGTAAGCTGATGTTCTTCCGCTCCATCAGCACCAATTCAATGTAGTCTACTGATACGCATTTAATCAATCTGCTGTGTAACTGGTAGACAATTTTCGATTTAATTCATTTGACTTCACTGTTTCTCGCTGCCATATTTAGATGATGGGTGATTCTAAACCAGATCTTCGTAAGTGTGTGTGTGTTCATAAGTAAGCCCTTTAATGGCCTGGTGTCTGTCCAGATTAAGTGCCACAATGCACCTGATGACTGTGCTCTTGTTTGAAAATACTTGCAAGTATGGAGTGACTTGAAAGAATCTCACGGAAAAAGTCTCCGTCTCGCTGGACTTGCTTCAAAAACTCACGTCTTGTCGCAGGATTTCTTTATTATAATAGAGAGATGCACACTATCTCACAAAAGTGAGTCCACCCCTCCCATTTTTGTAAATATTTTATTCTATCTTTTCATGGCACGTCACTGACGATATGACACTTTGACACAATGTAAAGTAGTCCGTGTACAGCTTGTATAACAGTGTCAATCTGCTGTCCCCTCAAAATAACTCGACACACAGCCATTAATGTCTAAACTGCTGGCAACAAAAGAGAGTCCACCCCTAGTAGATGTTAAGTACTAAATAGAAAACCACCCTGGACACCATGAAAGAACATTTAATACAAACCTTCACTCTTATCAGAAGCAGGCTCATGTTGTTTTCTAATTAAAAGCTTTTACATAAAGATGGCACGAGAACAGTCAGATCTAATTTCCATATACATTATCTCACAAAAGTCAGTACACCCCTCCCATGATGAGAACAATAGCCCATTTTATTTATTGGGTGTCTTACCTGATTGGACAATGCAAGACAATAAATTGAAAAGAAACAAAGACAAGTGATGATAACAATAACCCATTTAATTTATAACAACAGCTTTCCTGATTGGACAACACAAAACCATATGATACAAGGAAAGAGACCTTGTCACTTTATTGTTGACAATGTGGTCCCCAGGGCTTGTGCCTCCTCCAGACCGCAAGGGGGCGTCCGTCCTGGTTATGTTGGGGGCCTCGGGTACAGGGCTCGGAAGCCCAACCCTGTAGGGGCCCATGGCCACCGCCAGGCGGCGCCCAGGTGCCTGAGGAACCCTGGAGCCCAGCACTTCCGCCACACCAGGAAGTGCTGGGGGGAAGACGACAGGGGACACCCGGATGGCTTCTGGAGTGCACGCGGCACTTCCGCCACACTGGGGTGTGGCTAGGACTGATTGCCGGGAAGCAGCTGGAGCCCATCCGGGTTCCTATAAAAGGAGGGGAGGAAGCAAGACGGAGCTGGAGTGAGGACTGGAGGCGGCCAGGAGAGAAAGACAAAAGGACTGTGTGGCCTGGACATTTGGGGGATCGATGCTGGAGGCACTGGGGTTGGTAGTGCACGATTAAAGACTTGTAAATATTGTAAATAACCGGTGTGTTGGGTGATGAACAAGATGTCCGTCTGTCTGTGTCCGGGCCAGCGTTCACAACAATAGCATCACAATTGTCATTTAAACAATAAGGTCACATCCTTGAGTCCTGCGCTGTCAACGCCTATCCCAGCAGCACAAAGTAAACAAGGCGAGACCCCATTCTGTAAGGGACATCACATGGCACACATCATATGGGGCCGTTTTGGAGTCACCACATCACCTAACCTGCATGTCTTTTGTCATTTGAGAGGACATCTGACCAACGTGCAGGAGCACAATGGTGGGTCGTGAATGGGACAGGCCTGCTGAAGGGAATGCCATTTTTAAGCATTTTATAAAACTGCTATCCAGGAGAGTTTCCACCTCAAAAGTCGGGACCCACAGTCTCCTCTGTCTCCTGAGCTTTAACTGTTGTTAGAATGACGCTGGGCACCATACTGACTTTACCTGCCCAATTTTGGAGACACCTCGATGGGGACCCTGGGGGCTGCTCTTGATTTGATTGACAACCTCTGGAAGTGCAGTCTTTCCTGAATGCGCTTTACTTTTCAGCCACTGGGTGGCAGCAGCTAACAGTGCTAGACCCCAGATGTCAGTCCTGTTGTTGAATTTATTAACACTCCTCTTCCTTGGGGTTTTCCTTCTATGCCATGCTGGTATACTGATTTTGGTGCTTGGGCTCTGTTGGCACTAACTTTCATTATGAGCTGACACTACCAGTGTATGAAGTTTGGACCTGGCAGGAATGCACTTTGTGCCGGTTACATGGCTGAGTGCCGGCTATCACCTAATCCCAGCCATTTTCCAACAGGTCACTGTGCGCCTTCTTATTCTGTAGAATGTGTCCACAACCCAGAGGGCAAAAAAAACAATTCCCGCGCTGCAGTGCCCAGCCTGCCTCCCGGCCAGAACGCCCACAGGCCCCAGCTTGTCGGCATCAGAATGGCAGGAATGTGCCGTGCAGGTGGAGGCGTCGAGGACTGTAGAGCCTGTGCCGTGTGCTATGCCCACACCTCCAGTGGCCTGTTTTAACAGGTACAGTATAATCCCCCCAAGACCCCTAAAAAGTGATTAGTGTTGCTTTGCTGTAAAGCCCTTCAGGTAGCTAACACCTCATCTGGGATATGAAATGAGATTTAGTGTTGAATCTCTCAATATTTTTATATAGTGCCTTTATGTGGAGAACACCCTCGTAAAGTGCTTTATGGGAGCGATGCCACACAAATTACAGGAGCACACCGTCTCCATCAAAGGGTGCCAGGGTAACAGTCAGCTGGCCTTAAGGATCTGACAGAAGGGAGTCCTCTGGTTTTATTGAAGCATGTGGGCTCTTCTGAATCAGGATGTGTGCAGCTTGTTGGGGGTCAGCAGCCGAGGTGACACCTTAACTGGGTCATGGGACCAAACATGCATGGCAGCTTTAGACTGGAGCCATGCGGCAAGTGGTTGGGTGAGCGGACAGTCTATCAGTATCACGGGTTCACGTGACTGCCTTCATAGGCCAATGAAAAGGTTGGACACTTGGAAAAAGGTGTCACCTGTAGGGGGCGCAGCAGAGCCCTGAACTCAGACACGGCTTCACCCAGCACAGTCCCGATGCCTTAAAACAGTCTTCTTCTTCTTATTATTATTAAAATAAAATGTATCATTTGTCATTCTAATTCTTCTTCATCCATCCATTCATTATCCAACCCGCTACATCCTAACTACAGGGTGACGGGGGTCTGCTGGAGCCAATCCCAGCCAACACAGGGCGCAAGGCAGGAAACAAACCCCGGGCAGCGCAGGACACACACCCACCAAGTACACACCAGGGACAATTCAGAATCACCAATCCACCTAACCTGCATGTCTTTGGACTGTGGGAGGAAACCCAGGCAGACACAGGGAGAACATGCAAACTCCACGCAGGGAGGACCTGGGAAGTGAACCCTGGTCTCCTAACTGAGAGGCAGCAGCGCTACCACTGTGCCACCATGCCATCCTCTTCTTCTTCATATTATAACTACTATTGTTATTATTTAAACAAGATGTATTATTGTCATTCTAATTGTAATTCTTCTTCATCATCACCATCATCATCATCATATTATTATTATTATTATTATTACTATTTAAATCAAATGTATTATTGTCACTCTAATTGTAATTCTTCATCTTCATATTATTATTATTATTATTATTACTATTTAAATCAAATGTATTATTGTCACACTAATTGTAATTCTTCATCTTCATATTATTATTATTATGTATTTATTTATTTAAATAAAATGTATTATTGTCATTCTAATTCTTCTTCATCTTCCTCTTCCTTAATACAACAAGAAATAAGCACAGATATCGGCTGCTTGCTGGACACTGGCCCCAGTTGCAGGGTCGTCAGCCAGGAGCCCACCCTCTACTGATGTTTCCCTCCATTATTGCTATGACATCTTAAGATGGTGGGGCAGCAGCAGAGACGTCTTCCAACCGCCCCCCGCAGCTGACCCCAGGACCCTTGACTTCCCCACACCTTGTCCTTCCACCTTATCCAGAGTCAGAAGTTTTCTTATTCCGCCTTTTCTGCCAACTACCGATTGCCTCCCTAACCATAGTCTGGTAACTTCAGTGGACGCTGAGTGGAGACCCCAATGAGACCTCTAAAACTGACTTCAATAGAACAGATGGTTGCCTTCCATCCTGCTTCTCTGCATGTCATTCTCAGCTCTGTGTATCTTTCCTTCTTTCTTTCAAAGACCACCTCCATTTTTTCCTTCCTTCCATGATTCCATAAGCTCTACCATTACTGGTATCTTGACTGAGATGGAGCGTAGGATGATGTCGGGACGTAAAAAGATTTTGATGATCTTCAGCTGAGTCTCATGGTCCAGGACTGACCTTTCCTTCCTGGAGATATTCTGTGCTCTACTTTTCTATCCAGTAGCATAGATCAACTGATGAGATGATGACAGGCCACTCTTGTTTGCTTGCAACCTGTGGACCTCTATGGCTTCAATAAGCTTCTGCAGGACCTTATCGTGGTGCCATCTGTATCTGCCATGAGCCTTTTTGCACCTTGAAAGACTGTGCTGTAAGGTCAGGTTCGGTACATCACAAGGTTGGCATGCAGTACCGTGACTGATGGCTGCTGGCACTTGGGAGGGTGTCAGAGTTGGACCTGACAGGGAAGCTCAGTCTGGCTTGATGTTTCTTCCATATATCAGCCCAGCTTATGGCACAATCTAATTCAGATTTTCTTTCTCCTCCACTCCGCCCAGGTGAGCTTTGTCCTCCTCCTCTTCTACTGATTTAAATGGTGAAGGTGGAGCACTTCCTTTTCAACCTGAACCTAAGAATATTTCTGGTGCAACAACAGTGCCACCAAGAAGCTCAACTGCATCTGGCAGAACTTTCCTATAACAGTGGAGCATCCAACTGGCAGCAACCCCTGGCAGTCCCCAAGTACCTTAACGGAGCCGCCCATCAGGACTACAGTTCCCATGCTGCCATGAGAGTGCAGAGATGGGAGTTTCACCAGAGGGGTGCTGCACCCCAACATACGGAGAGAATCCTTGTCTCTAGGAGGCCATCTCTCTCACCATTCTTTTGTTATGAAGGCTACCTGGCCAGATAAGGAACCATCACCCATGCCAGCTAGGATGACAGCCTGACATTTTCTTCTATGACAAAGGATATACTGGGAATTGGTGGCTGAACTGGGAACCTATTGGCCTTGCTGGATCACAGGTGGGATACTTGTGTGGATTCTGCAGGGCATCTGCGAGGGACCTTGGGAGTCTTTTGGCTTTAGGTGGTTGGGCTTGAGGACCACAATAAGACTCTTTGTCTGCCTTTATTGAAACGTGTGGCCCAGAGTGCAGAACAGCTTTCAGTTGGGTGGTCCAACTTGGGGCCTCAGTGGGCATTGGTTTCACTAGGACACATGACTACCTTTGAATGCCAATGAAAAGGATGGGAACGTATATGGAGTATAGAGCTGGGACCCTACTGGCTTCACTGGGACACATGCTAATATGTTCAGACCAATGGAAAGTTGGGAAACTTGCCTTAGGGACACACCAGGAGGCAGTGACTGAAAAGGGAAACCACTGATGTCATTGAACCTCACGGTCACTTCTGGCCAATGCAAGTGGGGTATGCTGGGAATGTGTGAAGGAAATGGAAGCTTTTTGGAGTCAGTGGGTCACATGACCCTACTTAAATTGGTTAAATGTTGGTTGGCTCACCAAAAATGTGCATGGCAGCTCTGGGTTCGGTTGAACCAATGTTGGAAGATGCTGGACGTCTGTGGCTGAACTGGATGCCTATTGGCCTTACTGGATCACATGATAGCATCTGAGCAGTGGAAAGCTGAAATCCATTTTGTGGGGTGTGCTTGAAGCCATTTTGGGCTCTGTGTGTCACATGACCATAGCTGTAGGGCAGATATATAAACACTGGACGACAGGACTTGGGGTCAACAATGCAAGTCACTCCTTGGTTTCACTGGTTTTTAATTGGGTGCTCACTGGGAGTCAGTGGTTGAATTGGGAGCTGAATGGCTTCACTGATTCCTGTGATAAACTTAGTATGTTGTGTATGGAGTTTCCACCAATAGCAGGCCAGGATCTTCACTGGTTTGCCCAGTCGAGACTCACCTAAGCCAGCCAAGTCCCAAATACTAACTGCTGGCTTCAGCTGAGGTAGGCCCAAAACTGGAGAAGCTGGCAAAACAACCTTAAAAGAGCACAAAAATAAAGCAAGAGCTCCACAAGGAGAAGGTCCAACGTAAACCTGTGGCTTGATCACAAATAGGATGTTTATAAATGAAAAAGTTTATTACATAAAAAGAAAACAGTAATTGAGTCCCAATACTTTAAACAAAAGACAAAATCCTTACAACTCCAAAGAACAGTCATAAACATAAAGAGGAGAGCTCACCAACATCAAGCGCATACAATGCTCCACAGAGGGACTGCAATTCCCATCAGCCATTATTGGACTGGGGGCGGTATCTTAACAGTGATAGACAGATGGCTCCGCCTCTTGGGAGCAAGCAGAAGACGAGTCCACACCTAGAAGCCAAAAAATGAACAAAACTGTCAAAAAGTACAAAATGATTCAAATAATAACCAAAAATGACATAAATGATAATGACAAAAGAACCAAACATGAACAAAAAGGAGATAAAATGGAACCTAAACGTAAGCCATGGTAAACATGAGTGTCAACTAATGGGACGACTGGATTGGATCTCATTACTACCTTCACAGGCCAATGGACAACTGGACACAATGAAGTGGCTGAGCTGGAATCCTATTGGTGTCACAGGGTCACATGACAAACTCCGTACACCAATGCAAAGCTGGCTGACCAAACTGAGGCCCAAACTGGGAGTCTGTTGCTGAACTGGTAACCTATTGGTTTTACCTGAATGCCTGTCAACTTTGTAGACCAATAGGAATTTGAGATACGTGTGTGGGGCTTCAGTGGCTCGCGTGGTCACATCTGGGTGACTTGACTCGGTGACAAACTTGGACTCGGTGGCAGGTTTTGGAGGGTCATGTGACCATGCAAGACACTTGTAGACTGGGCAACTTTGAGTGAAACTGGTAATCAGTGGGTGAACTGGGAGGCTGTAAGCCAATGCAATGGCAGGTGACATATGTGGGGGCATACAGGGTGCCATGACAGAACTGGGAGCTACAGATGGCTCACCTCTTTCTGATACTTTTAGGTCAGGAGAAGACAATGGAAGCTGGGGGCTGGTTTACCCCCCCCAATGCAACCCAAGAATTTGTACTGGTTATTCTGTCTCCCCTCCAAGACCCCCCCATCTCAATCCCAACCCTCTTTTTTTCTTTTGACATTGCAGCAATCTGCACAGCTCTCAGCAGGGGGCACGGTGAATGTGGATTTGGGTTTGAGGGGGTGCCGCTGGCCGCACGTCCCATTTAAGGGGGTATAGCTGGCCATCGGGGGCGATGTTTGTGCAGCCATGTATCAGAAGCCAAGTTCCGCCCGTGTTTCCCACAGCCCTGTGCTTTGCAGGTAACTTGACCTGCTTTGTGATCAACATGAGACCTCCGAGTGCTTTGGCTCCAAGTATTTTGTTTTTTTTATCCCCCACCTCAGCTCCTCCCCTGCCACTCAATTCCCACACCACACCCTACAGAGCTGCGCTGGGGGACATTGGCTGCCTATTCACACCTCATAGTGCCCAGGGGCATCCCTTGACAGCATTGACAAGGGGGTGACACTGGCCCACCAATCGCAGCGCGGCGCAGATGGGCGTCGGCCACAAAAAAAATGAAAAGTCACACACCCGCTTGTGAAGAATGTGGCTGCGTTCCATGCCCAACCTGCAGTCACTGCCAACAAGAGTTTTTCTAGGTAGGCAAGCTTGTTGCGTTGTTCTGCCTTTGGGGCAGAAATGGAGTGGAGATAAAGTTCTGAAGAAGTGCTGGGCGGGCTCCAGGCTCCAGGTGCAGCAGGGCCGTGTTTAATGCTGGGAGAGCTGCAACTGACGGGCCGAGCCACAGGATGGTAGACTGGGCTGTAGATATTAGGTCCACAGGAGCCTTGGCAAGGCCAACCTGGTATGGGGAGCCTTTGGTTTGTTTGTTTTTTAAAACAAGTAATAAGGCATCTGACAGAATCTGCAAAATGAGAACAAGTGAGGTTGTGGACAATCAGTCAGTCACTATCTAACCTGCTATATCCTAACTACAGGGTCACGGGGGTCTTCTGGAGCCAATGGCAGCCAGCACAGGACACACACACCAATCACACACTAGGGGCAATTTAAAATCGCTAATCCACCTAACCTGCATGTCTTCAGACTGTGGGAGGAAACCCACGCAGACATGGGGAGAACATGCAAACTCCACGCAGGGAGGATCCAGGAAGTGAACATGGGGGTCTCCTAACTGTGAGGTAGCAGCGCCACCCACTGCGCCACTGTGCCGCCCTGACAAAGACCTTGCATCCATCCATTTTCTAATGCCAACTTATCCTGAGCAGGGGTACGAGGGAACTGATGAGAGCCTATCCAAGCAAAGAATGGGCACAAGGCAGAAACAATCCCTGGACAGGATGCAGGGTGCACAGGCATAGGCCCACCCGACACTCATTACGGTCAATTTAGCGTCACCAGTCCCATGTGGACGTGGGGAGAACATGCAAAGTCCATACAGGCGGCACCTGAGACGTGAATGCCAACGTACTTGTTGCAGGATGGTAGCGCTACCAATGTGCCATCCCACTGCAAGGTCTTAGATGCAAATCCCACTTTTGCCACAATTTGACGCCCAGAACTGCTCAGCTCTTTCCCTGGGCACCCCTGCCTTTCAAAATCGTACTTCGGGGATCAGAATTTCCATTAAAACATTTTGTCAATGTGTTTCTTGCTCCTTTAGCCAGGATTATCCGGGATTCAAATCCCATCTCAGTCACTATCAGTGTGTGGTTTTCTCTAAAGACAGGATGACAGCTCTAAACTGGGCCCCAGTGAGTGTGTGCTGTGATCCAGGATCCTAAAATGGATTAAAGGGGTTCAATAACGGATAGACGGAGATTTAAAAAAGAGTCGAAAGGAGGGACACAAAACTCGACTTGACGTCAAATCTGGGAGGTCAAGTGTGGCTAATTGTGAGAATAGGATAATAAAATGTGGCATCATCATCAGCTGAATGCCCGCCTCACACAAGATTACATCGCATGCTGATTGTCCATAACTGTGACTGCCACCACTGATGCCATCAATGCATTGGATGAAACTGCTTCAAAGTGCCAACATAAGAAAGAAAGAAAGTAAGAAAGAAAGAAAGAAAGAAAGAAAGAAAGAAAGAAAGAAAGGCAAAGGCTGTGTGTCATCACAACCCACAAGGTCACCAAAGGTACAAGCAGCTCTCCGCTTGTCACCCTCGACAAGGCCATTCCAAAGCCATTGTCACAAGCAACGATAAAATGCTCTGCAACAGACAATAGAAATAAAATAATAGGAAATAAAAAAGCCAGATAGAGGAAATACTCACTGAGTGTCACACAGGGGGACGCAGTTGATGATCTGACTGCAGGGGTCTCGAACGTGGGTCCTGGGAGACATCATGCCATCTTTATAGTTGTTAATGGAACTTTTCGTTTATTTCCATGATTTAATCCTGCCCTCATTTTGCTCCATTAATATGGGCAGAATGTTGAGCAGACCTGAATGGGATTCATTCTTGTTTTTCTTTCTTTTTAAAATTTCAGTTTGTCTGTTGGCTCGGTTACATGGCATTTGCTATTGGAGTCTCAGCAGCAGTGCTCAAAATTCCAACAGATTCCATCAAATTCTAAATGTAAATTCCCACAAATGGCGCATCACAAATCTTAACACTGAACACACACAAAAGCGTGAAAGTGCTGGTTGGACACACACACACACACACACACACACACACGTGTATATAAAACTGTTTAAAAAATTAAAGGACCACTTTGAAAACACATCAGATCTCAATGGGATAACAAATCCTGCTGGCTGTCTCTACTGTTCTGGACTGATATGGTGATGTTTGGATGGAAATGAAAATGATGAACCTACAGAGGGATGAATTCAGACACTCCGAAAATCAAAGGGAAACAATGATGGGGCAGGCAGGTGAGTCCATTTGGCCGAAATGTCATTGCAGCAACTCCAAATCGTACTCAGTAGTTTGTATGTCCCCCCCATGCCTGACGATGTCTTAATGAGACGATGGATGGTGTCCTGGGGGATCTCCTCCCAGATCTGGACCAGGACATCTCTGAGCTTCTGGACAGTCTGAGGCGTCGGATGGACCAAAACATAATGTCCCACCCAGAAGTGTTCTATTGGATTGAGGTCAGGCGAGTGAACGTGGGGACCAGGTCCATGGGATCAATTCCTTCATCCTCTCACCACATGAGGCCGGCCATTGTGGTGCACCAGAAGGAACTCATCAGCCACTGCACCAGCATAGGGTCTGACAATGGGTCCAAGGATGTCATCCCGATACCTAATGACAGTCAAGGTGCTGCTGTCTGGCCTGTAGAGGTCTGTGTGGCCCTCCATGGATATGACCCCCCCCTTCATACTTCCACAAAAGACCACCAAACCAATCACACTGAACGATGTCACAGGCATCATAATGTACTCCACGGCTTCTCCGGACCCTTTTACGTCTGTCACACGTGCTCAGGGTGAACCTGCTCTCATCTGTGAAAAGCACAGGGCACCAGTGGTAGACCTGCCAATTCTGGCATTCTGTGGCAAATGCCAATCGAGCTCCACGGTGCCCACTTGATGACATCGGCCCTCAGGCCACTCTCATGAAGTCTGTTTCTGATTGTTTGGTCAGAGACATTCACACCAGTGGCCTGCCTGCTGGAGGTCATTTTGTAGGCTCTGGCAGTGCCCATCCTGTTCCTCCTTGCCCAAAGAAGCAGATACTGGTGGGTCCTGCTGATGGGTTAAGGACCTTCTGTGAGAGGCCCTGTCCAGCTCTCCTCGAGTAACTGCCTGTCTCCTGGAATCTCCTCCATGGCCTTGAGACTGTGCTGGGAGACACGGAAGTCCTTCTGGCAATGTCACGTATTGATGTGCCTCCCGTCCTGGAGAAGTTGGACTACCTGTGCCAGCTCTGTAGGGTCCAGGTATGGCCTCATGCTACCAGTAGTGACAATGACCAGTGCCAAATGCAAAATGAGTGACAAAACAGATGAGGAGGGAAAAATGTCAGTGGCCTCCCTCCACCTTTGAAACCATTCATTACTGTTTTGGGGGTCTTCTCATTGTGGCCCCTCTAGTGCACCAAAGCAGCTAGAACTGAGGAACAAGCCCCTCTGCTATTTAACTGACCAGATCAACAGCCCACAAGTGTCACTGACTTAATGCTATGCTCTCATTAAAAAGTATTCCTTTCATTTTTGTGTATATATATATATATATATATATATATATATATATATATATATATATATATATATATATATATATATATATATACAATATAAATAAATAGTAAGGGAGAGCCGGGATGCCCAAGAAATGGAACGATGAAGGAAGGTGACTTCTTTAGGGCACTGCCCCCGCTCCCCCCAAGAACACTAGATGTCAGCTCCCCTGGATTGAAGCTGCACCCTAGATTCCCAAAAGGCACCATGGGACTTGGAGTTCTATATCTCAATACTGTTAGGTACTGTGGATGCCACCAGGGGGTGCTGTGAAAGTAGAGGAGCCATATGGCATGTGGTTTCTGCCTAACCTGGAAGTGTGTGCAGTCCACATGGGCGGAAGAGCAGAAGTACTTCCAGGATGGCCAATTTAAAAGGACTTGCTGGCCTCACAAGGACGAGCCAGAGTTGGGAGGTGGAGGATGAAACTTGCTGGGAGGAGTAGAGGAGGCAAAGACCAGAAAAGAGCAAAAGAAGAGTCATTGCACTGTACTTGTGTTGTACTTGTAGCTGTGGTGGTGGGAAACACTTTGTGAAGAGTTTTCCTCACAATAAATAGGCTTTTTTGTGTTTAAATGTGTGCCTTGTGTCTATTGTGTTGGGTTGTGTCCACAATATAAGATGAGGTTGAGATTCTCAGTACTTTAGTAAAACCAGCTTTAATCAACTCAAAACAGGCACAGCGCAGTTATTTATTGTAGCGGGATCTGCTATTCTACTGCACACAGACACAGACAGCAGTCAGGCAGCTTGATGGCCAAGGTCTCCAGGACTCTCTGAACAAATCCAAATCATATTACAGTATGTGATATCATCTACTGTTAAATTCTGCTCTGTACTTGAAATATTTCTATTGCTCTATTGCATTGTATTGAAGATTACTTTTGTTCTGTTCTGTGTATTGTATTGTATTGACCCCTTTTTTTGACACCCACTGCACACCCAACCTACCTGGAAAAGGGTCTCTCTTTGAACTGCCTTTTCCAAGGTTTCTTCCATTTTTTCCCTACAGTTTTTCCTCATCTTTTTAGAGAGTCGAAGCTGGGGGGGCTATCAAGCGACAGGGTCTGTTAATGCCCATTGCGGCACTCCTTGTGTGATTTTGTTTTATAGAAAAATAAATTGCATTGTATTGTATTGTATTGTATTGCATTGCATTGTATTGTATTGTATTGTATTTCATTGCATTGCATTGTATTGTATTATATTTCATTGCATTGCATTCTATTGTATTGTATTGTATAGTATTGTATTGCATTGTATTGTATTACTTTGTATTGCATTGCATTGCATTGCATTGTATTGTATTGTATTGCATTGCATTGTATTGTATTGCATTGTATTGTATTGCATTGCATTGTATTTATTGTATTGTATTGTATTGTATTACATTGTATTGCATTGTATTGTATTGTATTGTATAGTATTGTATTGCATTGTATTGTATTACTTTACATTGTATTGTATGGCATTACATTGCATTGCATTGTATTGTATTGCATTGCATTGTATTGTATTGTATTGCATTGCATTGTATTATATTGTATTGCATTGTATTGCATTACATTGTATTGTATTGTATTACATTGTATTGCATTGCATTTCATTGCATTGTATTGTGTTGTATTGCATTGTATTGCATTGTATTGTATTGCACTCTCCATGTTCTTGGAAGCAGTGATTATAAAGGAACGTTCTGTATTTCTTTCCATCCTTTCACTATGGTTTACATTTCCAGAAACACTTCCATCACTTACAGTAGGACTTTTTTCAGGACTGTAAATATCCTCGAATGGGGGTTTGTTCGTAGGGGTTGTTTAGTACTTTTTGTGTTTGTAAGTAGTTATTCTAGCAAATACAGTAAGGAGCATGTATATATTTGTGTGTTTGGACTGTTTAATCCTTATGGGCGTTTTCCTGGGGTGTTGTGAATATTCAGGTGGCAGGGTAGAAATACAGTAGGGCTTAGGTGTTGTCCTGATTCCATCCGTCCCTCATTTTAAAAGCTTCCTTGCTACGTAAGTCTGTTGGCACCCTCATGTTACTCCACCATGTCCAGCTGAGAGGAGGGTAGTAGGAGAACACCTAAAATCTACAGCCATGACTTTGGTCGTTAAAAGTAACATCTGTGATGGATGTAATGGAAGGTATGGGGGGACTGCGAGGTGTGATGGTATTTCCTTACCTGGTTAGATGTCTGGGCACCCCTGATGGAAGGATCAATGAATAATGGATGGACAATGGGTGACTGCCTGCCCAGACCCCATATGGGTCTCCTCGGTTCAGCAGTGTGGCTCCCACTTGAACAACAACATGGCTTCATGGGAGTTGTAGTTCGGGAAGGCAGCCCTGTTTGGGTCCACTGGTGCTGCAGGGTGGGGGGGATTCTCCGTCAACTGGAGGTCTTGACTGACTGAGCCAGAATTGTTTCCTGGCTACTGTTTTGGTGGCCTGCAAGTGCTTTCAGATGCAGCCCTCCACCTCATCCAGGGGTACGAGAGGCGAGAATGGAGTGAGAGGCAGAAGAAGTTTTATGATAGAAGACGTTTTTAAAGTCGTTCATACGATCCTGGGACTGTTGGGGTGAAGTTGTTTCAGGCGTTCGGAGATCTCAGATGACTCCCACAAGGCCACACACATGGCAGGTCCCAGGGGTTCCTCAATGGAGATGGGTATTCTCAACAGTTTCTGGGGGTCCTCAACAATTCTTAACAGCTCTATAGTGATGAGGGGCGGGGGGGGGTGGTCTATGATGTATAGATGGGGTCTTAATCAGGACAAGAAGGTCCAGAATGACAGGGAAGCTGAGACAGTCGGCCCACTTTTAATGGCTGAGGTGAAGGCCTTTGTGACCTCAGGAGTGACACTTGGAACAAAAGGGGGGCATCACTTTGTTCAAGCCCAGACCCTAACTACCCCCTTTTTAAATGATTTAGTAATCCTTTTCACACATTGTTCAAACTCAGTGCCTTCTTTTGCCCCGTAATTGACTTTCCCAGCGACTCTGCTGGTTCGGTTAGATTTACGGCCGTCAAGCCTCGGCCTGCGCCAACTCAGCAATTCCGTTGCTCATTTCGGGGTTTCACGTTCAGGCCGAGGAATTTCTGCTGTCAAAGATATTGGCAGGAAAATGAAAAGCAGCCCGGGGGGGACACGGCAGCGGGGACGAGAGCGGCAGTGTTGACCCAGATCTGCGTGTCGGGTGACATCTGGGTGGGGAACTTTTCAAAATGAAAAGCTCGGGTTGCGCTCTGCATGTTCAGAGTGGCGAACTCTCGAGGACCTTCTGCTCTCTCGTTTCACTTTTGTTTGAACTCATCCTCGACTTGTAGCTTCATTTTAAGTTTTCATTTTCACCCCTCTCCCTAAAGAGACACCAATCTCATTGCTATGGTGGGCCTACAGTGCGGGTTTGGGGCCAAGAGTGAGGAGTGATGACTGGGGTCTTCAGTGGGCAAGAGGGCAGGAGGACGGGTGACTGGATTCTTACATTGTGTCTTATAATGGAAATCTCGTATCCATCAGGTGACAGATACTGGTGGTCTGCAGGGGCCTTGGTCAGTGCTGAGGGTCTGGAGACCTGAAAATCCTTTCAGATGAAGCAAACAGGGAGTCCAGGAGTCAAGGTGGGCTCGTATGCAGCAGTCAGTGACCCTTGAAACTAACAATGGAGGGGAAGGACCTGCAGAGACCAGGGGTGTGCAGACCCTTCAAGTCAAAGTGGCGTCTGTAAGGGAGAGCAAGTAGCTGAACCCAGTCGGGACGCCCAAGAAATGGAAGGATGGGGGAAGGCAGCTTGTTTAGGGCACTACCACCCCGAGAGTACTAGATGGCAGCTGCCATGAGTTGTAGCGGGACCCCAGGGCACCATGGGACTTGGAGTTCTTTAACTCAGCCTTGTTGGGTGCTGTGGGTGTCGCCAGGGGGTGCTGCAAGGACCGAGGAGCCCTGTGGCATGGGGTTTCCACCTCACCTGGAAGTGCCAACAGACCACGTGGGTAGATGTTTGGGAAAACTTTTGGGGCGACTAAAATGTCGGGTGGAAGGTGGAGGAAGAGAGCGAGAGACAGAGAATGGAAGAAAGAAAGAAGAAAGAAAATGTATGCTGCATTGTTTTAGTGCATGTGGCTGTGGTGTGGTGGTGGGAAACGCTGGTTTGAAGAGATTCCCACATAATAAACGGCTCTTTGTGTTTAAACTTGTGCCCAGGATCTGTCTGTGTTGGGTTTAGCGAGCTGGAGCGCCACCTACTGCCACACATCATGGAGAGTGTATGGGCGGTGTCTTCTAACCTTCTTAATGGACGTGAGGTCATTTAGAGTGGTGGGACCCTATAGACGAAGAATTTGAGATGGGCTTGTGGGGAATGAAGAGCGGAAATGCAGTCCTATAAACCCAGCAACAGGGCACCTAGAGAACCATGGGAGGATCTGCCATCCATAGATAGATAGATAGATAGATAGATAGATAGATAGATAGATAGATAGATAGATAGATAGATAGATGTGAAAGGCACTATTAGATAGATAGATAGATAGATAGATAGATAGATAGATAGATAGATAGATAGGGAAAGGCACTATATGATAGATAGATAGATAGATAGATAGATAGATAGATAGATAGATAGATAGATAGATAGATAGATAGATGTGAAAGGCACTATATGATAGATAGATAGATAGATAGATAGATAGATAGATAGATAGATAGATAGGAAAGGCACTATATGATAGATAGATAGATAGATAGATAGATAGATAGATAGATAGATGTGAAAGGCACTATTAGATAGATAGATAGATAGATAGATAGATAGATAGATAGATAGATAGATAGATAGGAAAGGCACTATATAATACAGATAGATAGATAGATAGATAGATAGATAGATAGATAGATAGATAGATAGATAGATAGATAGATAGATAGATAGATAGATGACGACTCTGCCACACCCCAAGTCTCAGACACCAGCACATGTGATTTATTTACTTCAGTGATCTTCCCAAATGTTCTGTTCTTTCTCTCTCCTCTCCTCTCCTCTCCTCTCCTCCACTCTTCCAGGTGAGTGTTGTCCTCTCTCTTTCTGGCTCCAGCTTGCCCAGATGTGACAGGGCAGTTCCTTTTATCTCAAACCCAGGAGGGACCCCCAACTACTCCTGTGTCTATCGCCCCTTCTTCCCTTGACCACCACAAGGGACACAGGAGATCTTCCATACAGAATCTCTAAACCTGAGGGGTTTGTTTACTGAAATGGGGAAATGGCAGGTCCTCCAGATGAGACTGATGAGGGGTTCTATAGAGTACCTCAGGAACTTCAGACCCTCTAAGAAGTCATGGGGTCAAATAGAGTAACAGAAAACAAACTGAGGAGGATCCACCACCACCAAATTCAGTGGGGTTTATTGAGAATGAAATAACATTTTGCTGGCCCATCAAATCCAAATGCAGTTACAAAGAAGAGGGGTGAATCCATGGACCCTTCAGATGAAAGTACAGAGGACCACCAGGGATGGACAAATCCACAATCTGCCATAAGGTTAACGCAATGAAGGGGAAACTGCACAATCTGTTAATTGTGGTGACCCACAGAGAATGCCAGGGAAGTTTAAGCAGAGAGATGAAGGTGACCTGACCAAAGTGTTTAAAATGATGAAGTGAATTAGTCCAGTGGATCGAGACGGTGACATTGAAATGAGTTCATCAAGAACACGGGGACACAAACTCATGAAGAGTAAATTTCACTCAAACATTAGGAAGGTTTTCTTAACACTGAGAACCACAGACCCTTGGAATAAGTGAGCAGGTAGAGTGGTGGACAGGAGGACTTCATGGACTTTTAGAACTCGACTAGATGTTTTTTAGAAGAATGTGGTGCACAGGACTGTTGAGCTTTGGTGGGCTGCATGGCCTCTTCTCATCCAGATTGTTCTCATGTTCTACCACTCAGACCCCGGGGTGCAACTGTATAAAGCAGTGGCCTCAAGCTCAGGTCCTGGAGATGTTTGATTCCATCCAATTTCCTTTTTAATTCCCACTACTAATGGAGCAGATTTCTTCATTTTAATTGACCTAAACGGCTCGTTTGTTTGTTTGTTTGTTTTTTTCCTTAAATGGCTGCCAGTTAACAATAACAACTGAGGTGTTCTGCATCAGAAAACATTTAGATGATGAAAAGAAAAGAAATCTTTAAAAACCTGTGATGTGTCAGAGTGAGTGCACCACCATATAAAAATATAAAGAGACAGGTGTCATTCACAGCGAGAACTGGCTTGGGTGACAAATCTGAAAGCCATTGTGACTCTCCAGGACTCCCGATCCAATTGTCTGTTGACTTAATATTATTAATCATACGTACTCCAACTAATACTGCAGTGGGATTTGTTCCTGCCTTGCGTCCAGTGCTGGCTGGGATTGACTCCTGCAGACCCCCATGACCCTGTAGTTAGGATATAGCGGGTTGGATAATGACTGGCTGACTCCTACTAATACATTATTTAAAAGCTGCTGCAAGTGAGCTTAGCTGAAAGAGACAAATTATTGCTTCTGTATAGCGCCTTTCTGTAGCGAAGGCCGCATAGACCCTCGGCTCAATTTTTTGTTTTTTTTTTCATCTGCTGCACACCTAACAGACATATTTTATTTTATATAGAACCTTGTCGTAACGAAACCCCTCCCCAAATACCCCACAAGTGCAGATCGAGACCCCCAGATCCTGTCACGCATTGTCTTGTTTGCCAGTGAGTCGGAGGGCTTGTACTTTGTGGGGTACGTTGTGCACTAGCTGTGCTCCTCGGTCTTTATTTTCTATAGTACTACTCACTATACAAAGAAGTCCATCAACCGTTTTACATTTTATAGCGCCTTTCTCCTCTCAATATGCAATCCGGCTTTCCACGTCTGATTTCAAATCGGAGCTCGGGCAGCTTAGCGAGCAATTGTTGGCTTTATATAGCGCCTTTGTGAGAGCAGAGAGGTTATGTTATGAGCACAAGCAGACGAAGTGACACTCTCAAAAAGTCAGAGGCAGGGAGAGGATCGAGACCCCCCGCCCCACCGACATGCATGCAAGGTAAATGTGCAAATCCGCCAACCCGCCACCCCACCCCACCCGACAAGACAACTATTTGTCACCGTCCAGCAAATCCACCGTGGGTCACTTCAGGACAGTCCTGATAAAATCAGTGAGGATTCCACACGCAAAGACTGGAATGTGCTGAATTAGACTCGGGCGCCTCTCGCCTCCTCTGCAGGGCAGGGCGTGTGCCCGTGCCAAGATCTCATGACAGGGAGATGCCTGCTGCGCTTGTGTGAAGTTGCATTTCAGTCAACTGCCTTCTTGTTCTTTTTATTTCTTTTTTTTGAGCCGTTTTAACTCTGGGGAGTCACTTCATAGGTGACATGTGCGTATTTACTCAGCACGATGGCAGTGTGGCACCGCGATGCTCTGGTCTTTCTTTAAGTACAGGGTGTAAGGGCGACGAGCATGAGGACTCCACATGCATGAATTTAATTAAGGGGGAAAAAAGCAGCCCAGCTGGCAACTGTACAGGCTGCATGAAGTGAGTGGGCGGGCACATGTGTGATATAGCGCCTTTCACTTTAAATACGTCACTCTATTTTTATCAGGATGCCACCCATTGTTTTCCCTTTGCTGATATAGTGGTAGGTACCAAATGTGGGTGCTGAGCCCTGAAATAACAGTCTGGTAATGTGACAGCATTTGAACTTACGGTACTGGGTGTCACACACGCGTGATCAGGGGGCAGCCAAAGGGCCTGAGTGGGGTTTAAGATGGCATATCAACGCTTTTCTCTTTTCCTCACTAGAAAAAAGGAAGAACAAAACCATCACGCACCTTGAATTTTATGCACGGAAACACTGTCCCGATACATGAAGAACTTCCGTGTTTGCATCCATACATCTCTGATGACTTCACTTCCGGTCGCCCTCTGATGACACCACCTCCATGTCCTTCTGCTCACGTCAGCCCCTTTCTTCTGTATATTTCTGGCCCAGACTAGATAAATTGTTCCGTTTGTCCATGCTAGTTGGTCAACCGTTTTACGTGAGCCTGAGATCAACGCATAACGGCTTGTTTATTGTCACGACAGTATATGTTGCCAACCCTTAATCTGTCTTCTCATGGGATATCAAATAAACGAGCCATGGAGAATACAACATCATACGTACACAAACTACAACATACACGACTACATTAAGACCGCCACCATGCAGCAGAGCCACTTCTTTTCATTTGACGTCCACGCTTACTTTAGATGGCCAAACGCCTGTGGACACCTGACCATCACAAGCATGTTGGACATCCCATTCCAAAACCAGGAGCACTGATACTGAGTTGGCTCTCCCTGTTGAAGCAGTGGCAGCTTCCACTCTTCTCTTTCCACAAGATGGTGGAGCACGTCTGTGGGAACGTGTGCCCATTCAGCTCCAAGAGCACTGGTGAGGTCAGGTACTGATGTTGGATGAGACGACCAGGATCAGAATCAGAGTTCCTATTCATCCCACTGGCAGTGAGCGTGGGGTTGACGTCAGGGCTCTGTGCAGACCCTTTGAGTTCCTCCGTGTCTTTATGAACTTGGCTTTGTGTCATACTGGAACAGAGACGGGCCTTCACAAACTGTCACCAGAAAGTTGGAAGCACACGATCGTCTCCAATGTCTTTGTCACTAGAACAACCAGACTCTTCCATTATCCCTCCTCCTTCATCAACCTTTACAGTACGGCATCCTGGTGTCCACCAAGGCCAGATTGGTCCATCAGACTGCCAGACACCGAAGTGATTCATCATTCCAGGGTTACACTCCAGAGTCCACCAGCTCTTGGTATCACACATAGTGATCTTAGGCTTGAGTGCAGCTGCTTGGCTATGGAAACTCATTTCATGAAGCTTCTGACCTTCAGTTCTTATGCTGGTGTTGCTTCCTGAAGCAGTTTGGATCTCCCTTGTGAGTGATGCAACGGAGGAGGAGCCATTTTTACACAATTTAGCACTCGGCGGCCCCAGTTTGTTTGGTCTACCACTTCATGGAGGAGCTGTTGTTGCTCCTCCATGTCTTCCACTTCAACATAACAACACCTACAGTACAATCGGAATGAGCAGATCTAGCGGAACAGAAATATGGCAAAGATGGAATCTTATGATAGTGCCATGTTTGATGCCAATGAGCTCTTCACTAAGAGCTAGTGTTGGTCCATGGAGATTGCATGGCTATGTGCTGATGTGATGCACCTGATAACAACGAAACACCTGAACGTAATCATTTTCCACAAACTTGAAATCGCACAATTGTCTGAAATGTCTTTGTCTGCTGTAGCATGAAGAGTATGCTCCACTGGAATCGAGGGGCTGAGCCCAAACCCGCCATTATCCTTCCTCCACCACACTTTACAACAGACAACATATAGTTCAGAAGTCAATGTTCTCCTGGCATGTGTCAACCCGCAGATGCATCCATCAGAGTGCCAGATAACAAAGTGTGATTCTTCACTCCAGAGAACACATCTCCACTGCTCCAGAGTCCACTGGTGACCTGCTTTATGCCACCCCACTTGACGGCTGGCATTGTGCAGAGTGAACTTAGATTTGAAGCAGCTGCTGGGCCACGCAAGGCCATTTCATGAAGCTCCCTGCGCTTAGTTCTTGTGCTGATGTTGCTTCCAGAGGGACGTAGTTTGGACCTCTGTCTTGAGTGATGCCACAGATGATACGAACTTCAGCACTCGGTGCCATCGCTCTGTGAGTTTGGCTGAGGTGTTGTTGCTCCTTGATGCGCCTGCTTCACAAAAAGAGCAATTACCATTGAATGGGGAAGATGTAGCAAGGCAAAAATTTCATGTAATGACTTGGGTGAAGGTGACATCCCATGATGGTGCCACGTGTAAAGTCACTGAGCTCTTAAGGGTTACCCATGGTCATGTGTTGATTTGATGCACCTGTTAACAATGAAATGCCTGAACTCAGCAATTGGTGTCCAGATACTTTTGGCCATATAGTGTAGAAGATGATCGTGTAACAATAATATAGCTGTTTCATCAGGCAGACTGAGATGAGTTCAGGCTCTGAACCAGTTTGCCACCCTGCCACAGACCAGCACTGCAGCTCCTGTTAGTCAAGAGCACAGAAGGAAGAAGCAGGTCACTTACAACAGTGACTGGATCAGCAAACCTCATCACTTCACTGTCACTGACACCAAGGCAAGTGCTAACAGCTATGTGGGGTTTCTGCTTAGATGTTTCTATAAATGTCTCTGCCCTCTTTCTCAAATCCTCTCCAGGACTGTCAATGACCTGCTTCCCTTCCCTGCTGGAAGCTCTGTTGCCATTCAATCATCTAGCCTCACCAAGCCTCTTGCCGCTCAATCATCTAGCCCCGCCCAGCATCCTACCACGCAATCATCTAGCCCCGCCCAGCATCCTACCACTCAATCATCTAGCCCCGCCCAGCATCCTACCACTCAATCATCTAGCCCCACCCAGCCCCCTACTACTCAAACATCTAGCCTCTCCAAGCCTCTTGCCATTCAATCATTTAGCCCCGCCCAACCTCCTACAACTCAATCATCTAGCCCCACCCAGCCTCCTACAACTCAGTCATCTAGCTCCACCCAGCCTCCTACCACTCAATCATCTAGCCCCACCCAGCCTCCTACCACTCACTCATCTAGCTCCGCCCAGTTTCCTACCAGTCAATCATCTAGCTCTGCCCAGCCTCCTGCCACTCACTCATATAGCCCCTCCCAGACTCCTGTCACTCACTCATTTAGCCCCACCCAGCCTCCTACCACTCAGTTATCTAGCCTTTCCAAGCCAACTCCCACCCAATCATCCAGCTAACCCAGCCTCCTGCCACTCAATCATTTATTGATGCCCTGTATTAATGTTGTTTATATGTGTATTTTTATTTATTTATTTTTTTATCCTGAAGATTCCAATTTCTTTTATTGTTTTCAATTTTTCTTTGTTGTTGTTTTCATCTAGCTCCACCCAGTCTGTTAACACTCAATCATCTAGCCCTGCCCAGCCTGTTAACACTCAGCTATTTAGCCCCGCCCAGCCTCCTGCCACTCAATCATCAATCCTGGCCCAGCCTGCTCCCACTTAATAATTTCACAATGGCCAGAATTATTCTTTATTTATTTGTGTATTTTCATCTGTTTTGCTTTTTTTATCCTGAGGATTTCATTTCTGTTATTGTTTTCATTTTTGCTTTGTAATTTTAAAGTTTATTTTCATTAACATCTCAATTTTCTTTATGCAACGCCACTTAGAAGGTCACAAGACCGTGACTGTAGCATCAATGATATATAGAAAGCTACTATGTAAGTTAGGCAAAATTCTTACTTTACGTTACACTTTGGTGGATGAAAAAACCTTTTGAGCTTCATAGCAATAATTAGCTTTCCTTCCAAGCAGGCCCCAGCGTCGTGTTTTAGTTTCAACCCCCTACTCCTTGATTCTGGTCACTCGTTCTTGTTTTAGCTTCTTCAGTATTCTGGCCCTTGCTTGTCATTTGGAAAACAATTTCACGTTTCTCAGTTCATCTTCTAGTTGTTTTGTGCTCACAGTTGTCCTCGGCACTCATAGCCGGACATAGAGAGAACGTGCCAAGTCCAAGCAGATTTCAACCAGCCTGGGATTTCAACTCAAGTGTCCTAAAGGTTTGAGTCAGCGTGTTGGCCATGAAACGCAGCAATCCATCCATTGATCCATTTTCTAAACCTACTTATGGAGTTGAGGGATGTGGCGAATCCACGGCCATCATTGGACACAAGGTAGGAACAACACTTGGACGGGACGCCCAGACACACCAGGGACCACTATATAGCATCAGCAGCACGACTTTGGACTGTGGACTGAGGAAACCAAAGCACTTGGAAGAAACCCACGAGAACACGGAGAGAACATTCAAGCTCCAAGGAGACCCGGTGACCGGGCTGGGATATGAACACAAGTTTCCTAAAGCTTTGAGCCATCAGGCTGCCCTTAAAATACATTAACATTTAATCCTGGGACACAATGAGAAGTCAAAATACTCTGAAGTCCTGCATCTCCTTATCTCTTTGTAAAGCTACAGTGAAGCCCAAAAAGACACCATATGAAATAAACTGACAAAGTTGTCCTTATCTGAGCCCCCATCCTAAACGTTAATATGGCCACACGTCCTTCTGCAATATAATGTGTGCAATCCGGTCAGTCACAGACATGGCCAGGCAGGTTTTTTAGCACCTGGACATGACAGCCTGTCAGACTCGCTCCCGTCCCGACCAGTCAGACTGCAAGTCTGGGCGATGGGCTCATTCCATCTTAATTCTCTGCTAGCAGACCACTGGCCTTTGACCTGACCCTAACTTGTTTACCCACCTGAAGAGTTGCTGTCCTGTTCAGGCCTGTGGGGCCGTCTGTTTCAAAATAAAGATCATAAGCAATAGACATGACCCCCCTCTGTTGATTTCTTACCTCCTGACGCTGAACATCCCACCCATCAGCCCATCTGCTACTCCGCCACATTTGCCGTTTAGCTAAGAAGCTGCTCTGTGAATCAAAAGGCTGAGGTTCAGTCCTTAAATACGACAGTGTAAATACTCCAGAGGGCGAGTGGGTGTCCCGCCGAGGACGGAGACGGATTCCTTACCTGGTCGGGATACCAAAACTGGAGAATGGAATAAGTGGGGGACAATACCTGGCAGCCATGACGCCTTATGATTCCTGTCCTGATTGGGATGCCCAAAGATGGGGACTAGCAGGGGAGCAATTCATCCCCCGCCATTCTAGGTGGCAGTGTCCCTCATGTAGGGTCCCAGCCTGGATACCTGCAGGGGTTGCATGGGAGTTGGAGTCTGAAAGTGCAGCCCTGTATGGTTCCTTTGCTACAGTAGTGGGAAGGATCTCCCTGGCTTTCTTGTGGCCCGGTGATGCTTCTGACTGGCCACGTAACGTCACTGGAAGTACCCCTGAGTTCACCTTAAAAGGGGCCATCGGGAGGAAGTGGGCAGTTAACAGTTTATGGTGTTTCTCTATTGTATAATTGTGGCTTATTACTGGAAAGACGGGGCGGCACGGTGGCGCAGTGGTAGCGCTGCTGCCTCGCAGTTAGGAGATCCGGGTTCGCTTCCCGGGTCCTCCCTGCGTGGAGTTTGCATGTTCTCCCCGTGTCTGCGTGGGTTTCCTCCGGCGCTCGGTTTCCTCCCACAGTCCAAAGACATGCAGGTTAGGTGGATTGGCAATTCTAAATTGGCCCTAGTGTGTGCTTGGTGTGTGGGTGTGTGTCCTGCGGTGGGTTGGCACCCTGCCCAGGATTGTTTCCTGCCTTGTGCCCTGTGTTGGCTGGGATTGGCTCCAGCAGACCCCCGTGACCCTATTCGGATTCAGCGGGTTAGAAAATGGATGGATGGATACTGGAAAGACGGAGAAGAGGTGCTTTGGAAGAATAAAAGCCTTTATTTTATTCATTTAATGTGTGGCGCTTTACTCTGTCTGTGTTTTGGGGCTCTCTGGCGCCCCCTTGTGGTCACAACTGATAGAACTTTTTTTGTCCCAATGGGGAAATTTGGCTTTTTACAGAAGAAAGAGAGAGAGAGAGAGAGATTGGTTGGGAGCATGCGCTGATACAGAAGGCCATTTGGTGGCATTCTCCTGGAGTCCACCAAGGCCAGATTAGTCCATCAGACTACCAGACGTTGAAGTGATTCATCACTCCAGAAAACACTCCAGAGTCCAATGGCGGAGTGCTTTCCACCTCTCTTTAGTGATCTTAGGCTTGAGTGCAGCTGCTCGGGTTATGGAAACCCATTTAATAAAGCTTCTGACATTGTGCTGATCTTGCTGCCTGAAGCAGTTTGGAGCTCTCTTGAGGGTGATGCCATGGAGGAGAGGCCATTTTTCCACACTTGAGAAGTTGGTGTCCCTGTTCTGCGAGTTTGTGCGGGTTACCGTTTCAAGGCTGAGCTGTTGTTGCTTCCACTTCAACATAACAAGACCTACAGTACATTTGACCGGGCAGATCTAGCAGAGCAGAAATTTCACATACTGACTTGTGGCAAAGGTGGCATCCTATGACAGTGCCATGTTTAATGCCACTGAGCTGTTCAGTATGAGCCAGTGTTTGTCAATGCACGTTGCATGGCTATCTGCTGATGCTAACAATGAATGAAATGAACTTAGCAATTTGGGGGTGGTGTCCAGATTCTTTTTAGCTATATAGTGTAGGTGATGTGTGTGCAATGATAACGTGGTTGTTTCATCAGGCAGACTGAGGTGATTTGCCACCCTGCCACAGACCAACACTGCAGCTCCAGTTAGTCAAGAGCACAGAAGGCAGAAGCAGGTCACTTACAACAGTAACTGGATCAGCAAACGCCATCACTTCTGCTGCCCACCGTCACACCCTTCAGTGTCACTGACACCAAGGCAAGTGCTAACAGCTATGTGGGGTTCCTGCTTAGATGTTTCTATAAATGTCTCTGCCCTTTTATCAAATCCTCTCCAGGGCTGTCAATGACCTTCTTCCCTTCCGTGCTGGATGCTCTGCTGCCACTCAATCATCTAGCCCCGCCCAGCCTCTTACTACGCAATCATCTAGCCCCGCCCTGCCTCCTACTATGCAATCATCTAGCCCCGCCCAGCCAGGTAACACTCAAGCAACTAGCCCTTCCCAGACTACTGCCACTCAATCATTTAGCCCTGCCAAGCCAACTGCCACTCAATTATCTAGCCCCGTCCAGTCTCCTACTACGCAATCATCTAGCCCCGCCCAGCCACCTACTATGCAATCATCTAGCCCCGCCCATCCTCCTAATACTCAATCATCTAGCCCCGCCCAGCCTCCTACTATGCAATCATTTGCATAGCCCAGCCCAGCCAGGTAACACTCAGGCAACTAGCCCTGCACAGACTACTGCCACTCAATCATTTAGCCCTGCCAAGCCAACTGCCACTCAATCGTCTAGCCCTGCCAAGCCAACTGCCATTCAATCGTCTAGCCCCGCCCAGCCTCTGCCCCCTCAATCATCTAACTGTTTAAGCCTGTAGCCAATCAATCATTTAGCAGTGCCCTGTGTGAATCTTGTTGATAGGCGTATTTTCAACACGTGAATGTAATCTTTTTCCACAAACCTGAAATTGGACACTGCAGTGGGCTGGCACCCTGCCCAGGATTTGTTTCCTGCCTTGCGTCCTGTGCTGGCTGGGATTGGCTCCAGCAGAAACCCCGTGGCCCTGTGTTAGGATATAGGGGGTTGGATAATGGATGGATGGATGAAATTGCACAATTGTCTGAAATATCGTTGTCTGCTTTAGCACAAACAGTATGCTCCACTGGAATCGAGGGGCTGAGCCCAAACCCAACCATCATCGTTCCTCTACCACACTTTACAGCAGACACTATGTAGTTTGGAAGATCATGTCTTCCTGGCACGTGTCAACCCCCAGATTCATCCATCAGAGTCTCAGGTAACAAAGTGTGATTCTTCACTGCAGAGAACACGTCTCCACTGCTCCAGAGCCCACTGGTGACCTGCTTTATGCCACTCAAGCCGATGCTTGGCATTGCACATAGTGATCTCAGGCTCAGCCGTGGAAGTCCACTTCATGAAGCTCCCAACACACAGTTCTTATGCTGACGTGGCTTTGCTTTAAGAGGTGGTTTGGAAGTGGCCTATCACTTTGAGCTTCTACTGCTGAGTTGTTGTTGCTCCTCTTCCACTTCACAATAGCAGCACCTGCAGTTGACCGGAGCAGATCTGGTGAAGCAGAAATTTCAGAGGCAAAGTTGTCATTCTATGACAGTGTCACGTTTAAAGTCACCAAGCTCTTTAGCATGAGCCGAAAAAAGACAGCAAAGGCGACAGAGAAGACGGTATGTGAAACCTTTCATTGTGTCACGCCATTATGATGGGGAATATGCAACGCTTGCATTGCCCGTGCGAGAAATGAATGAAGAAAAGCACCACAGATACATTTGTATGTCAGCATTTAAATTTGATGATTTGCTTCACTGCATCAAACCGTTCATCAAACATCGAAGCATGGAGATTGATCTTGTTGGAGTGGCAGTGTGTCTTGGCGTCACACGCTGATAGTAAACAACGACGCTCACGTCACGCATCAGAACTTGAACACAACAGCAATATTTATTTCTAGAGCACATTTTCATGTAAGTGATGTAGCTCAAAGAGAAAAAAGATAAAATAAAAAAGAATTAAAATTAGGGAACACTAATTAACAGAGATTAAAAGTAAGGTCTGATGGCCAGGGAGGACAGAAAAAAAAAAAAACTAGACTGCTGGAGAAAAAAATAAAATCTGCACGGGGTCCGAGACCACCAGACCACCCAGCCCCCTCTAGACATTCTTTCTAACATAAATGATCTCAGTCAGTCCTCATGGTATTCAGGGTTCACATGGAACTTGATGATGACGGTCATGTGGACTTCTGGCCTTTAATCCATCAATGTAGGGACATCACGGTGCTTTGATCAGGTGGTGGGGGCGCAGCTCGACACCACAGAAAAAGAACAGAAGAGAGAGTAGGGGTTAGTACGGATTGTGGAGCCACCAGGAATGGTAATACAATTCAATGCATACCCAGAATATCAGGGTTACACTAAGATGAAGCTCTGAGAGAGCCATGTCACAATAAGGGGGTCTTTAGCAGTTTGTTGAAGTGCTCCATCGTGTCAGCCTGGTGAATTTCTGTCGGTCAGCTCTTCAGATTTGAGGTGCATAACAGCAGAAGGCCGCCCACCTCACCACTTCTTTTAAGTTTAGCTCTTAGAATTACAAGCAGGCCTTTATTTGAAGATCTAAGGTTACGATTTGCAGTGTAATTTGAGAGGCATTCTGGGATATAAGATAGAGCAGATTATTTAAGGCTTTGTACACCATTAGCAGTATTTTAAAGTCAACTCTAAATTGCACAGGTAACCAGTGTAACGACGCTAAGACTGGAGTGATGTGCTCAATTCTTTTTTTTCCTAGTTAAGATTCTAGCAGCTCCATTCTGCACTCGTAATCTATTGATGTCTTTTTTTGGGTGGTCCTGAGAGGAGTGCGTTACAGTAACGTAGTTGACTGTAAACAAAAGCGTGAACTAATTTTTCACCATCTTGCAATGATATAAGAGATCTAACTTTTGTTATATTTCTTAAGTGAAAAAATGCTGTCCTGGTGATCTGATTAATATGTGATTTCAAATTCAGGTGCGAGTCAATAATGACCCCTAAATTCTTTACCTCCATCTTGACGTTTAATCCTAATGCATCAATTTTAATTTTAATTGAACACACACACTTACCCAGATATTTGCTGGTTCTGCAACTAGCAGTTAATTTCTGACGACGTGCTCAGAAGAGGCATCAAAACAACACTGGGAACGCGTGGCAGCCATGATGCGCTCGCGCTCGCACGCGTGTTCTGAGAGTGAAGTATAAGCCGCTCTTAGACATTCATTGGTTGATAAATGACTGTTAGCCAGGGATGTGGAGCCTTTGTATGTTTGGATATATTCTTGGAGAGCAAAAGTGATATTTAGGTCTGAGATATATCTAAGAGATTGTGCAGAAGATAAGGAAGTCTCATTAAGTTTTAGAGACTGGCACATCATTTATGTACCATTTGTGTGGTTAGAGTGCTAGGGAATGGACTATACGTCTGGTTAGGTTCTGTGTGTCTGTGTGTATATCTATCTATGTGTGTGTGTTAATCTAATGAACCTGATATATTCACGTATCCCTGGAGAAAATAAGCAAGGAGACAAGAGGGGTATCCCATGACGCGGTAGGAGGGTTAGAGTTGGTGTGCGTGGCTCTGTTGTGCGTATCCCATGACGTGGTAGGAGGGTTAGAGTTGGAGGGCGGGGCTCTGTCGTGCGTATCCCATGACGCGGTAGGAGGGTTAGAGTTGGTGTGTGTGGCTCTGTCGTGCGTATCCCATGACGGGGTAGGAGGGTTAGAGTTGGTGGGCGTGGCTCTGTCGTGCGTATCCCATGACACGGTAGGACGGTTACAGTTGGCGGGCGGACCTCTGTCGTGTGTATCCCATGACACGGTAGGACGGTTACAGTTGGCGGGCGGGGCTCTGTCGTGCGTATCCCATGACGCGGTAGGAGGGTTAGAGTTGGTGGGCGGGGCTCTGTTGTGCATATCCCATGAAGCGGGAGGACGGTTACAGTTGGCATGTGTGGCTCTGTCGTGCGTATCCCATGACACTGTAGGACGGTTACAGTTGGCGTGCGTGGCTATGTCGTGCGTATCCCATGACGCGGTAGTAGGGTTAGAGTTGGTGGGCGGAGCTCTGTTGAGCGTATCCCATGACGCGGTAGGAGGGTTAGAGTTGGTGGGCGGAGCTCCATCTTGCTTGCGCTCAGAGTCTTGCGTGCCCTTAGTGAATTATATATATATATAAATCATGTGTCTGGCTGCATGAAGTGATATTTGTTTTATGATTTGATATACTTGATTAATCTACATGGGGAAACTGTCTTTTTGCATGACCAGTGGGGGTCAGAGTGCAGGGTCAGCTAATGGACAGTGCCCCCCGGAGCAGTTTTCAGGTTAAGGGTCTTGCTAAAGGGCCCACCAGAGTGGGATCCCTTCTGGCAGTAGTGGGATTTGAACTGATAACCTTCTAGATACCAACGCAGATCCTTAGCCTCAGAGCCATAACTTGATCCATGACCTGGTTCAGGGGTCCTCAGGTTTGGGCTAAAAGCCCTTATTACTGCTCAAGCAACATTTTTGGGTTTCATTGTTGTGAACTCGCTTGTTAACATTCCTGACTAATTGCTTCTGTTTGTCTTCAATGGCTGCACTTGCAGTTTTTAATTGCTTCTGGATTTCTTAACAATGAGAAGCAAATGACAAAGGAACCAGCAGCCCACCTGCATGTGTTCAATCATGAATTGTCTGTCTTAATGAAATAGTTGGAAGGAAATACAATTGAAAAAAAAAAAATACTTTTTTTAACTCTGAATTTTAAACACAAATGACATCACTTTTCTACCTTGTCACCTTTGTTTGTGATGCGAATTTTCCCAGCATAATCCCAACTTTTTAATGCCCAATTACTACTCCTCCCGCTTTCATCGTTTCCCAACGTTTTGAACGTGACTCGTATTTTCAGAAGAGAAAAACTTACGGTATTAGAATGACCTGACACGTCCATAGAATTAGATGACAAGTTCTGCAATCAGCAAGGATTGGTTTTTAAAAATTCATATAAGGAGTAAAAAGCCTGCAGCCACTGCACCACCAGCACAGCCACACCAACAATGGGCCATTATCAAGTCATTGGTTAACCTACATTTGGACATGCATGTGACGTTAGAGACCACCTGGCTCCATCAGGAATGACTACTTATGATGTGATCAGTTCTTTTGTATTTGATATTATGCTGCATACCCAAAAAATGTGAAACCTTACAAGGAATTTTATATTTTTTTTATTAATTAGTATAATGTAAGGGCAGCATGGTGGTGCAGTGTTTAGCGCTGCTGCCTCGCAGTTAGGAGACTCAGGTTCGCTTCCCGGGTCCTCCCTGCGTGGAGTTTGCATGTTCTCCCCGTGTCTGCGTGGGTTTCCTCCCACAGTCTAAAGACATGCCGACTAGGTGCATTGGGCGATCTGAAATTGTCCTTGGTGAGTGTGTGTGTGTCCTGCGGTGGGCTGACGCCCTGCCCAGGGTTTGTTTCCTGCCTTGCGCCTTGTGTTGTTACCCTGTAGTTAGGATTTAGCGGGTTGGATACTGGATGGATGGACTAAAAAACATCAAAATCCCACGCCCCGCGAGATGACACTTGTGCCAAGAGATTTGCCCAAACCCGCGGCTGGAAATAAAAGACAAAGAGCAGATGATAAAGCAGAACGTCGTAGAGACAAGGCAGTGAGACCAAAGGACAGTTGCTGTGCAGGCTTTAAAATGATGAAGCGCCATGTGAGATGCAGATCACATGACACGTCAGCAGCAGCAATCCAGCAGCTGATCGAGCAAAGAGGAGATTAAAAAAAACTGTATTTGTTTTCCATTGTGTCACCGTTAAAGAGGGGGTTTCGGAGGAGCGACTGCGAGAGGCAGAGATGTGAAGCGCCTGGCACGTAGCACAGTCCGGGGGGGTTGGCGAGTGATGCGAGCAGAGGGGAACCCCCTAGTAATAATAATAATAATAATAATAATAATAATAATAATAATAATAATATTCTAAGTAGAAAAAGAAGGAAAATAAAGTAGGATATTGTGTTAAGCTGCAGGGAATTGTCGCATCATGAATAATGTTGCAATGAACATCGAAATGGACAGAGCGATACACGCAGACACATACACACTAAATGAGAATTCGGCCCAATATTCACTGTATTTATTTCATTAAAAATGATCCATAGCTACCCTCTCAGAAGAATCGCCTCGTAAAGTCACAGTTATCTACGTAGGGATTAATATAAATAAGTTGTCTTCACTCTTGCATGGTTCTCAGTCATCTTCCAGCCTCACATGCCATGACTCTCTTCCTGATCCCCCCTTTATCTTCCACGAGGGTCTGTTTATTCAATAACCCCAGGAGTCTCCAGCTGCCTTCCAGAGTCTTCTCAGGTTTGTAACCCGTGACTCTAATTTTCCGGGGGGGGGTGCATCAAATGCACTGCTCGGCGTGCCTGTGTGACGTTTCGCTGTCAATCACCCATCCAGCTCCGCCCATCTTCAGGGTAACATGCTGGCTACTGCAGTCCGGTTTGCATCGGTGACCAGCTGGGCACTGATCCTGTTTAACGGCTTGTGATGAATGTATGTGTGGAGCAATGGGCTCTGTGTGTGTGACGATTAGTATGAGTGCAGCCGCCTTTCACCTTACCTCGTGTGGAGTGGTGGCGACATGGATTGCGCTGCGTATTTCCTCATATATTCAAAGTTTTGGTGCAAAGTTGACAAATGCTTGGTCGTGTCATAATTATTATTAATTCTTTATATTTATGTGGTGCTTTTCTCACAACTCAAAGCACTTTGCACAGCGAGTGGGGAGCCACTTCAGCCAGCACTAATGTGCAGCACCCACCTGGCTGATGTGACAGCAGCCATTTTTGTGCCAGTCTGTTGACCACACATTAACTGGTAGGTGGAGAAGGCTGAAAGAGAGACAGCTAGAAACAGTATGATTTGGGGGATACCATGGTGGGCAATTTAGCCTGAGATACACCTGACTCTTGATGAAGGATGCCCAGTGATCCTGAATGACCCCAGAGAGTCAGAATTTACGTATCATCTGTAGGATGGCATGATTTTTATGGCACAGTGCCCCCATCGCTTCATTGGGGCATTGGGATCCACACTCACTCAGACCACAGGGTAAGCGACCCCCCCCCCAAAACGCAGAAACCCTTGCTTTTCCAAGATGGTCTCTCATCTGAGTGCTGGTCAAGCCTGAACATGCTGAGCTTCAGGTGGATGACCTCTGCTGAAATGCAGCTGGTATTTCTTGCTATTGCAAAGCTGCCAGTTCCCGGTGGCCAAAAAGCATAACACTTTAATTTCGGCTGACCGCGCATGGCTGCTACGTATCAATTGCATAAGGTAAAAGAATATTCTGGTGTTAATAGTATGATTCCCTCTCGGCCAGCTTGGTATCTTTGTGCGAGTTCGTTGTTGTCCAGTGTTTCCAAAACATTGAGCCCTTCCTGGAATGTGCCAGAATGTCACCTCATGGCAGCTCCTAGCGAGTTGGCGCAGCTCACAAGCACTCAGCTAAATCCTGCTGAAGTGAGGAGTTTCTTAACTTGGAAAAAAGGATACAAAATTTTTAATAAAACAAATTTTATTAAAAAAAAATGCTAATAAAAAATTTTGGTCCCAAGAGTATTGGGACGTCATTCTGAGAACGTTGAGCCAGCTAGGACCCTGAGACGCTTTGTAAATATGGGCACTGAAGAGTAACATTTATTCCAAACAGGAGCTGGAAGCATGAATTCAATTGAGCCCCCACCCACAAACCCAGTGCACAAAAGAGATGGGGAGCAATAGAAAGGGTAACCAGTAGGGGGCACCACAGAGCACCAAACCCCAGGCACTGTCTCAGGTTTAAATAAAGGAATTTTAATGACGCACCTTACCTTACAGCCCATAATTGCAGATTCCCAAGACTCTTTTCTCTCCTTCTGCCTTCATGGTGGGGGTCTCCCGTTGCCCCACGACTCTGACTCCTCAAGGTGAGGCAGCGGACCCCTGTTAAGCTTATGGTAGCATCTTGTGTCCTATTGGAAGCACTTCCTGGTCATGTGACCTTCCCAACAGCGCCCTTTAATGGCACCCAAGGCACCCAACAGAGCTGCACTTCTGGGCTCTAACTCCCATGCACCTCTGCAGGTGTCCAAACTGGGATGCCTCAAGAGGACCACTGTGACCTGTATTATGGGGGATCAAACTGCTCCTAGGCCTCATTTATATCCTTCCGACTAGGAAAGAAGTTGTCCTCTCACCCAGCAGGGATGCCTGCCCGTCCTCCAAGGCACTTAAGACTCACTACTTCAGTTTAGGACACCCTGACTAGAGCTGCTGATTAACTGTACAGACTGCATCTCTGTTGTTAGTCATTAGCACTATAACATAAGTAACATGATAATTATATTTGAATACTAACCCTCACCTATTCTGTTTCTGTTCTCGGTACCCAAATGTGGCAATTGGTGCCACGGCCCACCTGCCAAGTTGTTTGCCTGCCTGTGGTAAAGTCATCCCTGATGGAGGATCACAGGAATCATGGGAAAGAGGGGTCCTTTCATCGGAGCAACGTTTCAGCCGTGGCATGGCCAAATGGGGGAGGCAGCTTGATGGATGAGGTCTCCAGGACTCTAAAAATATCCAAATCATATTATGGGATATCATCTACTGTTAAATTCTGCTCCGGACTTCTAAAATTTTTATTATTATGCTGTATTAAGGATTTGTTCTGTTCTGTGTATTGTGTTGTATTGACCCCCTACTTTTGACACCCACTGCACGCCCAACCTACCTGGAAAGGGGTCTCTCTTTGAACTGCCTTTCCCGAGGTTTCTTCCATTTTCCCTACAAGATTTTTTGGGGAGTTTTTCCTTGTCTTCTCAGAGAGTCAAGGCTGGGGGGCTGTCAAAAGGCAGGGCCTGTTAAAGCCCATTGCGGCACTTCCTGTGTGATTTTGAGGAATACAAAAATAAACTGTAAACTGTACTTACAAGAGGTAACAACAAGGGACCCGTCTAGTCTCTGGAACCTGCAGTAAGGGGCTGGAATCTCAGCTGATCCAGGATTCATTTGTTTTTATGAATGTTGCTCTGGCCACAGAATTGCTAAGTAATGGCGGCTAGTATTCTGCTGCAACTCTACAGCTGACAGAAGGGGTCGTGTCCAGCAGCCGACAGGTCAGGAGCTACAGTTTCGACATCTTTCCCAGGTGCCCGTTTAGACTTTGGATTTGGTGGTGGCTATGTGGAGGAGCCTCTTACGCTTTGGCACCTGGGTGATGGAGGACTGATGCTGTACGCCAACTGGAGGGGCAGGGGAGGATGGAGAAGAGAAAGAGCTGCACACTGGCCACCGCTGGGCATGAGCCTGTGCCCTCTGCTCGGCAGCTGAGGATTAGTTCCACTCGTAAAGTCTTTAGTCTCTGATGCAAGGGATCAGCATTTTACATTTGGCTGCTACATCTCTGTGATGCCAGGCCGGACTCGCAAAGCATCATTGGGTCAAGTCAGGTCAGTTTGGGGAGCAAGCACTTGTAAAGCGTGTTGCCACACCCAACCTACAATGAAACAGCTTGGGATCCTGTTTGACAACCCCCCAGGAAGACATGCAGTCCAGTCCCACCCTCCAGAAAGGACCCTCTATCTGACACAGCCAGGTGTTATGTGGGCGCCCCCTTGGCCTGGTACAGCCATTCGGGTCCTCAACAATAAGCAGATCACCCTCAGGTAATCGCGCCAAATGGCCGTAGTGTCGTACATGACAATCCTTCACAATGCAGTTCATGTGCCTCATTTGGGACCCTGTGAGCAGCACAAAGTCAAACCAGTGAGACCCAAGGATTCTTCAGAGAGACTGAAGGAGTCCAGTCTTCATCTCAGGACACTGGATAACGTCCATGTCTCACAAACAGGGAGCATCAGGATTCTAAAGACTTGGACCTTCATCCTTTTGTAGAGACATCAGGAGCACCACACCCTCCTTTCCAGTGACCTCATGACCCCCCCATGCTCTCCCAATCTGTCCACTGACTTCATAGGAAGAGTCACCAGAGACATGAATGTCACTGCCAAGGTAAGTAAACCTCTCGACGAGGTCGACACTCTCTACAAAAGACAGACACACTGCTGATGGCTGTGCCCAAGAGGTCATTAAAGGCATGGATGTTGGTTTTAATCAGGACCCTTACAAGCCCAGACCCTCAGACTCCTCACTCAGCCTCTCGAGAGCCCCGATCAGAGCCTCCATTGACTCTGTGAAAATCACAGCATCGTCAGGAAGTCAAGATCAACGAATCTCTCTTCACCAACAGAAAGAAAGTTTAGAAAGGTTATGCTATTGATAGAAGTATTTTACATTTACATTTATTTGTTTAGCAGATGCTTTTTTCCTAAGTGGCTTACAAAAGAGGTGAACAATCGAGTAACATCTGTTTGTTCAACAAAAGTAATAGGACAGGTAACAAAAGTTAACTTGCCACAAGTGAAAAGTTGTAATAACTCATACATTTACAGTCAATAAAGCAATTAGACTTAAACAACAGGGCGGCACGGTGGCGCAGTGGTAGCGCTGCTGCCTCGCAGTTAGGAGACCCGGGTTCGCTTCCCGGGTCCTCCCTGCGTGGAGTTTGCATGTTCTCCCCGTGTCTGCTCCGGTTTCCTCCCACAATCCAAAGACATGCAGGTTAGGTGGATTGGAGATTCTAAATTGGCCCTAGTGTGTGCTTGGTGTTTGTGCGTGTCCTGCGGTGGGTTGGCACCCTGCTCAGGATCGGTTCCTGTGTTGGCTGGGATTGGCTCCAGCAGACCCCTGTGACCCTGTATTCGGATTCAGCGGGTTAGAAAATGGATGGACTTAAACAACCAAGAATATAAATTATCGCAGCACAAAGTTTTTTTTTTTGTTTTTTTTTTTCAATTAGACAGATATACACAAATCAGATGGGTCTTCAATTGCTTCAGTTTTCTTTGTTGTGTTAACATATTTACTTACTTTACTTATGCCCCCCACTCCTTCCGGGGTATGGGCCGCCAAAGGTAGATCTCCAGAGATTTCTGTCCTCTTTCTAGTTGACTCCAGGTGTAGCCCACCCTTGTGATGTCTGCCTCGAGGTCGTGCCGCCGGGTGTTTCTTGGACGGCCTCCCTTCCGCTTTCCATGGGGCTTCTATCTAAGAGCCTGTCTGGTGGTGTTAGTTTGCGGTTTACGTAGGGTATGCCCTATCCATCCCCATCTTCTCTTCCATATTTCTTGCTTCTACTGAAGGTTGGCAGGTTCTTCCCCATAGGTTGGTGTTACTGATGGTGTCTGGCCAGCGAATGTGGAGGATCTTTCTGAGACAGGTGTTGATGAATGTCTGGATTCTTCGGGTGGTGGTATTGGTTGTCCTCCAGGTTTCGGCCCCATACAACAGTACTGATTTCGCATTGGTGTTGAACAGATGTATCTTGGTGGTCATATTTGCCTACATATATTAGTGCAGGGGTGTCCAACTCTGGTCCTGGAGGGCTGCAGTGGCTGCAGGTTTTCATTCTCACCCTTTTCCTAATCAGTTTTCACTGCTAATTAACTTATTTTTCCCTTCATTTTCATTGCCCTGTTTTTAAGGATTTGGTCCTCTGAATTGATTTGTTTCTTCATGAAATGGCAGCCAAACAGAAATGAGACGTGAAACAAGCCGACAGATGACCAGCTAAACTGGGACTTCAAACTCCAACCAGTTTCTTGATGAGAAGCCAATTCTTGCTGTTCATTAAAATATCCTGACTTGTTTCTGCTCTCGTTCTGCCACCGTCAAGACATTTTGGTGTCCTGAGCAGACCAACATGACCGAGACCTTCACCTTTCTCTATTTTCAGGTGAACTGGTCTTGTTTTGTGTCTCAATATTGTTTGGCTGCTCATTAAGGAAAAAGAAACAACTAAGAGGTCTGAGTCACGTCAATTCAAATGAAGGCAGAACAAGTGAATCAGCAGCAAAACCGGCTCACTGATTAAGAAGATGGTTAGAATGAAAACCTGCAGCCACTGTGGCCCACCAGGACCAGAGTTGGACATCCCTGTATTAGAGCATAGACAATTGTAACCCCCAAGTTTGTTTCCTGCCTTGCGCCCTGTGCTGGCTGGCATTGGCTCCAGCAGACCCCTGTAACCATGTGTTTTGATATAGCGGGTTAAAAAATGGCTGTCTGGCTGGCTGGCAATTGTAACCCCTACAACCTAAACTATAAATGGAATACTGTATTGTAATTATTTCTTCTCCCTCTGACAACAGATTAGTCCCAGTTTATGATCTGACTTGTAGTTAGTAAGGCATGGAGGCCAAAGAGTTTCAACCCGTACCGTAAAGTACCGTACAGTATGTACTTACAGAACGCAGTGAATGTATTAAGTGACGCCTATGTAAGTTTGCCATAGAGAAGTAACACAACTTTTATTTATTGAATGTAGAAAAAAAAGTTACAATTGTAGAAGAAACCTTTATTCTCTTCTTGCCTTTTATTCTGTGTGGGTAATAACTTTTTCCAGAATTTTTGTGATTTCCTTTTTAAACTTTTAAAATCAACTTTATTGGACTCAGAAACTTCTTCTGTTACACGTTTGACTGGCGCTGGACCCTGCCTTGCCAGCTCAGTACCTGCTCGATTTTGGGAATCTGGGAAAGACGCAGCTATACTTCCTTTTCTCTCCTCTTCTCCCAACTCCTCTTCCTCTTGCAAGTGTTGTCCTCTGCCTCCCGAATTCCACTCCTCAAGGTAAAGCAGAGGGACTACTTATGGTGTCTGTCCAAAGTCCTTTGGAAGTACTTCCGGGTCAGGCGGAAGGCTGATCATCTAGAAAGCACTAAAGGTTCCTCCCTGTAGCTTACCTTGGCAGCACCAATGGTATGCAACAAGGCTGCACCACAGGACTACATTTCCCAGAATGCCAGTGGGCTGAAAAAAAAAGGGACAGCATCACAAGAATGCTACCCTCCAGTGTATCCAGGGAGTATAGACTCTGGGAAGGCTAACTCCTCCAGTTCCTTCATACTTCTGGTGTCCCTTTCATGCTAGGGAATCAGTTCTTCACCTGATCGGGACACCAGATGATCTTTGAAAACACTTGAAAACAGCAGACTTGAAAATGAAGTGTGCAGAGTCAGTCTTCTGCATTGCATGTACGCGTCTGTAACTGTGAAGATGTCAGAATAAATTAACAAAGCTTAGGAAGGGGACTGCGAATCAAAGCCACGAAACAATGGGGCAATTCTTAGCAAAAAAGGGTCACCAAATTAAGCAGATATTAATTCTTGCCAAGGAACAGAAATAATCTTTATAAGTGGAAAACGATCTCTAAAAGCTTTTCTTTGGAGGAATCTGAAACATCAGCTGATCAAGACATGCGCAAACCTGCTATTCTTGATAAATTTCTGTCAGGTTTTAGAACAAATCACAGCACAGAAACTGCACTTGTTAAAGTAGTAAATGACTTGCGGGTAAATGCAGACAGAGGCCATTTATCTGTTCTCATCCTCTTAGATCTGAGTGCCGCATTTGACACCATTGATCACAATATTCTTAAAAATCGCCTTAGTCAATGGGTGGGCCTCTCTGGCAGTGTCTTAAATTGGTTTGAATCCTACCTGGTAGGTAGAAAATTCTTTGTGAGTTGTGGTAATCACATCTCAAAGACAGAGGATATCCGATATGGTGTTCCACAAGGCTCTATCCTGGGTCCGCTGCTCTTCTCAATCTACATGCTTCCGTTAGGTCAGATTATCTCAGGGCACAACGTGAGCTACCACAGCTATGCTGATGACACACAGCTGTACTTATCAATAGCACCTGATGACCCCGATTCTCTTGATTCACTAACAGAATGTCTTACTTGTATTTCTGAATGGATGAATAGTAAACTAAATAAAGAGAAAACTGAAATCTTTGTGATTGATAATAATGGATACAATGAGGCTATTAGAAATAAACTGGATACATTAGGATTAAAAGTCAAGACGGAGGTAAAAAGCTTAGGGGTGATTGTTGACTGTAATCTGAATTTTAAATCAAAACTGGAGAGATGTGCTCGGATTTTCTTTTCCCAGTTAGGATTCTAGCAGCTGCATTCTGCAGTCGTTGCAAGTGATTTATGTCTTTTTTGGGTAGTCCTGAGAGGAGTGCATTACAGTAATCTAGTCGACTGAAAACAAAAGCGTCAGCATCTTTCAATGATATAAGAGGTCTAACTTTACTTATGTTTCTTAAGTGAAAAAATGCTGTCCTAGTGGTCTGATGAATATGCGATGTCACTACACTGGTTACCTGTGTCATTCAGGATTGACTTTAAAATTCTGCTTATGGTTTATAAAGCCTGAAATAATCTCGCTCCATCTTATATATCGGAATGTCTGACGCGTTATATTCCAAATCGTAACCTTAGATCTTCAAATGAGTGTCTCCTTAGAATTGCAAAAGCTAAACTTAAAAGAAGTGGTGAGGCGGCCTTCTGCTGCTATGCACCTAAAATCTGGAATAGCCTGCCAATAGGAATTCACCAGGCTGATACAGTAGAGCACTTTAAAACACTGCTGAAAACACATTACTTTAACATGGCCTTCTCCTAACTTCACTTTAACTTAATCCTGATACTCTGTATGTTCAATTCTTCATAATAACTATTCATAGTGGCTCTAAAATCCGTACTGACCCCAACTCTCACTTCTGTTTCTTTTTCCGGTTTCTTTGTGGTGGCGGCCTGCACCACCACCACCTACTCAAAGCATCAGGATGCACCAACACTGATGGACTGAAAGCCAGAAGTCTACGTGACCATCATCATCAAGTCCTTCAATGAGAACCCTAAATACAAAGAGGACTGTTTCATTTATGTGAGGTAGAATGCCCAGAGGTCACTGGGTGGTCTCATGGTCTGGAACCCCTGCAGATTTTATTTTTTTCTCCAGCCGTCTGGAGTTTTATTATTATTTTTTTTTCTGTCCTCCCTGGCCATCAGACCTTACTCTTCCATCCATCCATCCATTTTTGAACACAGGGTCATGGGGGTCTGCTGGAGCCAATTCCAGCCAACACAGGGCACAAGGCAGAAAATCAATCCCGGGCTTATTCTATGTTAATTAATGTTGACTTATTTTATTTTCTTGCTGTGTCTTTTATTTTTCTATTCTTCATCATGTAAAACACTTTGAGCTACATTTTTTTTGTATGTAAATGTGCCATATAAATAAATGTTGTTGTTGTTGTAACGTTGACCTACTGTATATACTGTGTCATGAAATAAGAGGAGTCCCACAACAGACAAAGAGTTGAGGAAAGACCCAGTATATTGCCCTATGGACAAAGAAAAGAAAACCATTGAAATTATGATCAAGAGACTTCAAAAAAGGCAATTGACAGTACGGAACAGAGACAGAAAAAATGGCTGACGGATATGATGAGGCACGAGATGATGTCTTAACTGTTGGACAGAAAAGACGTCAACGATGAGAGACCGGAACTGAATTTATGAAAGTGACGTCATCAGTGGGCGACCGGAAGTGACATCATCTTCGGGAGCTGGAGGTGGCGTCATCAGAGGGAGACCAGAAGTGACTTTTCAACTGAGGTTGGATGCGGAAGTGACGTTGGGCGGCCATCTTGGAAATCCGGAAGTGGTGAGTAAGTGGGTTTATTTTTCTTCTTTTGGTCTGATGAAAGAGAGAGAGAGAGAGAGAGAAGCGTTTGTACCATAAAACAACCCTGCATCTCGCAATGTTTCACTCACCTCAGGGCTTGTTGACTGCCTCCTAAGTGCGCATGTGTGACAACTGTTGTTTTGATGGCCACTTGTGTTGCATGTTATGCCTGTTCCCTTGTCATCCTACCCGGCAACTGCATCACATCTGTTAACAGGTGGCCACTAAGAAGCCATTAAGAAGGCTAACAGACTGTCAGGTTATATAGCGCCTTGATGTGTGCAGTACAAGTCACAGGAGGGTCTGCTCAGACTTTATAACACACTGGTGAGGCCTCATCTGGAGTCCTGTGTGCAGTTTTAGTCTCCAGGCTACAAAAAGGACATAACAGCACTAGAGAAGGTCCAGAGAAGAGCGACGAGGCTGATTCTTGGGCTATAGGGGATGAGTTATGAGGAAAGATTAAAAGAGCTGAGCCTTTAGAAGATAAAGAGGAGACCTGACTGAAGTGTTTAAAATGATGAAGGCTATTAGTCCAGTGGATTGAGACGGTGACTTTAAAATGAGTTCAACAAGAACACGGGGACACCATCGGAAACTTCCATCCATCCATTATCCAACCCGATATATCCTAATACAGGGTCACAGGGGTCTGTTGGAGCCAACCCCAGCCAACACAGGGTGCAAGGCAGGAACAAACCTCGGGCAGGATGCCAGCCCACCGCAGCAGTTGGAAACTTATGAAGGGGAAATTTCACACAAAGATTAGGAACGTTTTTCTCATCACACAGAAAACCAGAGACACTTGGGATAAGCGACCAAGCAGTTTGGTAAAAACTCAACTTGCTGTCACTTTGGAGGAATTAAGTGAGTAAGACTGGTGAGCATTTTTCTAATATTCTAACAGAAATGGTGGCGCCCATAAGAAAACAATCCTGGGCACCACAAGTGAGCATAATTCATTTTCAGCATTGTAAAAAATATGTTGCAATAAAAAGTAAATGTAACCAATGGATTCCTTAGTCTTCAAAACCTTGGGAACGATGTTCGAAAAAATGTCAAAGACCAAGTCGCCAGCCAGACCATGACATCAGCAGAACAGAGTGAGAGTAAAAGAGGGGAACCAAAAATTCCTGGAATCAGTCAATACCAAGGGAGTGGGGTGTAGTTATTGAATGTGCCACAAGGTATCCTCCAGTCTGGTTAATCAGTTCCCTGAGCGCTGAGCTGATCGAGCGCATATTTCTGGTATTTATTCTTGAATCATGCAGGTGATTTGAGGATTTTTTTTTCCTCCAGGCCACTTTGGCAGATTTTCAAGAGACAAGGATGATTGTGTTTTTTTGTTTTTTTTTATCCCTGAGAGACTGTTTCCTAAAGAGATTGTTCTGCTGTGGACGGATGATATTACATTGAGTGCTGAAATGTCTACTTGAAAGAATTCTGAAAAAAATATGTCTTGGGAAGAGGCTCTTAAGCAAATCAGATGAGAAAATCTGCCTTTCTCTGCCAGGACTGAGTCACCCTCTAGGACTGTTTCTTGACTAGGCCCCAAAGAAGACGGAGCTCCCATTTATGGTAAACGTTTAAGTGGGTTAACTAAGAAGATCAATGACTACTCCCCATCAAACAAGTAGAACATAGGAGCCTAATTAGCAATACAGTCGTCAGGCTTCAGGGACACTAAGGGCCGGTTTATACTTCATGCTCAGAACACTTATGTGACACACATTCCCAGCATTCTCTTGACGCATCCTCTGAGCACGTCGTCAGTAATTAATGCGGCATGTGCGGCAGCTGTAGTGCCAGCAAAAATCTGGGTGGCGTGTGTGTGTTCACGTTTTGGTACGTGACATCAGCATCGTTGTTTATTATCAACATACAGCCATATGAAAAAGTGTGGGAACCCCTCTCAGCCTGCATAATAATCGACTCTCCTTTCAACACAAAAGATAACAGTGGTATGTCTTTCATTTCCTAGGAACATCTGAGTACTGGGGTGTTTTCCGAACAAAGATTTTTAGTGACGCAGTACTTAGTTGTATGAAATTAAATCAAATGTGAAAAACTGGCTGTGCACAAATGTGGGTCCCCTTGTCATTTTGCTGATTTGAATGCCTGTCACTGCTCAATGCGGATTACTGGCAACACCAAATTGGTTGGATTAGCTCATTAAGCCTTGAACTTCATAGACAGGGGTGTCCAATCATGAGTGGTAAAAGGTATTTAAGGTGGTCAATTGCAAGTTGTGCTTCTCTTTGACTCTCCTCTGAAGAGTGACAGACAGCATGGGATCCTCAAAGCAACTCTCGAAAGATCTGAAAACAAAGATTGTTGAGTCTCATGGTTTAGGGGAAGGCTACAAAAAGCTACCTCAGAGGTTTAAACTGTCAGTTTAAACAAAAGGCTTAAACAAGCATACAAAACTTTGCCAACATACATCATCGGACCTCCTGGGGCTGCCACCCCTTTGCACACCACGTTACTCATATTTTCCGCTCTTCTTTACTCTGTACCGGTCGGTATATTCAACAAATTACAAGAGCAGAACATTTTTCAGAAAAGAAATTATTAAAAAAAATCTTATTTTTTTCTGTCATAAAGGTCTGTCTTTTAATTTTGCCAGTAGCAATTTCTTAAAAGAAAAACCACAAAAGCTGTCATAACACCTCAGAATATCGTAAAATAATTTATCATCTTAATTAGCATTTCATTTTCTGTAGAACTGGATAGTCTACTGCTTCTGGCGTGGGTTTTATTTTTATTATACAGTAGATGTGCCAGTTTCTGTATCCTGACATGGTTTCTGTTTATAAAGAAAAATAAATTATGATTTATTGAAGTTCTTTGTTAAGTATAAACTTTATTGTCAGTTTTTTCAGGTCCTTACTGTCAAACACGAAGCTCAGTAGAATTGCTAATCCACATGAAACACCTCACCACTCTCTGGCACCATCATAACTTACTTATGACTAACAGAGCCCAGGAGCGGGCAGAAATCCACACCAGGGTGCCCACTGGTGCCCAATGGGCCTTTTCATCTCACCGTCATTGTCATTGCAATTTAACGCTTGTGATGGTCCAGGTCGGTTTCATGCTCCCTGATTGCTTCCAGTAACTCTGTTGAACCTGGAACCATTAATAATTTACCTGAGGATGAGCTGGACAAATGAGGTGTAAGTGCCCAACAGGATGGACGGGCATCCCAGTGGGGATGGAGGATAATGGAGCCCAGAATGGAAGGACAGATGAGTTCACCAGCTGAATGAGGAAATGACTTTGTAGCCAGCTGGAGTAAAATATTTGATAGACCAATGGAAACTGGGACCAGTGCCATCCCCTATATGGCAGGTAGCAGTAGTCCACTTATGGTGACCCAGTTTGGACACCCACAAGGGTGCCTGGGTGTTGGAGCCCGGATGTGCAGCACTGTCAGGGTCTGGATGCTGCTTCAAGAACGCTGTTAGGGGAGCACCTCTCGGCTTTTCATATGATCCGGAAGTGCCTCCTAGAAGACACACAGGGGCACAAGAAATATTCCTTGGCCCGGCTTGAAAAGGAGCAGTGGGCCAAACTGTTGGAGGGAGGAAGGAGGAAGAACTGAGACAATTATAGTATTTATTTATTGATCTTTGCAAGGGTGATTATTGTGAGTTAAATAAATATCTTTTATTTATAAACTAGCAAAATACCCGCGCTTCGCAGCAGAGAAGTAGTGTGTTAAAGAAGTAATGAAAAGAAAAGGAAACATTTTGAAAATAACGTAACATGATTGTCAATGTCATTGTTTTGTCACTGTTGTGAGTGATGAGTGTTGCTGTCATATATATATATATATATATATATATATATATATATATATATATATATATATATATATATATATATATATATATACATATATATATATATACACACACACATACATATATATATATATATATATATATATACATATATATAGTGAGACTTGCCCAGACACCACCAGTCGGAGACTACATCTTTATAAAAGTTACACGTTTATTCATTCACAAATAAACAAAGTCCCGAAACACCACACAATGCAAACAGCAATAATCACCCAACAATCCTTCTTTCTCTCAGTCCTTGGCCGCCAATCTCCTCCTGGGAGCTTCGTCCTGCTCCCTCTTCCGACTCCAGCTCCCAGATTGCTGGGAGGCGGCGCCTTTTATTCCCGCCCAGATGTGCTCCAGGTGGCTGATGACGATCTTCCGGCAGCACTTCCTGGTGTGGCGGAAGTGCTGCCCTTTGCCCCGGAAGCACTCCAGGCATCCCTGTCAAGTGTGTCGGAAGTAATGTTCTCCCGGGTTCTAGGAGGCTTAAGGCGCCCCCTGGCGGTGGCCACGGGTCCCAACACACACACACACACACACACACATTTATATATATATATATATATATATATACCCTTTGGGGTGCTAGCAGCTGTTGCTGGGGGTGCCAGAATCCATCGAGGAAGAAAAATGAAAAACATTATTTGTACAAAATCTTAATTTATTTATCCATTCCTAAATAATTAAATGGGCAGGCTATTTCGTATCAGTGCAATACGCTGCTTGTTAAAACGGATGACTCCCGCTCTTACATGCAAGTCTGCATGGGTATTATGAACTATCGTATCTGTCCAAGTTCTATTTAAATTTTAAATGTAAGTAATTTTTATTTAGTCGACAGAAATATCTTTGGTAGGAATGTAAGTTAAATGTAGTCAACATTGCATAATTTTTTCTTCACCATACAAATATAAAGACTAAATTCAACTTACATTCCTACCAAAGATATTTCTGTTGACTAAATAGAACCTACTTATATCCAAATAGAACTTGAAAAGATATATTTTTTCGAATCTGATCGCGCATTTTAGATCGACTTGACGCGCATCACATCGAGCCCGCGTGCTATTGTGCTCTCGCCTGCCTGCCTCAATAAGTCGCCCTCGCTTTGCTCTTACTTTTTTACCGTTCATTTAATGATGGCTAGTCACGAAAAAAATTAGAACATCGAAGGAGGATTACACTGAGTGTGGCTTTACCAAAACAATTATTGTTGGCGAATAAAGTATCCATTATTCATAAAGCTTCAATTGGTGATCTGTTTTTCTGCGTTAACCTCATATTTTTTCACACTTCTTCTCAAACCAAGGGGGTGCGAAATCGGGCTCGTCAGTCACAGGGGGTGCGAGTGTAAAATTAATCGGGAAACGCTGATATATATGTATGTGTGTGTGTGTGTGTGTGTATATGTAATATATGTGTATACATATAATATATGTGTTTGTGTGTGTATATATATATATATATATATATATATATATATATATATATATATATATATAAATAGTTTTACTGTCAAATAATGAAAACAGTACGCTGCACGTGTTTTGCCCTAATTCTGGGCTCATCAGGCGTACATACTCACTGCAACCCCTCTCGGGAATCGAACCTCGGACGTCAGCGCTAGAGGCGAAGCCTCTTGTGTTGTGTCACAGTGTGTGGTTCGTTGATTTGACAGTATGTAGATCGGGGTATATATATATATATATATATATAAGATAATTCCTGTAGCCACAATTAATGCCTTTATTGAATACACAAACCAGGGGTGAACAAGTTCCTTTCTACTGCAGCCACAGTCGCGACATCACATAAAAAACATCAATAATGGCTCATAAACTTGCAATATTATTTAAGAAAATCGCAACATTTTACTCACCAAAAATTCAGATTATTTGTAAACAAAATCCATTGTCCTCTCTTTCCTCAAAAACAGTTCAATTACTCTGTCGTACGGATTATCAGTGCCCTTCTGTTCCATCAAAACCTCACTTTCTATCGCCATCGAAGGTAATGCTGAAAGGTGAACCCGCCCTATGGTATTTGTGGCATAAGTTTGATTTCGCTTTAGGGCTGAAAATGTCCGCTCGACAGAAGCAGTGCACACAGGAATGCTCAACGCCAAATATACCAATGTGAACAGCCGTCCCATTTTGTTTTTTTTTCTGATGAAGGAAGTCACGGAGATCAGTGGGAGATTTTCCTGTAAAATCATCCATGGCATACATTACAGTCAGTTCGGTTTTTAGCCAAGACAGATCAAAAAATGCTCTGTGGCTCTTGTGTTCAACTGGAGAAGGCTGCATGCGTGAAATTTTTCTTGTATTCCCAAAATTTATGGGGCTCGAGGAGCGTAACAAACATCAGGTTTTCGTGGTCTTGAAATCTGTTCTGTGTCTGGCAAATAATATTGTCCAGAATCCTGCCATGGAGTTGGCCGTAGTGCGCGTGAGGTTCTTGCGCTCGGAGCGTTTTTGGTGCTTTCAGTGGCCTTGTAGAGTTCCTCATATCGGCTTCTATCGAATCAATGGGTCTGAATATGGTGACGTTGCCGTACGCCTGCTAGAGGGTCCTACTGACACCAACTCAAAATCTGATTGGTTGAAGCAACAGGTTAATCGACATTTATTCTGTGTTAGAGTGCCTCCACAACAGATTGTGAAAGCCTCTCTGCCTGGCAACAAATGATGGCTGAAATGTGATTGGTTAAATGCTTTAATACGAAAATACATGTCTGGAAGCAGCACAACCATCGGAAAAACTATGAAAGGAAGCGGACAGAGTATTTGGAATTATTTAATAAGTATTCATGGACAAAATATAATTAACATCAGTTTGTGATTCAGATATTTTTACTTATGAATATGCTAAGCATAGTCCCTGACCCGTGAATATTTACCTTATATGGGCAGGCACTCAATTACGTGGGAGGCGTGATGATCCGACACGCAACTCCGCCTCCCACAGCCATTGAGCTGCAGTCTATTACAGTATATGGACGGAAATAGGTTCCAGTTATGACCATTATGCGTAGAATTTCAAAATGAAACCTGCCCAACATTTGTAAGTAAGCTGTAAGGAATGAGTCTGCCAAATTTCAGCCTTTTACCTACATGGGAAGTTGGAGAATTAGTGATGAGTGAGTGAGTAAGTGAGTGAGTGAGTCAGTCAGTCAGTCAGTCAGTCAGTGAGGGTTTTGCCTTTTATTAGTATAGATATACTGCTCAAAAAAATGAAAGGAGCACTTTGCCAGTCCTAGTACAGCATCAAGTCAATGACACTTGTGGGCTGTTGATCTGATTAGTTAAGTAGCAGAGGGGCTTGTTCGTCAGTTTCAGCTGCTTTGGTGCACTAGAGGGGCCACAATGAGAAGACCCCCAAAACAGGAATGAATGGTTTCACAGGTGCAGTGAGGCCACTGACATTTTTCCCTCCTCATCTGTTTTGTCACTCGTTTTGCATTTGGCTACAGTCAGTGTCACTACTGGTAGCATGTGGCCATACCTGGACCCTACAGAGCTGGCAAAGATAGTCCAACTTCTCCAGGATGGCAGACACAACAATATGTGACATTGCCAGAAGGTCTGCTGTGTCTCCCAGCACAGTCTCAAGTGCATGGAGGAGATTCCAGGAGACAGGCAGTTATTCGAGGAGTGCTGGACAGGGCCCCTCATAGAAGGTCCTTAACCTATCAGCAAGACCCACCGGTATCTGCTCCTTTGGGTAAGTAGGAACAGGATGGGCACTGCCAGAGCCTATAAAATTACCTCCAGCAGGCAGGCCACTGGTGTGAATGTTTCTGACCAAACATTCAGAAACAGACTTCACGAGGGTGGCCAGAGGGCCCGACATACTCTAGTGGGCACAGTGGAGCTCGATTGGTTTGCCATAGAATACCAGAATTGGGAGGTCCACCACTGGCGGGCGCCCTGTGCCTTTCACAGATGAGAGCAGGTTCACCCTGAGCACATGTGACAGACGTGAAAGGATCTGGAGAAGCCGTGGAGAACATTATACTGCCTTTAACATTGGTCAGTTTGACCGGTTTGGTGTTCTGGGGGAGGAGGCATATCCATGAAGGGACACACAGACCTCTACAGGCCAGACAACAGCACCTTGACTGCCATTAGGTATCATGATGAAATCCATTGACCCATTGTCAGACCCTATGCTGATGCAGTGGCTCCTGGGTTCCTCCTGGTGCACGACAATGCCCAGCCTCACGTGGCGAGAGGATGAAGGAAATGATACCATTGACTGCCCCCCACCCCTCCCCACTCACTCACTTGACCGCAATCCAATAGAACCCTTCTGGGTGGGACATTATGTTTAGGTCCATCCAACACCTCAAATTGTCCAGTAGCTCAGTGATGCCATGGTCCAGATCTGGGAGGAGATCCCCCAGGACACCATCTGTCGTCTCATTAGGACATCATCAGGCACTTGGGGGGTACGATGAGTACGATTTGGAGTTGCTGCAATGACATTTCAGCCAAATGGACTTGCATGCCTGCCTGCCACATCATTTTCTCCCTTTTTCGGGGTGTCTTTGAGTTTTCATTTCCATCCTTTTGTTCCTAACACATTACCATATCAGTCCATAGGAGTACAGATGGCCAGCAGGATTTGTTTTCCCATTGAAATCTGATGTGTTTTCAGAGTGGTCCTTTATTTTTTTTGAGCGGTTTATAAGTAAATATAAAATGTAAATTTAATATATATATATATATATATATATATATATATATATATAAACAATATTTATATATATATATATAGTCCCTGTCTTGAACCCTCAGACCAGACGCCAGACACTATTTTATTTGGACAAAATAGTGCACAAAGCAGCCTCCACTCCACTATACTCATAAATTTACAATCAATACAATTCTCAATAATCAATCCTCCTCTCACAGACACGTTGTTCCCTTCCTCCAGACTCAGCTCCCCATGTGGGATTTCCCAGAGTCCTTTATAGTCCTTGACCCAGAAGTGCTTCTGATCCCTCAGTCCATGTGATTATCCAGCACTTCCGGGTCAGGTGAAAACTCCTTTTCTTCGTCAGCCCGGAAGCACTTTATTTCTTCCGCCCTCTTGACATGGAAGTGCTTCCGGGCTATATGGAAAATAAACTTCTTTGTGCCTCCCTGCAGCGTCTCCTGGCAGCCCCAATGTTATCCAGCAGGGCTGTGCACGAAAACTCCATAGTCCATGATGCCCTGCTGGAATTCGGGGCATCTCCACATCGCAGGGAGGGCTCCCTCTGGCGGCCTGGGGGTATTGGCCGGGATGAATGGTCACAATATATATACAGATATATTTATATATGTACAGTATATATATATATATATATATATATATATATACTAATAAAGGGCAAAGCCCTCACTGATGACTGACTGACTCACTGACTCATCACTAATTCTCCAACTTCCCGTGTAGGTAGAAGGCTGGCAGGCTTATTCCTTACAGCTTACTTACAAAAGTTAAGCAGGTTTCATTTTGAAATTCTACGCGTAATGGTCATAACTGGAACTTACTTTCGTCCATATATATGGCCATAGCCTGCAGCTCAGTCGCCGTGTGAGGCGGAGTTGCGTCCCGCATCATCACGCCCCCCACGTAATTGAGTGCCTGCCCATATAAGGTAAATATTCACGGGTGAAGGACTGTGCTTAGCATATTCATAAGTGCAGCTACTGTGGAAACCCTCTGACGCTGAACAAGCCTTTGTACACATATCAATAGGAAAGCAAGGTGTAAAGCTTAAGTTTAAATTACATCCATAGACACGCTACCGCTAAATATTCACAGGCAAATCCACAACTTAATACCAGGAATGCCAATTAAACATCTTAGATTCACGAGTACCGATTTGGGTAGTTATCTCTTCGATGAATGAAACCTGTTCAAAAAACACATTACACAATTGAGAAGGCAGCAAAATAATATGAAGCGAGTGACGCATACAAGCATATTCATGAGTGCAGCTACTGTATGGTGTAAACCATAAGTTTAAATTAAGTTTATAGACACGCTGCCGCTGGCGTTTGTCATGCCTAAGATAAATACGATATTCACGAGATACAAGTTTAATGAGAAGACACAGGGTATAAACGAGACTTTTGATCACTTTCTAATGGAGTTAAAATTGCTGGTGAAGGGCTGTGCTTATGCAAACGAAGATGAGATGGTCAGGGATAGAATAGTGTTTGGCACAAACTCAGCAAAAGTGCGAGAGAAACTTTTAAATGCCGGGTCTGAGCTAACATTAAATAAAGCCGTGGACATCGCAAGATCGCACAAGATATTCGCAAGATACAAGTTTAATGAGAAGACGCAGGGTATAAAGCTTCGATGCTAAAGACCTGGCGAAGTCATGGAGAACATGGAAGGACGAGTTCAGATTATACACAGAACTTGCAATGCCGGAGGCAGAGGAAAACACTAAAGTCAGATTATTCCGTTATCTTATTGGAAAGAGCGGCGCTGACCGGTGATGTAAGACCTGATGAGTTAACCATGAGCTTGATGATACATAAATTTGATGCACATTACAACTCGAGAATAAACAAAACTGTAGAGAGGTACAGATTTCTTTCAAGAAATCAGGCAAGGGGAGAGAAAATAGACGACTACATCACAGATCTGAGAGTGTTAGCAGGCACATGCAATTTTGGGGACCGAATTGTGTGCTGAACCAGTGATGCAAGTTTGCAACAAAGATTACTGAGAGAAGACAAACTGACTTTAGAGAGGTGCATACAAATATGCAGAGCCACAGAACTGTCGAAGGAGAACAGCAGAACAGTCACACGGGGTTCCCTATTCTATACTTCTCCCGGTGCGTCTCTCTAAACCCCTCATGCGGCAACATTATCATAAGGCTTAACAATCTTATTGTTACACCTTCTACGTGCACCCAACAGAGTCTTATTACGGAGTCTTCCTTGCTTTACCGCTGGCTGCTTCTTTCCATTCACCTTCCAGGCTCTTTATTTAAACAGTTTTCCTTCTCACTTTTCTGCTCCTTTGCTGTCTTCTCCCTTTTTGTTCAAAATATGCGCCTCCTTGCCTTTTTACAGTCAGCTCTCCTTACGTCACACCATGGTACGTTTAGCACAAGTTAATACCAGGAATGCCTTTTAAACATCTTACATTCACGAGTAGCGATTTGCATAGTGAACAGTTCAATGAATGAAACCTGTTATCTTTACAACGGTTGACAAACACAGAATGTAACTTCATAACAACACGTCCTCCAAATACAAACCTGTTTGAAAGAAATAATGATAATCAAATCCTTGATGACAGCAACACTTACAACAGTGACAAAACAATTACATTGACAATCATGTTACGTTATTTTTAAAATGTTTCCTTTTCTTTTCCATAACTTCTTTAATACACTACTTCTCCGCTGCGAAGTGCGGGTATTTTGCTAGTATGCAATATACTGTATATATAAATATATATATATATATATATATACTCAGCAAAAAAAGAAACGCCCTCTGACTTTCAACTGTTTTTACTTTCAGTAAACTTAATGTGTAAATATTTGTATGAACACTAAAAGAGTCAACACCATAAGACATAAACTAAAAATGTTTCACAATGTGTCCCTGAATGAAGGGAGGCTCAAAATCAAAAGTACCAGTCAGTATCTGGTGTGGCCATCAGCTGCTTGAAGTACTGCAGTGCATCTCCTCCTCATGGACTGGACCAGATTTCAGTTCTTGCTGTGAGATGTTACCCCACTCTTCCACCAAGGCACCTGCAAGTTCCTGGACATTTCTGGGGAATGGCCTAGCCCTCACCCTGCGATCCAACAGGTCCCAGACGTGCTCAATTCCTTCGACGATAAACACAAATCCGTCCATCACCCCTGGTGAGACAAAACCGTGACTCATCAGTGAAGAGCACTTTTCGCCACTCCTGTCTGGTCCAGCAAAGGTGGGTTTGTGCCCATAGGCGTTGTTGCTGGTGATGTCTGGTAAGGACCTGCCTTACAACAGGCCTACAAGCCCTCAGTCCAGCCTCTCTCAGCCTATTGCGGACAGTCTGAGCACTGATGGAGGGATTGTGTGTTCCTGGTGTGACTCGTGCAGTTGTTGTGGCCATCCTGTACCTGTCACGCAGGTGTGATATTCCTGTGCAGGTGTTGTTACACGTGGTCTTCCACTGCGAGGATGATCAGCTGTCCTTCCTGTCTCCCTGTAGCGCTGTCTTAGGCGTCTCACAGTGCGGACATGGCAATTTATTGCCCTAGCCACATCAGCAGTCCTCATGCCTCCCTGCAGCATGCCTAATGCACGTTCACGCAGATGAGCAGGGACCCTGGGCATCTTTCACAGTCGGTAGACAAGTCTCTTTAGTGTCCTGCGTTTTTAGAACTGTGACCTTAAATGCCTACTTTCTGTGAGCTGTTAAGGTCTTAACGACCATTCCACAGGTGCATGTTAATTAATTGATTATGGTTAATTGAACATGCATGGAAAACATTGTTTAAACCCTTTACAATGAAGATCTGTAAAGTTATTTGGATTTTTAAAACATTATTGTTGAAATACACAGTCCTGAGTATATATATATATGTATATATATATATATATCTGTTCTGTGTTTATTTCTATTTACATATATATGAATATCTTTTATTTAAACCCAGAAGCATGTTAGGTATTGCTGTGTCGGTAGTTTGGGCTCAGTCGCTCCCCCTGCTGGTTACAGAGGACACGTAAAGTCAACAAGGGTTTGGTGCAAAGTGAGTCAGTGCTTTAATTAAACACAAGAAACAAACAAAGTGTCCAAAAAGTGCTGTGCATCAATTAATAATCCATAAAATCCAGAATAACTTTGAGAATATAAAACAATCACAATGAAAAGTGCTCATGAAGTCAGCAACCAAAAACACATTCATGCTTGTCGCGGCCCATTCGGTGCTTCAGTTATCATCGAGTCAGTAGCTGACAGTGTTCGGTCAGTGTTGCATTCCAATGTGAGACTCTGTTGATGGATGAAGGGCTGTGCTTGACATTATAAAAAGGAGAAGGTGGAGGGTCAGACGCATTAACTGAAAGTGGTGAAGGAAGGGCGGGCGAGTATAACATTCTTGTGACTGAGGTAATCTACACGATGAGCAGATGCACTTCAGATATTTCTGTTGATGACCTGTTGTGTCATATTCAGCTCTTCATTCATCCTTCTGGCCTCCATGTAACCAGCTTCTCCTTGAAATTTAACACTTTGGATACATGGCACCATGTCCACATTGCTGTGTGTGATGTGGTGAACACCCTGTGTGTTTGGGGACGTACCTCTGTATCTGACCGGCACGTCAAGTATAAACCAACCTTACCGTGTTTTCCCTATGAGGTCTGTCATCTTCACGTCATTTAACACCCATTGAGCATTGTAAATTTCCAGCATTCACTTGCCATTTTACAGACTTTTTTGGGTGTTTTCAAGTGTCTTTCAAACGTTTCCCTCCATTTTCAAAGAAGCACTTTGCAGAGCAAATATCATTGGCGTCATTAATTGTCACCATTTTGGAAGTGGCGTGGTGATTTTTTGTGTCTCTAGAATGTCTTCTCGAGATGACGAAAAAGGAAGATCAACAAAGAATTGACGCTTTCGGCTCAGGATCGGATTGGTTGTACACAGGGTCGGAAACGACTCAATGGCACCCAACAACAACTGCTAACAGAATGTCTTGTAATACTTTAGTGCTTTTAATTGTGGCGGTCACAGTGCTGAAGAGGAGATGTCATCAGCGCGTTAAGCACAGATACTGGGTTCAACCTATTTATTATTAATTATTTAAATTAAATGTATTATTGACATTCTAATTGTAATTCTTCTTCTTCTTCCTCTTCCTTAATATGGCAAGAAAAAAGCACGGATATCGTCTACTTGCTGGACGTTGGCCCCAGTTGCAGGGTCGTCAGCCGGGAGGCCATCCTCTACTGATGTTTCCCTCCATTATTGCTATGACATTTTAAGATGGTGGAGCAGCAGCAGAGACATCTTCTGACCGCCCCCCATCAGCTGACCCAGTGTGGTATAGCGGGTCCGTGGCTTTAAAAAAAATCCATAGAGCTCTCTCCGTGGGCGCGATTGCACGACTGCAGGGAGTTAATGAGGTAGTTGGGACGAGTTGTACCTGTATGTGTGGGTGCTATCGTTCTCATTTGCTTCATTGGCTTCCTGCGGCGTGTGATTAAGGTGCTGTGCCCACGGAGATGTGAGGGTATAAATACGGGTCGGCACAAGGAAAGGGGGGAAGAATTCAAAGATGAGAGAAAATCAAAGAAAAGAAGGAAAGAGATTAAAAGTCATGAAAAAGGCAGTCTTTGCAGGAGGATCTGGCCACCTGGAGGAAGGAGACAGCACAAGCTGGGGCCCCGTGAAGGAGCGTTGGCTGTGGCGCTCTGGGGGCTAGTTCACCCCACTGAACATTCGGGTGGAGACGCTGGTGAGCAAGGCAGGTGCCCTCCCTAGGATTCCAAAGTGCGACAACGTGAGCGCGAAGGAAGAGAGACGACCTCAGATGGTCTGGCCATGATGCCAGGAGGCAGACAAGATGGAGGTCGGCCAAAAGGAGCTCATGGCTGCTGAGTCTCCGCTGGCTTCGTGAGCAATGGGTGAGCCAGGAGAATGAGAACGAGGTTGGATGAGATCAGGAAGGAGTTAGTCTGCATTTTAACCCTGGATTTTTAATGGATTCATTTATTGATTTTTATTCTCACTTTTTATTGGATTTTTATGGATTTATATATGTACTTTGTTTGTGAACTCTGCACCAGTGACACTTTTGTTGGTTTTACTTGTGTTAATAAAAGCACTTGAGCACTTTTTCCACCATCATCAGTGACTTGTCCTCATATGTCAGCTCATCTCGGTCATAACTATCAATGGTGTTGGCTCCACAGACTCCCATGTGGGAAGAGGGATGTGGTGTAGCGGGTCCACAGCTCACGTCAAAGAGACCCCTTGTTAAATAAATAATCGGTGCACTCACGGCTTAGCGAGGGGAGAGTATGGTGGTAGTAGCTCCATGTGGTATTTGTGGTCACATAGTGTGGTAGCGGTTCCCAGAAACCACCCACTAATATGGCACTTGTTAAATTGCCTCGCTGGCCTGGGACATCTCAGTTCCTTAGCTACAGTATGTTTCATTCCCTTCCAATGAAACCCAGCTATAGAGGAGTCATACACAGAAGGGGATTGTTCTATGTTCGTTCAATATAGCCTGCTACTGGCCACTACTCCAGTGGTTCCAAACCTGGGGTAGAATAACCCACTGTTGCAGTTTTAGGCAAAATGGACAGAACTGGATTCTCTCTGGGAACCACTGCTTACTGTAATGTTACTATAATAGTAACTGACTTACATGCACATACTGGTAGTCTTTCACTCTGTCAGAATTCCTCTCAAATGGTACCCTGTAAATCTGCTTCATGGTCATCTGATGCTTCTTCAATACCCGGTCTATTGTGGAGATGCTGATAGAGTTGACCATTGTCTTGAAGTTTCACGGATCTGTCTCAAAGTTTATTTGGTGACCTGTGACTTCTGCCACCCATGTGAGGTTGTCGTCCACCAGGCACCACAGTACTGTAGGCCTACACACACACACGGAATGAAGAGTTTATACATGTCTTGCTTTACAGTATGCACAGTACTGTATACTGTAATGACTCCATCATTGACTGAGTACATACCTGTTTTCCCTCGAAGGTTTGGATGATGGAGGAGACAGTAGAGCGAGGCACATTAGGCCACTCGGCCCAGCCTCTGCCATTGTCAGGCGATGGTTAACCACATGGTCTACAATTGTGGCCCGAATCTCATCCGGGACAGCATGGTGTCTTCGTGCTCCTCGGCCTCTTCCCCCTATTCCACCACCACGCATCCTCACTCCTCCTCCTCCGCCTCTTCTTCTTCTTCTTCCTCCTCCTCTTCCTCCTCCTCCTCTTCTTCCTCGAGCAGGAGGTTGCCCTTCTTGATTTACTTGGTGAGGTACCTCCATGTTCAAATGGTACTCAGCCAAGCTCTATATATACACGTTTGGCAGCATTCACAACAATAGACAGCACCTGTCAGGTAACTAAACAAACTGTTTGGTTGGTCATCTGAGATGTGGGAAACTCCTCCTTCGTTGGTCAAGTTCTAATTTCACCTGATTGTCAATTACTGTCATGAATTTATCAGTTCCAAGAAATTCATATATGGTGTTCATGGTATTATGTTCTTGACTAATTTTGACAATTGAACAGACTATTGTGCATATGATGACACGATGAAATCATGCTGACATGTTTTGGAGAGAACAACCATTAGACTGAGAATCAACTAATCAGTTTAGATCAGCAAGATCTATTTATTTGGAAAATTGCTAAATGTGGGCTTAGTGCTAACTGCAGGCTACTTGTACTTAACCATTTGCAAAGATGCCCAGCATGTACTAAGGCATTTGCAGAAGGATGCCATTCTGTTGTGAACATTTGCAAGGTGGTTTGGAGATCTGTCAGAATAACCCACGGACAGAACTCATCTCTTGTCTCATATGATAAATCTGTGTTTCCACAGACTAAGTTGATTCCACAGCTCACGTCAAAGAGATGACCTGGTTGGTATTTGTGGTGTTCCCAAGGCACTTTCGTCCCTCTCATTCCTTAGCTACAGTGACCTGTGACCAGAATAACCCACGGACAGAACTTCACCAGGCACCAACAGATAAAAAGATATGAAAAGCAGCAGATAGATAGATAGATAGATAGATAGATAGATAGATAGATAGATAGATAGATAGATAGATAGATAGATAGATAGATAGATAAGGCACTATATGATAGATAGATAGATAGATAGATAGATAGATAGATAGATAGATAGATAGATAGATAGATAGATAGATAGATAGATGTGAAAGGCCCTATATAATAATAATAATAATAACTCTAGTTCATATAGTGCCTTTCCTAAGCTCAAGGTGCTATATAAGAGATAGATATGTATCAAGTCAAGTTCAAGTTGGGGAGCATGCACTGATACAGTTGCCACACCCACTACACGACGAAACAACTTGGAATCCCAGTAGGCAATCCACCTGGCAGACACGCGGTCCAGTCCCATCCTCCTGAAATGACCCTCTATTTGCCGCAGCCAGGTGTTATGTAGGCAACCCCTTGCCCTGGTACTGCCACTTGGGTCCTCAACAATGAGGGTACTTACGAGCTGGATCACTGTCGGAGAAACGCGCCACATGGCCATAGTGCCGTAACTGACGCTCCCCCACAATGCAGGTCATGTGCCTAATTCGGGACTATATCCAAATGATATGTATGAAAGGCACTATATAATAGACAGATTGATAGACAGATAAAGAAAGGTACTATAAATAATAATCTATATATATAATTCATTAAGGCAAGACACCCATGGAAAGCACGCCGGAAGGGGTGTGGATTCACTAAGCCGCCGACAAGTAAGACGCCCATGGCGCACGCAGGAAGGAACCACGCCCACCAACTCTAAGACCATTGGATACGACGACAACTCGCAGAACCACACCCACCAACTCGGACGCGATGACACAAGAAAAGCGGCATTATTTATGTTTGACTATCGTAGAGTCCACATGCACCTCTGAGCCACATTGACTGTTCATAGAGGCATGTTTCTCGCGGAAGTGAATCACTATATGCAGCGTGTAAAACAGTTTGCGAGGGGTATCCCATGGGATCCTTAAAACAATCCTTAAAAACTGAGGTTAAAACACAATGAAGGAAGCAGTCTTTAAAAACCAATAAGCCCTGTGCCTCTGCTTCATTACCGTCTCACCTGCTTCACCAATGCAGGCCCTGCAACAGTCGAGACGCTCTCTCAGCAGCTGACCTTCTCTGTGCCTGACCGGTTCACACAGAGGCAGCGCAAGAGAAAGCCGCGCCAGAGACAGACAGCGCCAGAGACAAACAGACAGGCACACACACAGGCAGCGCCAGAGACAAACAGACAGGCACACACACAGGCAGCTGGTGGGCGCTCTCCGTAAGTTTCTCTTGCGAGCGGACACATGACCAGGCGGTGTGTATGCTTTGAGAACGAGGGTGAACATAACAGGACCATCTAGGAAAAATCATGTGAATCGCTGTATGCAGTGTGTAGAACAGTTTGCGAGGGGTGTCCCATGGTCTTACAGTTGGTGGGCGGGTCTCTGTTGGTTGCTCTTGCGAGCGGGCACATGACCAGGCAGTGTGTATGCTTCAAAAGCGTGGGTGGACGCGACAGCTCCATCTAAGAAGAATCATATTTGTCGTGGATGTGAATCGCTGTATGCAGCGTGTAAAACGCTGTATTGTATGTTGTCCTCTCCAGAGTTACATCTTTTCATTCACCTACAGTCGTATCCTCAAAACCAACCCCATTTGGACAACTGTGTCTTTCAGGAAGTGTTCACCCATCAATACATAATTATGCGGCGTATGCTACGCCGCGGGTTGGCTAGTAATAATAATTTATATACTTCCTTTCCCAAGCTCAAGGTGCTATATAAGGGATAAACAGATATGAAGGGCACTATTTAATAGATAGATAGATAGATAGATAGATAGATAGATAGATAGATAGATAGATAGATAGATAGATGAAAGGCACTATATTATAGATAGATAGATAGATAGATAGATAGATAGATAGATAGATAGATAGATAGATATGAAAGGCACTATATAATAGATAGATAGATAGATAGATAGATAGATAGATAGATAGATAGATAGATAGATAGATAGATAGATGTGAAAGGCACTATATAATAGATAGATAGATCCCTGTGCCTATGTTTCTATTTTAATTGGAAAGGCCAAAGGGAGCAGGCAGACATTTCAGAGTCTGATGGTAATCAGGTCTCAGCAATGCCTCTCAGCAGACTCTGGTGTGGTGGAGTTGGCCTGTGGCTAACGGTGTTTCAGAACATCATGTCATCGGTTGCATTAATCATTTGCTGGATGTGCTGTAGTTGTAGAGGATTTGAACCCTGGAGCATTAATAACTGCACCATCACGTTTTAGTAGGACAAACTGGATACTGAAAATGGTCAACTCTGGTGCATAAGAAGAGTGAGCAGAGTTAGCTTACTTGACAGGATTTGTTTGCTGTGACAAAGACAAATTCTGCTAGGTTTGCGTTTTTCAACAAGTCAAGAATTTTTGCCTCCGAGGGACAATCCATGAGGCGTCTGGTTAAACAGGTGCAGCACATAACTCCGTGACCAGTGTGCTCCATTGAAAGCCTCCAAAGAGATACAAAGATTAGACTGAAGTGCCTTCCATTCTAGCCGCGTTTTAAGTTCTCATACAACATGCCATTATCTCGGCACAGTGACTGTAAAGGTAAGCAATACTGTTTAAGGGAGTAATGGGACAACACCCATTTTTTTATTTATTGAACCTGATTTATGAAGTTTTAGCTTTGAAGCCTTTCCTGGAACCATTTCTGGGACACGTCACCTGTCCATATTAGAACCCTACATGCTGCAAGTGAGATATGAAATTAAAAGGAGGGCACACAAGCATGAAAGTAAAACCCATGGAGAATCTTCAAAGCAGTAAATTACAATACGGACTACACTCAGTGTGGTATAATGTTTAAAGACCTGGGCTATAAATCACAAGAAGACCAGGTCAGCTCCCATCTTACTGGGTGTCTCTGGGAAAGATGCCAGGTATGGCATCATGAGCTTGTAAAGTCAGTCATTTTCTAACCTGCTTTGTCTTGAATTGGGTCACAGAGGGTGCCGGAGCCCGTCCCAGGCAGCATAGGGCACAAGGCAGGATCGAACTTGGAGAGGGTGCTAGCTTGTAATGTGTCATGGGGTTCACTGTTTGAGTAGGGTGTACAGAAAAATGCAAGTAGAGGTTGTGTACTATAGTTACTACACAAATGGAGGACAACAAAGCGTGCCATAAATGAGACAAAGTTCATAGCTCAGGTAATAAAAAGCTTTAAAGCAGCTGAAGCAAAGCGGCACCAGGGGTGTATAGTCTCTCCAAATATTATATCAGGGGCATGGACTGGAGAACTGGGGGGCTGCAGTGACTACTTGTGCCTGACTGTATTTTGTTAAGGGGACATTACTAATGCCTGAAATTGTTGTGAGTTGGAATAAACCAGGAGATAATTTATCATACAAGAAATGTGGTTAGGGGCAAACCAAAGGTCAAAACCCAAAAGACAAAGAGATAACGTGGGGTGTAACAGTAAGAGCTGGCAGCTCATTTCATTAACTTCACCTTGAGTGTGGTTTGTGTGTCAGCTGATGTAAAACTGTAACTTCTCCAGGGGATCGATAAATGTCTTTTATTGTTATACTTTATATGGCCCATTTCATATTTGGCTATGAATTTCTGTCTATATAGTGTCTTTCCTAGCTCTCATTTATCTGTTATAGTTTAAACCGCATATTTCCTATATATGTATTTATATATATATATATATACTGCATCTCTCTGTTCATCTTATATATCAGTAGAGGACGTGCATGTGAGCCCTCATCCTGCACACTTGAACAGATATATACTGAACTGGCTATTAGAGGATTCTTAGCTAACCTCAAGAAAACGCTCTGGACTTGAGCAGAGAAGGCTGTATGAAGACCTTAATCCACATGTCCGCAATACTCATAGGCCGCAATAAAATTCAGATGTCTATTAATTGATTAAATCCTCCCTGCGTGAAGTTTGTATGTCCTCCCCGTGTCTGCGTGGGTTTTCTCCAGGTGCTCCGGTTTCCTCCCACAGTCCAAAGACATGCAAGTTAGGTGCATTGGCGATTCTAAATTGTCCCTAGTGTGTGCTTGGTGTGTGTGTGTGCCCTGCCGTAGGCTGGCGCCCTCCCCTGGGTTTTATTTCCTGCCTTGTGCCCTGTGTTGGCTGGGACTGGCTCAAGCAGACCCCCGTGACCCTGTAGTTAGGATATAGCGGGTTGGATAATGGATGGATGGATGGATGATTCACGTGCTTAAGGCCACCTAGTGGAGATTAAACAAAGGAGACTTGAAGACAGAAGCCAAAAAGTTATTTCCCCAGACCAAGGGCTATGGGAATCTGGGACAAAGTCTTGAAAACTTGTAAAAAGTATCTGGAGGAGATATTGGGACCACATAGCATTACAGTAACTTAACAAACAAGAAATGCACAGATAAATGGCCAGCTCTCTTTTGTGAAGCTTCTAATGTTCATAGAAACTTGCTTCTTTCTTGCTAAACTTCACTTCCTTCACAGTTTTTTACATGATTGGCAAATGTTAAAACTGTCTACTGATTTTCAGTTTAACAGATGGAGCCCTGGAGGGCTAAGGGTCTTGCAGGATTGCATAGTGAGTTACCGGTAGGAGCCACTAGACCACAATGCCAGTTCTACATAGATAGATCAATGGATATGAAAGTGATAGATAGATAGATAGATAGATAGATAGATAGATAGATAGATAGATAGATAGATAGATATGAAAGGCAGTATATAATGATAGATAGATAGATAGATAGATAGATAGATAGATAGATAGATAGATAGATAGATAGATAGATAGATAGATAGATAGATAGATAGATAGATAGATAGATAGATAGATAGATATGACAAGCATTATATGATAGATAGGCTGGTACCTCAGGAGCCTTATGAGATACCTTGTGTTCATTCGTGGTATTCATGATGGAAAATCCCTAGCACAGAGATCTACTTAGATTCAGATCAGAGAGGCCATTCTTCTCAATTGCAATCCTCCAGGTATCTCCATCATTCATCTTGCAAGTGTTGTAGTCTCCCAGCAGGATCACAAGCTATCTCAGCCCTAAACCAAATATCTCCAAAAAGGTCAAATATTATGAATAGTTATTAGGTGAAAATGCACAGTAAAATGTCTCTGGTCTGTAACTGGAAGTCACAATGAGATTATCCACTTGTCCTGTATAACTAATTTCAACTGTATGGCACAGAGCTATGCGCTTATAAGTTTCCCCACACCTGCACATCACCTTTGCAGAAAATAAGACAGACTAAGACTACCAAATGTCATGCTACATGTCCTAGGGTCACCTTCCAAGCTCTGAGATCTGAGGTAAGTGCTACCACTCTGGGACACCAGTGGGAATGATTTCTAACTCTTGTGTCATTCTCATCACAGCCCTTCGAGTCCGGGAGCTATAATAGTGATGACCTCCTGAGAAGTGGTGTCTTATTCAGGAGATAAGGAGATATGAAGCTTCCATCCTGAGCCTATCACTGGGAAGCCAACGATTAAAGCCATAATTATTGTTAATCCTGCACTGCGCCAATTGTTTTCAATTTTTTTTTTTTATCGTGTAATTTGGGGCAGCCCAATTGGCAACCAACCTTCCCTTTAACTCCTGACCTTCCCTCGACCAATGACACCCAAAATGAGATGTTTGAGTACAAGAGGCAATGCTGTGTTGGTTTTATCTAGCCAACATTTTTCACCTTCCCCATGAGTTCTCGCTCCTTCCTTCCTTTCCAGAGAAGTTCCATCCCAGTTTGCACTGTATGGGTCTGAATGTTATTGAACCAGACCCTCATCTTTCACCTTGCAGAAAGTAAGCCCACATCATGGCTTCACACTGCTTTTTTTGAGCTGATTCCAACCAGGATCTCTGTATGACCTGGCCAACGGGTTCTGGCTGGCAAACACCACATTGTTAAACAAACGGTGACAAAGAATTCATCTTAATGATTAACATAAATAAATTAACTTATATAAAGTTCTGCTAAGAGTAGAGTTGAAATATTTTTTTTTTTTTTTTTTTACCGTGTCCTGTTCGGCTGTGAAGCAATCAGAATTGATGTCTGAATGCTGGTGACCAGCCTTACAGTTTTTCTCTCAGGTGGAGCGTTACAGCTTCTGCTGACGTCACGCCTGATACCAAAACTTTATTAAAAATATTTTTAGATGTTTTTAAGATTCGAACCGGACACGGAGACAAAAGTGAAAGAAAAGAAGAGAGAGAAGGAAGAGATGGAGGTAAAGGGGGAGGGGGGGGGTTCGTATAGAATAAACAATAAATGAACCAGAATCCGCTTCTAGACCTGCAGAAAGAGAGGGGAAAAAAAAAACCACAAGACAAAAACATTGCTGCATCACCTACATGAAGATATATAAAAGTAAAAATGTTTGCTGACAATCATACAGTAATTATTACTGAGGCATTTAGGCCACCACAACCTTAGATCATGTGCTGAAGATGTCCAAGTCATACTTATGAAATCACCATGTGAGCACCTGTGTGTGTACGCACGCTTGTATGTGTAAGGTTTCTCTATAGGAGCATCCAATAGTGAGTGTGAAGGGCCACAGACCTGCCCCCAAAAACGTGCGGAAGATGGAGGGAGTTCCAAGCCCAGAGATCCAGAGGTCACCCCAGAGCCGGAGACCCCAGGGAGGCCGTCACCAGAGAAGCCCCAACCCCCACCCGAGAGGCGCAGAGGATCACCCCGGGGGTCACAACCAGCAGCCGGCAGAGTCCCGGAGATATCAACGGCAAGCCCTCAGGCCGCCCGCAGCCGCTCTCCCGAGTCGGCCGGGCCCGGAACCCAGCAGCCCGGGACCCAAGGGCGACCCACCCGCCGAGGACCCAACAGAGCCCAGGGAACCAGATCCCACCAGGCAGCCACCGGGAGCGACCAGACAGGATGCTTAAGGCAGGGGAGGGTAGGCAAAGATGTTGTAGTATTGCCAGATGTCCCAGGAGAGGGAGGGTCCAAAACCCCACCTGACATATACAGTCACACACAAACACAGTCATACACTCCCTCCCTCATGCTCTCACATACACATACAACCCAAGACTTACAAGGATGTACGCCAGACACCCATTCACACTCCCCACACACACCTACCTAACTCTGGTCCCGGTGCTGCCGCACCTGAGGTACAGCCATTCCTGGACGTCAGAGTTAGCCCCGTTCCGCAGGGGTAATAGTGAGCAGGCACCCCCGTCCAACGTAGAGCAAAGCAACCCACCACTCCAGACCACAGGCAGACGGCCAGCTCCCACTCCTAGCCTCCAGCCCCGGGCAGCTAACTGAGAACAGAGGTGTAATAAGACCTCTAGTCTCCCTCCGCCTGCTCTAATGTAGTGTTGGTGTGTGTTGATAAGGTGCATTTTGTGGTTGGGGGCGCGGGCAGTGCCGGCACCATGTGGCCTACACCAGCTGATGCCAACACACAGCCCCACCTCCCCCCCAAAACTCTCCGTGACTAGGTGCAGTTTAAAATTGGAAGTGGACACCGGCACTCGGAGTGAGGCTGAAATTTCCCCCCACCGGATGCCGTTGAGTGTGCCCACTCCCAAGGCCCTAAGTGTGCATTTGTGTGGAATGTTTTTTGTGGAAGTGTTTAATGTGCAAATAAAATTGGGGTGTAGGCTGCCACAGGACTGCGGAAACGGGATCCATACCCGCACCCCCTGACTTTCCCACACCCCAAGGCCCTATGTGCATGTTTGTGTGTAGAGTTGAAATATTGCCAGTTAAAAAATTCAAGGAAAACAAAAACTCTGTACTTTGTAAAATAAATTGTGGTTGTTTGATTGATAGGCACCATTCACTGGTCAATAAAGAGGTTTTATTTAAGCCAGTTTTTATTTTTAAAATGACCAAAGTAGTCAGAAGCAGCTCTATGCAGCTTGGCATAGTAGTGAAGGTAATGGACTGCCTAATTGTGTGCACTAACTACCAGTGACACCTGCAACACTGAGAAGGCGACTGTAATAAGTTTATACGTATGTTTAATATGTCACTGTGCTCTGTACAAACAATATTTTTATAAATCTGCTTCTTCTCACCTGTACAGCTAACACAAGGCCAGATTTAGCACACAGGGGCTCATCATTTAGAACTGCTAGGTACGCATTAGAAGACAAGACAGGGACAACTGCAGGAATGGGTCTTGTACTGTTTGTGTGTGACAGAGTTAGCATCACATTGGCTCTTCTTTTCTTTGTTTGGAATGCCATGATTTACCTAAGGGGGGCCTGCACATAAAGAAAGAGCATAAAACCTTGGAACATTGCCCGGCACACCTTTGAAGCCGATGGACAGATGGGAGATAACATCAATCCTTCCTTCCTGAAAATCCATTCCAACGCAAGGTCTTGTCATGGCTTCTTTCGTCTGTCATGCCGCGTAAACCGCCATTAAAGAAAGCAAAGTTATTTTCTCTTGTGTGATTTCTTACCACCGTAAGTGCCCCCTGCTGGATAGAACAACTCAAACAAAAGGCCATATCTTAAACTGGCAAATAAAAAGAAAAGTCAAAATGGGAAAGAAGTTTGAAATCACCCAGAAATCCAATGTCCAATGTCTGTGTTCTTTAAGCCAATATTCTAGCTGTTTTGTATTTCTTGCTGTTTGGCGTGTATTTAAGGAAAGCAGCTAACTGAAGACCTCTAAGGTGTTTGCTTCTCATATTACGCACTCCTGTTATGCAGTCGTCCCTGTGGATTTTCTCCTTTTTTCTATCCTGGTCAGATCCACTTTGCCCTCTGCTCTTAAGACAGTACCGGACCCCTTTGTGTGAAATCTTCAGTTTACTGGCCGTCTTTCATCTAGAATAACTTTCATTTCTCAAAACAATAATAACATAAAAGTCCATTGTTTGTATTCTACTTCTTTGTGTTTTTGTGAATAACAGAGGAGTCTGACATAATGTGTCAGTAGTGAAGCCATTCCCTTGACCAAAATTCCAACCTTACTGCGTTTGTATACAAAATATTGCTGTTAGCAGCAGATCATCTGAGTCCTGTAAGTTGCGAGGTGGGGCCTCCTTGTTCTTCCAGCACATCCCACAGAGGTTTGGTCGGACTGAGATCTGGGGAATTTGGAGGCCATGCCAGCACCTCAAACTCTTTGTCACATTCCTCAAACCATTCTTGAACAATTTTTTAAATGTGGCAGGGCGCTTTATCCTGCTCATCAGGGAATACCATTGCCACGTAGGGGTGTTTAAGAGGTCTACAACAATTTTTTAGGTAGATTGTACGTGTCATAGTAATATCCAGATGAATGCCATGACCCAAGGTTTCCCAACAGAACATTACCCAGAGTATCACACTGTCTCTCCCAGCATCCTGCTGCCATCTCTTGCCCATGTAAATGATGCACACATGCCCTGAAATCCACATGATCTAAAGGAAAATGTGATTCATCAGACCAGGCTACTTTTTTTCCCATTGCTTCATGGTCCAGATCTGACACTGTAGGGGCTTTTGGTGATGGGCAGGGCATGGGTACCTCATATGTAAGCAGTAAGCTGCGATGAACCGTGCGTTCTGACACTTTACTCTCGTGGCCAGCATTAAGTGTTTTAGCAATATGTGCTCCAGTAACATTTCAGATGGGCTGGCCTTCACTCCCCACACATGTCAACGAGCCTTGGGTGCCCAAGACCCTGTCTCTGGTTCATTAGTTGTCTGTTTTTGGACCACTTTTGTTTGATACTAACCGTCAAATACTGGGAACACCTCACAAGACCTGCCTTTTTACAGATGATCTGACCATCACAATTTGGCGCTTGCAAAGTCGCTCAGAGCCTTGCGCTTGCCCACATTTCCTGCTTCCAATACATCACCTTCAAGAACTGACTGTCCACTTGATGCCTAATACTGGATATCTCACCACCTGACAGGTGCCATTGTAATGAGAGCATTAATAGTATTCACTTCATCTGTCGCTGGTGTTAAACATGCCATTCTTGATAAGTTTCAGTCGGGTTTCAGAACAAATCAGAACAGAAACGACGCTCGTTAAAATAGTAAATGACTTGCGGGTAAATGCAGACAGAGGCAGTGTATCTGTTCTCATCCTCTTAGATGTGAGTGCCGCATTTGATACCATTGATCACAAAATTCTCAGAAATCACCTAAGTCAATGGGTGGGCATCTCTAGCAGTGTCCTAAATTGGTTTGAGTCCTACCTGGCAGGAAGAAAATCTTTGTTAGTTGTGGTAATTATACATCAAAGACACATGATATTCTATTTGGTATTCCACAAGGCTCTATCCTGGGTCCGCTGCTCTTTTCGATTTACATGCTTCTGTTAGGTCAGATTATCTCGGGGCATAATGTGAGCTATGATGATGACACACAACTGTATTTATCTATAGCGCCTGATGACACCGACTCTCCTGATTCACTAACACAATGACTTACTTGTGTTTCTGAATGGATGAGTAGTAATTTTCTCAAACTAAATAAGGAGAAAACAGAAATTTTAGTTATTGGCAAAAATGGATATAATGAGGGTATTAGAAATAAACTTGACCTGAATTTTAAATCACATATTAATCAGCTCACTACAACAGTATTTTTTTCACTTAAGAAATATAGCAAAAGTTTGACCTCTTATATCATTGCAAGATGCTGAGAAATTAGTTCACACTTTTGTCTTCAGTCGGCTAGATTACTGTAACGCACTCCTCTCAGGACCACCCAAGAAAGACATCAATCGATTGCATCGAGTGCAGAATGGAGCTGCTAGCATCTTAACTCAGAAAAGAAAATCCGAGCACATCATGTCAGTTTTGATGTCACTACACTGGTTACCTGTGTCATTTAGAATTGACCTTAAAATACTGCTTATGGTTTACAAAGCCTTAAATAATCTGCTCCATCTTATATTTCAGAATGTCTTTCACCTTACACTGCAAATCGTAACCTTAGATCTTCAAATGAGGGTCTGCTTAGAATTCCAAGAGCTAAACTTAAAAGAAGTGGTGAGGCGGCCTTCTGCTGTTATGCACCTAAAATGTGGAATAGCCCGCCAATAGGAATTTACCAGGCTGATACAGTGGAGCACTTTAAAACACTGCTGAAAACACATTACTTTAACATGGCTTTCTCAGAGCTTCATTTTAGTTTAATGCTAATACTCTGCATATGCTTTTAATTATCATTATCAGCTCCAAAATCCGTACTAACCCCTACTTTCTCTTCTGTTCTTTTTCCAGTTTTCTGTGGTGTCGATCTGCACCATCACCACCTGATCAAAGCACCGTGATGTCCCTACATTGATGGATTAAAGGCCAGACGTCCACATGACCGTCATCATCAAGTCTTTCCATGTGAACCCTGAATACCATGAGGACTGATTGAGGTCATTTATGATAGGGGGGCTGGGTAGTCTCGTGGTCCGGAATCCCTGCAGATTTTATATTTTTTCTCCAGCCGTCTGGAGTTTTTTTTTTTTTCTGTCCTCCTTACTTTTACTCTATGTTAATTAGTGTTCCCTAATTCTATTTTCTTATTTATTTGGTCTTTTTTCTCTTTCTTCATCAAGTAAAGCACTTTGAGCTACATTGTCTGTATGAAAATGTGCTATAGAAATAAATGTTGTTGTTGTTGTTAATGTTGTGGCTGAATGGCATATCTCTTCAATATTAGCTTCTAGAATTGAATACAACTACTATTTATTTCTATTAGTGGAAATTTATGGATTCTTATCTACTATATCAAAATTCAAAGCAACAAGATGCAATTAAAATAAAACAGTGATGACGTTAATGTCATGGTTTTGTGTGGATCTCACCTCTGAATCTTTCTTTCAGTTTTCTTTCAACCCTTTGCTAGTTTTTGTGCTAACCTGTTATTAAAAAAATCAATTTTCTTGTTATTCCTTTTGACAGTTTAATTATATAAGCCTTGGTTTCTGTTAATGTAATTAAGCATTTAATTGGTTTCTTTAACTGATGGTGGTGGGATGACACCCTTAATTGATTTACAATTCCCAGGTACTGCAACCAGGCCTCTTTCAACCCCTGGGAGGATATACAGGCCTGGCTTCACACTCTACAACCACCAAAACTTATACTCCCCAGATGATCAGGAAATTTTATTGCTGTAAGGCAATATACAAAAATACTGTATATTAAAGTATATTGAAATCTGCATATACTGTGGAAGGCAAATAAGGGAGCGGAGAACTTAAGAAAAGCTGGGGTGCAAACTGGGTCACGCCACTTACTGGTAATGTCCGGAAAAGTGGAGAAAAATGAGCATGTGGTGGCACAACAGAAAATATGAGCCAAATTTGCCTCTTAAGCCTCAATGGCTTCTTTAAACTCTCAGCTCTGTCGAACAGGTCTGGGTCTGGAAGCTCACTCATGTGGGATTGTAGTTCCTCCAACTGAGACAACATCTACCGGGAACACTCGGATATATTACATCCTGACCCGGAAGGAGCCTGGCTTACTTGAGTGTGGGGCATGACTGGGCTACCCTCCTTGGACAGCTTCTCAGAGCTAAGGAGGAGAAAAGAGATGGTATTGTTAGTGCTGTGGTTATTGCATACCTCATCCAAGACTGGATGATGCCCATGCATGACAATATTCTCAAATACACTATACACTAGAATTTACAGCATATTTAATATATATTGTTAAAATGTATTTTGCCATATATGATTCCAAGTATCTATATCTACTGTATATCTATATCTATACTTATATATAAAAGCCAACGTCTGTCGGTCTGTCTGTCTGTCCACTTTTCACGAGAGACCTACTTAACGGATTTAGATTGGGCTTTTTTCTATAATTTGCTTGAACATTCCAGTTGATTTTGTGACCTCTCTCATCATGCTAAGTATTATAGTTCGCTTGCTGTACCAATTTATGTGCATGAAACTGAGAGAGAAGCTGCAGGCTGAAGGGCAGGGCCTTCCTCATTCACTTGCCAGCCTCCATTCAAGTCGCTCTACCTCGCGCCACATGTTGGAGTGTACCCTGCCTCCATTTAGCTAGCAGTACCTGTTTTTTCAGCAGACATCATCATCTACAGATTGTTAAGTAGTTATGTTTGATGTTTTTGAAAGAGTGATCAGAGCTCCATGTGATTTAAAGGGTACCTGCTGACTGACAGGGATATCACGGCCACGTGCTTTTCTCCCTACATGGGGAACGCTCTCCCGTCACAGCTGAACTCAGTAGCAAAATTTGATTTTAGAGCGTACCTACCTTCTGCTTGGCCAGAGACACTTTTTTTTTTACATTGTTTTATTGATTTTTAAATTTTGTCCTATTTCACTACTACATGGGCAGAGCCACATTGGACAGCTAGTTTTACAATATATTGAGAAATATATTTATATATAATACGCTACTGTGGCTGTCTGTTTGTCTGTCCATGGTTTTAAATCACTTGTAGCTCACAAACTGTTTCACCTATTGACTTGAAATTTGCTACACATATACTACGTGACATCTACTATCCGCTTTCGGGGTGATTTTTATTACTCTTTTTATTTTTATATTATTTTATTGTAGAATCAACTCTCAGTAGCGCGCAGCAGGGTGGCTGTGCAGCAAATGCGTATGGGCGCTGTTCTCATTCCCTGCCACCCTCGCTAATCATTCTTGAGGCAGATTGAAGATTTAAGTGCCAGCTTAAGTAAAAAATTAAAGAAAACGTAATAAGTAATTACAACAGAAAAACTAACTTAATCGGTTTTAACGCAAAAAGATGCCGACAAAAGAAGAGAAGCAGCGGGCTGTTAGGGTGGAGAAAAGAAGAGCTGCTCAGGAAGCAGCAAGCGCATTAACTTCTGAGCAAACGAATGATAAACTACAGAGAAAGAGGATGAAAAGTAGGAATGGTCAAGCCAAGTGTATTCACTGCACGTTATCGTGCAGTATGTCGTCACTGGTATATATAATACGCTACCGTGGCTGTTCGTTTGTCTGTCCAGGATTTTAAATCACCTGTAGCTCGCAAATCGTTTGACCTATTGACCTGAAATTTGGTACACATATACTACGTGACATCTACTATCCACTTGCGGGGTGATGATTGACCTCCAGGGTTATTCCTCTTTTGATTTTTATTTTATTTTATTATAGAATCAACTCTTGGCAGTGGTCAGCAGGGTGGCCTTGCGGCGCATGTGTACGGGCACCGTTCTCATTCCTACCACCTTCACCGTCGCTTCCCCTGCCTCTTCATATCTTAAATAATTCTTGAGGCAGATTGAAGGGCACTTAAGTGTCAGCTTAAGTGAAAAATTAAAGAAAATGTACTAAGTAATTGCAACACAAACACGGACTTAATCGGTTTTAACACGAAAAGATGCTGACGAAAGAAGAGAAGAAGCGGGCGGCTAGGGTGCAGAAAAGGTGAGGAAGCACATCAACCTCTGAGCAAATGAATACTAAACATACAAAGAAAAAGGATGAAAGCTAAGAATGCTCAAGTCAAATGTATTTGTGCAGTACACTGTTACTGGTATATATATACTCAGCAAAAAAAGAAACGTCCCTTTTTCAGGACTGTGTATTTCAACAATAATGTTTTAAAAATCCAAACAACTTTACAGATCTTCATTGTAAAGGGTTTAAACAATGTTTTCCATGCATGTTCAATTAACCATAATCAATTAATTAACATGCACCTGTGGAATGGTCGTTAAGACCTTAACAGCTCACAGAAAGTAGGCATTTAAGGTCACAGTTCTAAAAACGCAGGACACTACAGAGACTTGTCTACCGACTGTGAAAGATGCCCAGGGTCCCTGCTCATCTGCGTGAACGTGCATTAGGCATGCTGCAGGGAGGCATAAGGACTGGCTAGGGCAATAAATTGCCATGTCCGCACTGTGAGACGCCTAAGACAGCGCTACAGGGAGACAGGAAGGACAGCTGATCATCCTCGCAGTGGAAGACCACGTGTAACAACACCTGCACAGGATCGGTACATCTGAATATCACACCTGCGTGACAGGTACAGGATGGCCACAACAACTGCACGAGTCACACCAGGAACACACAATCCCTCCATCAGTGCTCAGACTGTCCGCAATAGACTGAGAGAGGCTGGACTGAGGGCTTGTAGGCCTGTTGTAAGGCAGGTCCTTATCAGACATCACCAGCAACAACGCCGCCTATGGGCACAAACCCACCTTCGCTGGACCAGACAGGAGTGGCAAAAAGTGCTCTTCACTGATGAGTCCCGGTTTTGTCTCACCAGGGGTGATGGACGGATTCGTGTTTATCGTCGAAGGAATTGAGCACGTCTGGGACCTGTTGGATCGCAGGGTGAGGGCTAGGGCCATTCCCCCCAGAAATGTCCAGGAACTTGCAGGTGCCTTGGTGGAAGAGTGGGGTAACATCTCACAGCAAGAACTGAAATCTGGTCCAGTCCATGAGGAGGAGATGCACTGCAGTACTTCAAGCAGCTGGTGGCCACACCAGATACTGACTGGTACTTTTGATTTTGAGCCTCCTTTCATTCAGGGACACATTGTGAAACATTTTAGTTTATGTCTTATGGTGTTGACTCTTTTAGTGTTCATACAAATATTTACACATTAAGTTTACTGAAAGTAAAACAGTTGAAAGTCAGAGGACGTTTTTTTTTGCTGAGTGTATATATATATATATATATATATATATATATATATATATATATATATATATATATATATATATATATATATATATATATATATATATATATATATATATATATATCCAATGTCTGTCTCTGTCTGTCTGCTTTTCATGAGAGAATTACTTAACAGATTTAGATCGCGTTTTTTTCTATAATTTGCTTGAACATTCCAGCTGATTGTGTGACTTCTCTCATCGTGCTAAGTATCATAGTTCTCTTACAGTACCAATTTATTTGCATGAATCCAAGAGAAAGGCTGTGGGCCTAGGGGAGGGGGAATCCTGAAATCAGGAGTAGGGAGCCGGTCAGGGAGCGCTCCTCTCTCACACACCAGCCTCTGTTCGAGTCGCTCTTCCTCTCGCTATGTGTTACAGTACACTTTGCCTCCACTTAGCTGCCGATACCTATTTGTTCAGCAGACATTATCATCCACAGATTGGTAAGGAGTAACGTTTGACGTTTTTGATAGAGAGATCAGAGCGTATATGTGTTTTAGGGGGTAGCTGCTCATCAGCAGAGATGTTTTTCTCCCCACGTGGGGGATGCTTTCCCGCCAGAGCTGAACACGATCACAATCAGAGCGTGCCTACTGTACCTTCCATTTGGCCAGAATTACTTTTTTTAAAAATTTTGTATTGATTTTTAAAGTTTGTCCTGTTTCACTACTATGTGGGCACGGGGGACAGCTAGTTTTACAATAAATTGGGAAATATATTTTTATATTTTGCAAAATATATTGCAACATACAAAAATTACAATACTAAATGTAATTTTAGTGTATTTCACTATTCTGTAAGATACTGCACTACACTTATCCTTCAAGTATTTTGCAGCATATTTTAAAATACATATTCACATTGGAGTCGTATATATTTTTAAAATACATTTTAAATTCAGCTAATATTTGTAAAGGTTGCCTGTTAATCAAGAAATCCAGGGCTGCTCTTCATCCACAGCGTGTAACTTTTTCTCTTCTCACTAATTTTGTCATGGCTCCAAGCCACCAAGGGTGTGGCCGTATCGTCTCTGAAGTTATTTATTGTAATTTAGAGCTGAAAGCATAATCTCTTACCATTAAACCAACATTTAAACCTGGCAGTGTTTATTAGTTAGAGTCAGCCTTGACTCCGGGCCGTTCTGGGGTTCAGATGATGTGGTTGTAACTCCTGGCACATTTAAATATCAAAATGGTTTGGGCTCATCAATCATATTTAGGTTTAATTCTTTAAATTTACAAAGCCTCAGCAAAGCTGGAAGACAGAGGTACACTTTCTCTGGCAGTAGCCATGATACTTTTAATGTAAAACATAATATCATAGCTATCTCAGCCTGGGCTGCAACATGATAGATCTGAATAATTTCAGATAGAATAGATAGATAGAAAGCAGAGCAGAGGTCTGGCAATTACGTAAATGGGGGCTACCAGAAGACATGGTGGACAGTGTGAGTTGGGACTCTCATAGCCAATAAAAGGAACATGCAAAGAACTGACAAGTAGAGGAAAGGAAGAGGTAGCACCTTGATAGAGGGGTATGAAAAAGGGAAAAGTCAAGGGATATGAAGCTAAAAGCTAATGTATAGTATTTGTCGAGTGAGGGGGTGACGGCATATTGAGACACGAGGGGAGGTTGCCGCTGTGTTGTGCAGTGCAGTGCGATGGTGCAGAAGGTGCAGCGACATTTAATTGAGATTTAGCAAGGAGCAATAGAGGTGTAACCTGGGGTCTGACACCAGGGGAAGTCTGTCAAGAGAGAAGGTGTTAGAGGCCGAAAGAAAACTTCAGGCATGGGATGAGTAGGCAGGGTGTCCCCCCACGGCCAGAACAGTAAATGTTTTATAGTAAGCTACAGTATGTCAACATTTCACAGCTGTTTCCTTCCACATTGCCCTCTTCTCTCTTTGTCTTTCATTTTTCTAAATAAACACTTCTTTGCAACTAATTTCATGTCCTTCTGCTCCTTCTTCCTCCAGCAAAGATATTAAGTTGCTACACTATATAAAATAAAGTGCCTCAGCACGGTAATCACTGTGGAAAGGCACTATATAAATAACAGGGATTAGTCCTCACTGCTGACTTCCACTGACATTTGGAAATACAGTCATATGAAAAACGTTGTGAACCCCTCTTAATTCTTTGGATTTGTGTTTACAATTGGCTAAGCTTTCAAAGTAGCAACTTCCTTTTAATACAGTTGTGCTTGAAAGTTTGTGAACCCTTTAGAATTTTCTATATTTCTGCATAAATATGACCTAAAACATCATCAGATTTTCACTCAAGTCCTAAAAGTAGATAAAGAGACACCAGTTAAACGGATGAGACAAAAAATATTATACTTGGTCATTTATTTATTAAGGAAAATGATTGAATATTACATATTTGTGAGTGGCAAAGTATGTGAACCTTTGCTTTCGGTATCTGGTGTGAACCCCCTTTGCATTAATAACTGCAACTAAACGTTTCCGGTAACTTTTGATCATCCTGCACATCGGCTTGGAGGAGTTTTAGCCCATTTAGCCCAGAACAGCTTCAACTCTGGGATGTTGGTGGGTTTCCTCACATGAACTGCTCGCTTCAGGTCCTTCCACAACATTTCGATTGGATTAAGGTCAGGACTTTGACTTGGCCATTCCAAAACATTAACTTTATTCTTCTTTAACCATTCTTTGGTAGAACGACTTGTGTGCTTAGGGTCGTTGTCTTGCTGCATGACCCACCTTCTCTTGAGATTCAGTTCATGGACAGATGTCCTGACATTTTCATTTAGAATTCTCTGCTATAATTCAGAATTCATTGTTCCATCAATGAAGGCAAGCCGTCCTGGCCCCGATGCAGCAAAACAGGCCCAAGCCATGATACTACCACCGCCATGTTTCACAGAAGGGATAAGGTTCTTATGCTGGAATGCAGTGTTTCTCCAAACATAACGCTTTTTATTTCAACCAAAAAGTTCTATTTTGGTCTCATCCGTCCACAAAACATTCTTCCAATAGCTTTCTGGTTTGTCCACGTGATCTTTAGCAAACTGCAGACGAGCAGCAATGTTTTTGGAGAGCAGTGGCTTTCTCCTTGCAACCCTGCCATGCACACCATTGTTGTTCAGTGTTCTCCTGATGGTGGACTCATGAACATGAACATTAGCCAATGTGAGAGAGGCCTTCAGTTGCTTAGAAGTTACCCTGGGGTCCTTTGTGACCTCACCGACTATTACATGCCTTGCTCTTGGAGTGATCTTTGTTGGTCGACCACTCCTGGGAGGGTAACAATGGTCTTGAATTTCCTCCATTTGTACACAATCTGTCTGACTGTGGATTGGTGGAGTCAAAACTCTTTAGAGATGGTTTTGTAACCTTTTCCAGCCTGATGAGCATCAGCAACTCTTTTTGTGAGGTCCTCAGAAATCTCCTTTGTTCATGCCATGATACACTTCTACAAACATGTTGTGAAGAGCAGACTTTGATAGATCCTGTTCTTTAAATAACACAGGGTGCCCACTCACACCTGATTGTCATCCCATTGATTGAAAACACCTGACCTGAATTTCACCTTCAAACTAACTGCTAATCCTAGAGGTTCACATACTTTTGCCACTCACAAATATGTAATATTCGATCATTTTCCTTAATAAATAAATGACCAAGTATAATATTTTTGTCTCATTTGTTTAACTGGTTTCTCTTTATCTACTTTTAGGACTTGAGTGAAAATCTGATGATGTTTTAGGTCATATTTATGCAGAAATAGAGAAAATTCTAAAGGGTTCACAAACTTTCAAGCACAACTGTATATGACATGCCTTATGGAAACAGTAGTAAATATGCAATATGCATTATAATAAAATTAAACAGGTCCATAAATTTGGGCACCCCAACAGAGATATGACATCAATACTTAACTGAGCCTTCTTTTGCTCCTTTGAGCCTCTAGACGCTGTCCTCCTATAGCCTTTGATGAGTGTCTGGATTCTGGATGGAGGTGTTTTTGACCCCATTCTTCCACACAAAATCTCTCCAGTTCAGTTAAATGTGATAGCTGCCGAGCATGGACAGCCTCTTCAAATCATCTCATAGATTTTCGATGATTTTCAAGTCAGAGGACTGTGACGCCCATTCCAGAACATCGTACTTCTCCCTCTGCATGAATGTCTTTGTAGATTTCAAACTGTGTTTTGGCTCATTGTCTTGTTGGAATATCCAACCCCTGCGTAAATTCAACTTTGTGACTGATGTTTGAACATTATCCTGAAGAATTTATTGATATTGGGTTGAATTCATCTGACCCTCGACTTTAACAAGGGCCCCAGTCCCTGAACTAGCCACACAGCCCCACAGCATGATGGAACCTCCACCAAATTTGACAGGAGGTAGCAGGTGTTTTTCTTGGAATGCGGTGTTCTTCTTCCGCCATGCAAAGCGCTTTTTTGTTGTGACCAAATAACTCCGCATTTTAGTCTCATCAGTCCACAGCACTTTGATCCAAAATGAATCTGACTTAACTAAATGAGCATTTGCATAAAACAAGCGACTCTGTTTGTGGCAGAAAGGGCTTCTCTCTCATCACCCTGCAATACTGATGTTCTTTGTGCAAATTGTATTGTGCGAATTGTAGAACGATGTACAGATACACCATCTGCAGCGAGATGTTCTTGCAGGTCTTTGGAGGTGATCTGTGGGTTGTCTGTAACCGTTCTCACAATCCTGCTCATATGCTGCTCCTGTATTTTTCTTGGCCTGCCAGACCTGTTGGGTTTAACAGCAACTGTGCCTGTGGCCTTCCATTTCCTGATTGCATTCCTTACAGTTGAATCTGACAGTTTAAACCTCTGAGGTAGCTTTTTGTAGCCTTCCCTTAAACCATCACACTGAACAATCTTTGTTTTCAGATCTTTCAAGAGTTGCTCTGAGGATCCCATGCTGTCTGTCACTCTTCAGAGGAGAGTCAAAGGGAAGGAAGCACAACTTGTAATTGACCACCTTAAATACCTTTTACCACTCATGATTGGACACCCCTGTCTATGAAGTTCAAGGCTTAACAAGCTAATCCAACCAATTTGGTGTTTCCAGTAATCCGCATTGAGCAGTGACAGGCATTCAAATCAGCACAGTGACAAGGGGACCCACATTTGTGCACAGCCAGTTTTTCACATTTGATTTAATTTCATACAACTAAATACTGCTTCACTAAAAATCTTTGTTCGGAAAACACCCCAGTACTCCGATGTTCCTAGGAAATGAAAGACATACCACTGTTATCTTTTTTGTTGAAAGGAGAGTCAATTATTATGCAGGCTGAGAGGGGTTCCCAAACATTTTTTATATGACTGTAATACTCAAGCAAAACCAGGAGACAGAGCTACAGACTCAAAATAGTGAGTAGAGTGAAATACGACAGCTTGATTTATTGACTGCAAACGAAGTAACACACAGGTTATGATGGTGGTGTCATGGTTCACACACTGGACTTTTAACTAAGAAATGTGGGTTTTGTCATCTCATTAGGTGTACTTTTTTCTTTAATCAAGCAGTTCCCTTACTAATTTTATCCTGGCCCCAGTCTGCCATATTGTTGGCAAAGTTATTTATTGGAAATTGGGGTTCTTAGAGCAAGAAGGAAAAACTAAGACTACAGTATACAAAGAGGCTTAACAGTACTAACAATAGTTATGAACTAAATGCATCAGTTATAAGGCTGAAAAAGTTTGGTAGTGCTGTATATCATTTTTAATTACCTTTTCAATGTCCATCTTTCAGCTTCCTTATCTCAATGGCCGGCAACTCAGCTCGCTGTAATATAATCCTGTGCTGCCACTACAGGAAGGTGCCTCATTAAATAAGGTCTGCACGGTCATGGCCAAAGGTTTGGAGAAGGACCCAAGTGTTGGTTTTCACAAAGTTTGCTGCTTCAGTGTTTTTAGATCTTTTTATCAGAAGTTTCTCTGGTAGACTGAAGTAGAATTACAAGCAGTTCAGAAGTTTCAAAGGCTTTTATTGACAATGACATGAAGTTTATGCTCAGAGTCCATATTTGCAGTGTTGGCCCTTCTTTCTTTTTCAAGATTTCTGCCATTGGCCCTGGCAGGCTGGTAATCAACTTCTGGGCCAAATCCTGACTGATGGAAGCCCATCCTTGCAGAATCAGAATTGGTTGGTTTTTGTTTGTTCACCCGCTGCCTCTTGAAGATTGATCACAAGTTCTCAATGGGGAGTTTCCTGGCCATGGACCCCAAATTTCAATGTTTTGTTCCCCGAGCCGCTCAGTTCTCACTTTTGCCTTATGGCCCGGTGCTCCATCATGCTGGATTGTTCACTGATGGTCACCAAACTGTTCTTGGATGGTTGGCAGAAGTTGTTCTCTGATGTTTTGGTCCCATTCTTTATTCCTGGCTGTGTTCTGAGCCCTCCACTGCCTTGGCTGACATGAAGGGTCTCAGGATGTTTTACTGTTGGCACAGTGACACAGGACTGATGGTAGCACTGCACAGCTATTCTTTTTTCTGGATGACCATCATTAGAGACAATGACTTGACCCCAGCAGTCCTCAGCAGTCCAATCCCAGAATATCAGTCTTTCCCTGATATTTTTCTTGGCTGCCCTACTTGATACCCACCAGGCCATCCTCCAAAAGTCTTCACCTCACTCCCACCTGCCTGCTGCCATTCCAGTGCCAGCTCTGCCCTGGTGGTGCCCGCAGCTGAATCCACTTTAGAAGACAGTCCTGGCGCTTGCTGGACTCTCTGATGCCTTCTTCACCTCTCTATTGAAACTCCATCAGCGTGACAGAGGGACCTCCAGCCTTGTCCTCATCACTGTCACCTGTGTGAACAAGAGGACCACTGAAGTGATGTCAGCTTGTCATTTGGTGGCAGGGCTGACATGCAGTGGTTTTTAGGGATTAAGCTCATTTTCATGGCATGTCCCAGCATTTGCACTTTCAACTATTGAAAGCTGATTAACAGTACAGAAAATGTGTAAATGTATGTAAGAAAGAGTTTGTGATGGTGGAGTGGTGGCTCTGAGGCTAGGGATCTGCACTGGCAATCGGAAGAATCCCATAAATGGCAAAAGTGACTCTACTTCGTTGGGCCCTTGAGCAAGGCCCTTAACCTGCAATTGCTCCATCCTGGGTATGTCATTAATCTGCAGCCAGCCCTGCATGGAGGCCCTCCATCTTACCGGGAAAATCCTGGGGGTTGGTGGCAGAATTGGCACTCCAGCCACCATAAAAAACCTCCCACTGGTTCCAGTCCATCTGAACTAGTGTGGTGCTGAGGTGTCACCCGCTGCATGGCTGCACTCGAGTCCTAATCTGGGATACTGAGTTGGTTTGTGACGTGGTGAGTGCGGCAATGCGCTGTATCAGCGTCTGCGTCTAACTTCTATGAAAGAAAGAGCCTGTGATGGTGTTTAGTATAGAAAGATACCACTGAATGCAAGTGAAGCTGATTTCTATGTGCACATCCCAGCAATTGCACTTTCAACTATTGAAAGCTGATTAACAGTACAGAAAATGTGTAAATGTATGAAAGAAAGAGTTGCGTCTCTAAAAGAGCCTGAAGTTGCACAAGAAATGGTATCAGGGGAGGCAGTCTTGCACCTGGGCCTCCCGACCTTTGACCTCCCCCATAGTGCAGAAATTTATGGGAGTGAAAGGTATACTTAATCTTGTCACTGCCTGTTGATTCATGACTGTGACTGCAGGGTGCAGGTTTTTTTTCTCTGTCTTTTTAATTAGGGTCCTGATCTTCTGGGTCATCTTGTTTGGTTTTCACTTGCTCTTCAAGGACTCCTTTCAAGGGTGTAGCCAAAAGCAAAATCGGGTAATTTTGACGTATAACAAGAGGAATATGTTCTGACTAGCTTTTGTTTGTCTGGAAAAAGGTCTCTGACAAACAAACTAACGATCAACTAATAATAATTTATCCATTACAAAATCCCAGCAGTGTGTTTACCAGGAAGGAACCAACCCAGATGGTAGAGCAGTCCATTTCAGGGTGCATCCCGGCACACCCATTCCTACGAAGAAAATTAAAAATAGCATGCGTGTCTGCAGGATGTGAGAGGAAACCAAAGTCACAAGAGAAAATACAAACATTACATGGCTTACTGGGCTTAGAATGGATCCCAAGTCCAAAGAGCTGTGGGTTAGGACACTAACCACCGCAATGCCCATAAACCAATCAGTGCTTGCCTAAATATTTTATAAATGTTACAAGAGATGACTGGTGCAGCTCAAGTACCCACATGAAAAGAAAAGGAACTATTATAAAATGGGCTGATGCTTTAAAATCATTTGCAAGCCGCAAGAGACATAGAGAAGGTGGATCTTCAGGCAACCGGCCAACTTCAATCTTCATTCTTAACTCTACTAAGCATACGGTCGTAAACACTTTAAAAAAAAAAAACAAAAAAAAAACTCTTTGCCCAAAAGCCACAGCAGTCTAATTGCTCCCTGAGGTGCACACGATTTCCAGTCCTGGATTACTGAACACCACTGTATATCATTGTGAAGCAAAACAAAATGGGTTAGAAATAGCTCTTCAGTACGATAACCACAAGAAAAATCTAGATGAAGCATGAAGGTGCCACACCAGCAACTCTAACTAGAGTCTACCATGGGACCCTCGTTACTTTGGCAGATAAACCGTTTTACAGTCTGGGGCAACTAGAGTGAAAGGCCCATCCTCTTAGGGTAGTTTCATTGATCTCCTGACTTTGTAAAGAGAGACGTGCAGCATCTTATTGTTGGGTATAGAGATGAATACATTTGGAAGATAATGGAGAGAAAAGCTTTTACTGACATCAATGCAGAAACAAAGATTTAAAGTTGAACAGAAGTCAATGTGCTATAATCACATGGCCACATCTCATAGGTCAAGTTATACTTAATTCATCCTTCTGAGTTAGATCTACTTTGTCAAGAGAAGGATGAGAACAGTGTCTTGCAATGTAGTCAGTAGTGTTTAACAAGAATTTAATCCCAGGGTCAGATTTATATAACTTGAGTAAAGGCCCGAAATGTCAGTCAGTCATCATTTAAACCCGGTATATCCTAACACAGGTTCAAGAGGGTCTGCTGGAGCCAATCAGGGCGCAAGGCAGGAAAAAATCCCAGACAGGACGGCAGCCCACCGCAGGACACACACACGCACACACACGCCAAGCACACACCAGGGACAATTTAGGATCGCCAATGCACCTAACCTGCATGTCTTTCGACTGTAGGAGGAAACCCACTCGGGGAGAACATGCAAACTCCACGCAGGGAGGACCCGGGATGCAAACCCAAGTCTCCTTACTGCGAGGCAGCAGCTCGACCCACTGTGTCAACCTGCATATGCAAATTTACAAAAGAGAACTTGATTGCAATTCTGACCCATGTTGTACGTAACATTTTGGAGAAATGATGACACCCGTGATCAAGCCGGAAAATGCAACCAAACCAGCTAAATGATGGCTCATACTCAGTGGCGTAGCTAGAGTTTGTGCTGCTCGGGGCAGGGCGGTGCTTCAATTTGCCACCGTCCAACATATCTGAATATGTTAACCTATTTAAATAGAAAATTAAAATGATGTAGAACAGAGGTTCTCAACCTGTGGGGTGGCGCGAAGTAACAAAAAGGGGGGCGTGAAGATGTGAAAAAAAAGAAAATAAGAATCAAAAATATGAAAAAAACATTTGTTGAAACCAAAACAAATGAACTTAAACTACATTCTGATACTAGAACAATAAATATAGAGTTAGATAAATATCAATAAAAGTTAAGTAGGTATAATAAAATCAGCATCTACATTTAAAAAAAATGTTAGGGGGGGCGCGATTAAAACTGTTATGAAAACTCGGGTCGCAAATACTTAAAGGCTGAGAAACGCTGATGTAGAAAGAAAAATTAAGATACATTTTTGATAGATTTATTCATATATAGAGAAACTGCAATCATTTTTCACATATGATTATTTATAAGCATCAACTAGACAAGAATAAAGTCCAGACGCACTGATAAGCCGTGTTCTAATTATTAGTTTACTATAATTACGCTGCGAAAACCAGAACCAGTGTAGTGTACAAGTGATAGATGGGGATGTTTTCTGCACAGAGTAAGAACGCTTCTGGATTGATAACGAAACAAAATTATAAATTGTAAATTAGTTGTCTATCTTCCTAGAAATTATTTTCGGTGTAATGTTTATGTTTGTTATTGCCTCATAAATTTCAACTGCTGTATCTGATGCCATCACACAAGGACAATCTGATTTCTATTTTTGAAGCATTTGTGGATAGAAATCAGAGAATTTGACTTCATTATTATTATTTATTAGATAATACATTATCTATCTATCTATCTATCTATCTATCTATCTATCTATCTATCTATCTATCTATCTATCTATCCACTGGCCAAAAGGCTCATACCATTCGTGTGTAAGCAGCAGGGTTGGGAAAAATATCACTCATGAATTTAAAAAGTCAAATTCTCTGATTTTTATCCACAAATGCTTCAAAAATAGAAATCAGACTGTCCTTCTGCGATGGTATCAGACACAGCAGTTGAAATTTATGAGGCAATAACAAACATAAACATCCATCCATCCATCCATTTTCTAACCCGCTGAATCCGAATACAGGGTCACGGGGGTCTGCTGGAGCCAATCCCAGCCAACACAGGGCACAAGGCAGGAACCAATCCTGGGCAGGGCGCCAACCCACCGCAGGACACACACAAACACACCCACACACCAAGCACACACTAGGGCCAATTTAGAATCGCCAATCCACCTAACCTGCATGTCTTTGGATAGTGGGAGGAAACCGGAGTGCCCGGAGGAAACCCACGCAGACACGGGGAGAACCATATTACACCAATAATAATTTCTAGGAAGACAGACAACTAATTTACAATTTATAATTTTGTTTTGTTATCAATCCAAATGCGTTCTTACTCTGCGCTGAAAACATCCCCCCAGTAATGCCGCCCCCCAAGAATGTGCCACCCGGGGTGGACCACCCCCTAACTATGCCACTGATCACACATATCATATTTCATGTCAATGAGCTATTATTATAATGTGTGCTGATATGACAAACATTAAACCACAAAAGTGACGACTGTGTTGTAAAGACTTTATTCTGCATATATGAACTAAAGAATGTTTTTGGTTCTTCATGAGTTTATATCAGCTGCCTGTTGTCTCATCTCGGGGAGCTGGCAGACAGGTCACGAATATCTTAGCCAAGTTTCATCTCCATCATACCTGCTGTGCTGAAAACCATTAACCGACCATTGAGGCCCTTCATTCAGTTTTCATACAGTGTGGGTGCATATACCTAATACATAACAGGTTTTTGACAACATTAAAAAGGCAATTTACATTAGTTTCTGGTTCTGCTACTGTAATCAGAGCACTTTACTGCACTCATATTACAATAAGAGCATCTAGTGAGCATGACACTGCTTTTATAAACCATAAGCTGTTACATTCCAAATGCCAAGCTGAGACTGACAGATGTCATGGCTTGCTGGCCCAGGTAAACCCCTGATTAATTGATTTCAAGGCCAAGTAACTTGCAGATGTGCTTGTACTGCATGTGTCGGCTGACTTGTTAGTATGAGTCACACGTGTGTCAGAGGGACATCTTCCCGTCTCATCACAGGCATGCAATACCTCGTTTGAGTGAGAGGGGGCGCTGTCTCTAACAGCCTAATCTTTTTTCTCCTCCTCTGCAGCAGTGAGAAGACTACCTTGAGGAAAAATAACCCAGTCCCTTCCATCAGTGGGGCTATAAAAACATAAATATTATTATTGTTTTGTTTTCTGTTCTCTACATACACTGCATATTTGTGTAATTATACAACATCTTCGCAAAGCATACAGATCTCTTCACTTTTTTCATTTTTGTGTTGTGTTAAAATCATTTAGATACATTTTTCCATCGTCAAACAACAACCTCAAAGCCCTGGAATGACAATGTGGAAAGAGGGTTTTAGCATTTTTTGCAAATGTATTAAAAATAAAATTACATTGTTGCAAGTATTCAGACCTTTTTCTGTGACGCTTGCATTTGGCTCGGGTGCATCCCATTTCGTTGATCATCATTGAGATGCCTTTACAGCTACTTTTGAGTCTACCTGTGGTCGATTCAGCTAAACAGACTCAATTAGTAAAGGTGCAAACCTCTCTACAGAAGGTCCCACAGGAGTTGCTTACAGAGCGTAGCACCAGGATTGTGTTGAGGCACAGATCTGGGGAAGACTACAAAAAAATCTGCAGCATTGAAGGTTCCAAAGTATGGAAGCCAAGAGAGGATGTGCAATATTGTTATTTTTTTAAATTGTCTCCTCGAGATAACAGACTAATTTTATCGAGATCTTGAGAAAATTAACTTTGTTTTCCTGAGATAATGGAATAATTTTATCATGATCTCGAGAAAACATAACTTAACCTTTGCTCCTGACATCAGGCTCGCTTAGAGTGTGACGCCTATACAGCTGAAGCCTTGCTAACTGTCCTCTTAAATGACAGACACTAACGTTGTTATTTTCTAAACTAATGCAGAAACATATTTCAGCCTGCATGAGCCCTTGATTGAACAAAAATGTGATGCACTGATCAATATAGTTTTGCTCTTCTGCCATTCCAAACAGGACGTGGCTTCTGTAATAAGCTAAACATTAAACGTTAGATACAATTATTTCATAATTTCGAGAAAACAAGATGTTTTGTTTTATCAAGATGTCGATAAAATTATTCCGTTATGTCAAGAAAACAAAATTCGTTTTCTCGAGATCTCGATAAAATTAGTCCGTTATCTCGAGGAAACAACTTAAAAAAAACGATATTGCACGTCCTCTCTCGGCTTCTGTACCAAAGAGTACAGTGGCCTTCATAATTCTTACCTGGAATACGTTTGGAAAAACCACAACTCCTTCTAGAGCTGACTTCCTGGCCAAACTGAACAATTGGGAAAGAACAGCCTTGTAAGAGAGGTGACCAAGAACCCAATGGTCACTCTGACTGAACTCCACAGAATCTTTGTGGAGATGAGAGAAACTTAAATTAGAACAACCACCACTGTGACACTTGACCAATCCTGGCTTTATGACAGAGTGACCAGACGAAACATGAGACCCCGCTTGGAGCTTACAAAAAGTCACCTACAGGACTCTCTGACTCTGACAAAGATTCTCTGGTCTGGTGAAACCAAGATTCAACAGTTTGGTCTCAATATCAAGTGTCACATCTAGATGAAATCAGGTACCACTCATTGTCCGCACAACATTAATCAAGAGGGAAGCGAGATGGGGCAGCCTCATGTTGTGGGCTTGTTGTCCAGAAGTAGGGATTGGGAGACTAGTCAGCATTGAGGGAAAGTTGAAGTGCTCTGGACCTGAGACTGACCTCATGTTCACCTGTGAACAGTACAATGACCTTAAGCACAAAGCAAAGACAACACAGGAGTGGCTTAGGAACAACTTTGAAGGTAATAATAATAATAATAATAATAATAATAATAATAATAATAATAATAATAATAAAGCTTGTGAGGATCTGTGGAGAAGAATGGCAGAAAATCCCCAAATCCAGATGTGGAACACCTGTCCTGTCAGATCTAAGAAGCCTCCAGGCCAAAGGGGCATCAATGAAGTACTGACTAACATGGTCTAAATACTTGTGTTAATGTAAAATGATAGTTTTTAAATTTTTTTAAAATTTTCAAAAATTTATCAAATCTTGTTTTTGCTTTGTCATTCTGATATGTTGAGTGTTGCATGAGGAAGGAAAAAGTGAATTTAAATTATTTTGGCACGGGACCATAACATAAAAAAATGTGTAAAAAGTGAAAGAATCTGAATACTTTCTGAAGGCACTATATGTACTAACAGGATAACTGTGCTGTCTATTCCATGAGAAAAAATAAATGGCTTGCAGGAATACAACCCTTAATTAGATAGATAGATAGATAGATAGATAGATAGATAGATAGATAGATAGATAGATAGATAGATAGATAGATAGATAGATAGATAGATAGATACTTTATTAATCCCAAGGGGAAATTCATATAATCCAGCAGCAGTATGCTGATACAAAAAACAAAACAAAAAAAAAATTAAAGAGTAATAAAAATACATGTAAAAACAGGCAATAACTTTGAATAATGTTAGCATTTACTCCCCCAGGTGGAATTTACTACTATTATATATATATATACTGTATATATATATACTGCTCAAAAAAATGAAAGGAGTACTTTTTAATGAGAATATAGCATCAAGTCGATGAAACTTGTGGTCTATTGATCTGGTCAGTGAAGTAGCAGAGGGGCTTGTTCATCAGTTTCAGCTGCTTTGATGCACTAGAGGGGCCACAATGAGACGACCCCCAGAACAGGAATGAATGGTTTCGCAGGTGGAAGGAGGATGAGCACTGCCAGAGCATACAAAATGACCTCCAGCAGGCAGGCCACTGGTGTGAATGTCTCTGACCAAATAATCAGAATCAGAGTTCAAGAGGGTGGCCTGAAGGCCCGACATCCTCTATACATTAGAACATTAGAACACTCTAGACCAGGGGTGGACAAAGTCATTCCTGGAGGGCCGCAGTGGCTGCGGGTTTTTGTTCCAACCCAGTTGCTTAATTAGAAAACAATCCTTGCCAATAATTACATTTCATGGCTTGTTCGTGCTTTAACTCTGCTATGTCAAGTCATCCTCATATCCTAGATTTTGTTTCCATTCTAAGGATATCATCCAAATACTTTGAAGTGTAAAACGGATGGGTAATTCTCAGTCCTTCACTCTTTTCTCTTCTCTTTCCTTACAAGTATTTAATTAAACCAAACAGTGCACGATAAATACACACAGGTGTAAAGGGTAACAAGCAAAAGGAATAACTGCTGGTTTCTTTTGTCATTTGCATCTTATTGTTAATAAGGAGCAATTAAAAACCGAGAATGCAGCTGTTTAAAAATAAGCAATAAAGGTTCAAAATCTTAATGAAAGAGATAACTAAAATGAAACAGAAGTGTTTCTAGAGCAATAAGTGCTTCTTAGTAAGCAATTTGGTTGGAACAAAAACCTGCAGCCACTGTGGCCCTCCAGGAATGACTTTGCCCACCCCTGCTCTAGACGAGAACAGGCCATTCAGCCCAACAAAGCTTGCCAGTCCTATCCACTTATTTCCTCCAAGAAAACATCAAGTCGAGTTTTGAAAGTCCCTAACGTCTTACTGTCTACCACACTACTTGGTCTCTTATTCCAAGTGTCTATCTTTCTTTGTGTAAAGAAAAACTTCCTAATGTTTGTGCAAAATTTAACAAGTTTCCAACTGTGTCCCCGTGTTCTTGATGAACTCATTTTAAAATACAAGTCTCGATCCACTGTACTAATTCCCTTTAAACACTTCAATGATGTCACCTCTTAATCTTCTTTTGCTTAAACTGTAAAGGCTCAGCTCTTTTAATCTTTCCTCATAATTCAACCCCTGTAGCCCTCAACCAGCCTTGCTGCTCTTCTCTGGACCTTCTCTAGTGCTTTTATGCCCTTTTTGTATGCTGGAGACCAAAACTGCACCCAGGACTCCAGATGAGGCCTCACCAGTGTGTTATAAAGCTTGAGCAGAACCTCCTGTGACCAAATATCAAGGTGCAATATAACCTGACATTCTGTTAGCCTTCTTAATGGCTTCTGAACACTGTCTGCCAGTTGATAGTGTCGAATCCACTATGACTCCTAAATCCTTCTCATAAGGCGTACTCTCGATTTTCCGACCGCTCATTGTGATTTCAAATCTAACATTTTTACTTCCTATGTGTAATTCTTTACATTTACTGACATTAAATTTCATCTGCCACAAATCTGCCCAAACCTGTATGCTGTTCAAGTCCTTCTGTGCTGATAAAACGGATTCCAAATTATCTGCTAGTCCACCTACTGTATCTTGGTATCATCTGAAAACTTAACCAGCTTGTTACTTATATTCCTATCTAAATCATTTCTATATATTAAAAATATCAGCAGCCCTAGCACTGACCCCTGCTGGTCACCACTCTTAACATCGGCCAGTTCTGATGAGGTTCCTTGCACCATCACCCTCTGCTTCCTGTGTCTGAGCCAATTCTGCACCCATCTAAAAACATCACCCTGAACTCCCACTTCTTTTAACTTGATGCCCAACCTCTCATGTGGCACCTTATCAAATGCTTTCTGAAAGTCCAGATAAATAATATCATCTGCTCCACTTTGATTGTATCTTTTTGTTGCCTCCTCATAGAATTCCAGCATGTTAGTAAATCACGACTTCCCTCTTCTGATCCCATGCTGACTGTTCAGAATAACTCCTGTCCTTGCCAAGTGTTGCTCAATCTTTTCCTTAATAATTCCTTCCATTAATTTTCCTGTGATGCTTGTTAAGCTTACTGGCCTCTAGTGGGCACCATGCTCACTGTCCAGCACTGTGGAGTTTGATTGGCATTTGCCATAGAATACCAGAATTGGCAGGTCCACCACTGGCGCCCTGTGCTTTTCACAGATGAGAGCAGATTCACCCGGAGCACATGTGACAGGGTTTGAAGAAGCCATGGGGAACATTATGCTGCCTATAACATCGCTCAGCATGACCGGTGTGGTAGTGGGTCAGTGATGGTATATCTGGGGAGGCATATCCATGGACGGACACACAGCCCTCTACGGGCTAGACAACGGCATCTTGACTGCCATTAGGTATCATGATGAAATCCATGGACCCATTCCTCCCAGTGCACCACAATGCCCGGCCTCATGTGGCGAGAGTATACAGGCAGTTCCTGGAGGCAGATCTCACCCCACCACCACTCACTTGCCTGACCTCAATCCAATAGAACACCTCTGGGTGGGACATTATGTTTTGATCCATCTGATGCCTCAGACTGTCCAGGAGCTCAGCGATGCCCTGGTCCGGATCTGGGAGATCCCCCAGGACACCATCTGTTGTCTCATTAGGACATCGTCAGGCATTTATACAAACTACTGAGTACTGCAATGAAATTTTGGCACAATGGACTGGCCTGCCTGCTGCCTCATTGTTTCCCTTTGATTTTCGGGGTCTCTTTAAATTCAGCCCTCTGTCGGTCGATCATTTTCATTTCCATCCTTTTGTTCCTAACACATTATCATATCAGTCCATAGCAGTAGAGATAGTCAGCAAGATTTGTTTTCCCATTGAGATCTGATGTGTTTTAAAAGTGTTCCTTTAACTTTTTTGAGCAGTTTATATATATACAAAATATATATCTTATATGTAAGCATCTAGGAGTGGAAGTGTGTCTGTCTGTCTGTCTGTCTGTCCAGCCTGGAAGTGCGCGGCTGCAGCATGAAGCTCAAAGAAAGTGAGTCGCCAAAGTGAAACCGCCGAGGAAAGACAAATGAGAGAGAAACTCACTTAGCTGCTGATAGACAAGGGGGCCGAGCACGTCCGCAAAACAAAACCGTGACTCTGCATTTCAGTTTTTTTCTGACGATTTCAATAGTTTCTAGAGGCCTAGCACAGTCGTACACATCTAGTATTTATATATATATATATATATATATAGTGTCACAAAAATGAGACATGAACAGACAAAGGTTTGGGGCAGCCACCCGTATAATATGGTATCCCGGCTGCAAAAGTCGTTTTTATCAAAAAAACAGCACTGAAGTGCATACAACTGAGTCCAGAACAAGACTGAGGGAAAAGGGGCAGGCTTTTAAAGGGGAAGATAGGAAGTGAGGTCATAAGGATCGGGCACGTGTTCTTCATTCATTGGATCGAGCCCAGACATGACATCCTTGGGGCCGGAGCTGGTAAGGTCTAGCTCCATTGGCTTGGTCCCGGAAGTGAGCTCAAGAGAGCCAGGTAGAATCTCCCGGGAACGGTCTACAGGAAAGGGAGAAAAAGAGTCAGTGCACTCTGCCACATCCCAGCATGCCCCAGAACTGCCTTCACTCAAGCCCTTTAGCTGCCTCCCATGCGCACGTGTGTGACAATATATATACAGTATACAGTGGTGTGAAAAACTATTTGCCCCCTTCCTGATTTCTTATTCTTTTGCATGTTTGTCACACAAAATGTTTCTGATCATCAAACACATTTAACCATTAGTCAAATATAACACAAGTAAACACAAAATGCAGTTTTTAAATGATGGTTTTATTATTTAGGGAGAAAAAATAACCAAACCTACATGGCCCTGTGTGAAAAAGTAATTGCCCCTTGTTAAAAATCACCTAACTGTGGTGTATCACACCTGAGTTCAATTTCCGTAGCCACCCCCAGGCCTGATTACTGCCACACCTGTTTCAATCAAGAAATCACTTAAATAGGAGCTGCCTGACACAGAGAAGTAGACCAAAAGCACCTCAAAATCTAGACATCATGCCAAGATCCAAAGAAATTCAGGAACAAATGAGAACAGAAGTAATTGAGATCTATCAGTCTGGTAAAGGTTATAAAGCCATTTCTAAAGCTTTGGGACTACAGCGAACCACAGTGAGAGCCATTATCCACAAATGGCAAAAACATGGAACAGTGGTGAACCTTCCCAGGAGTGGCCGGCCGACCAAAATTACCCCAAGAGCGCAGAGACGACTCATCCGAGATGTCACAAAAGACCCCAGGACAACGTCTAAAGAACTGCAGGCCTCACTTGCCTCAATTAAGGTCAGTGTTCACGACTCCACCATAAGAAAGAGACTGGGCAAAAACGGCCTGCATGGCAGATTTCCAAGACGCAAACCACTGTTAAGCAAAAGAACATTAGGGCTCATCTCAATTTTGCTAAAAACATCTCAATGATTGCCAAGACTTTTGGGAAAATACCTTGTGGACTGATGAGACAAAAGTTGAACTTTTGGAAGGCAAATGTCCCGTTACATCTGGCGTTAAAGGAACACAGCATTTCAGAAAAGAACATCATACCAACAGTAAAATATGGTGGTGGTAGTGTGATGGTCTGGGGTTGTTTTGCTGCTTCAGGACCTGGAAGGCTTGCTGTGATAGATGGAACCATGAATTCTACTGTCTACCAAAAATCCTGAAGGAGAATGTCCGCCATCTGTTTGTCAACTCAAGCTGAAGCGATCTTGGGTGCTGCAACAGGACAATGACCCAAAACACACCAGCAAATCCACCTCTGAATGGCTGAAGAAAAACAAAATGAAGACTTTGGAGTGGCCTAGTCAAAGTCCTGACCTGAATCCAATTGAGATGCTATGACATGACCTTAAAAAGGCGGTTCATGCTAGAAAACCCTCAAATAAAGCTGAATTACAACAATTATGCAAAGATGAGTGGGCCAAAATTCCTCCAGAGCGCTGTAAAAGACTCATTGCAAGTTATCGCAAACGCTTGATTGCAGTTATTGCTGCTAAGGGTGGCCCAACCAGTTATTAGGTTCAGGGGGCAATTACTTTTTCACACAGGGCCATGTAGGTTTGGATTTTTTCTCCCTAAATAATAAAACCATCATTTAAAAACTGCATTTTGTGTTTACTTGTGTTATATTTGACTAATGGTTAAATGTGTTTGATGATCAGAAACATTTTGTGTGACAAACATGCAAAAGAATAAGAAATCAGGAAGGGGGCAAACAGTTTTTCACACCACTGTATATATATGGAAGTGAAGGTTTGTGATACGGTTTGCATATTTAGCATACTTAGAGCTAGCAGATCCACAAAGGGAGAAAATTGGTGACGTATTTTAAAATAGTTTTTTATTCCTAAGCTTTGGACAGTCTGCCAGGTGTCATCATTAGAGGAAAATGATTAGGCGTACAGGAATCAAAGGTGATATTTAGCTGGTGAAGGGTGGGGATTGAGGGGGAGGTTTTAAGGGTGTTTGGGGTAGATTAGTAAGGTGGGTTCAGAAGGTGTTGGTCATAAAGTCACACACATTGTCTTGTATTGTCATAGAGGGCAACCATCGACGATGAGAGACTGCCTCCCAGTACCATGTGTTCCCCCAGCGCCCTGAATTACAATATCCCTGTAATGGAGCTCCCAGTGGGACACTCACAATTGCAGTTCTAATAGAAAGGCCCCTTTTGCTATTCTTTGATGACGTTTGATGGAGTTGCTGGGGTAAGGCTTGCCATGACATACAGGTTCCACTTGGTCTGCAAGTGCTTCATGATCTCAGTACTGATGCATTTCAAGTACTGAAAAAGAGCCCCTCCAACTCAGCCAGAATCAGGAGTGGAGGACGAGGAGGATGAATAGGAAGGAGGAAGAAAACAAAAGAGTATTGTGTTTATTGTAATTCCAGTATGCAGTATTCTTCTGGGGTAGTTTGGAGCTTGTCAATAAGGTAATCTGTTGCATGAATACGAGTGTAAGAAGAAGTTGTGTTAGGGTTTTACGGTGGGGGATGCCCCCTACAGGTTCAATATACTGTATATACATTTTTTTTCATTTAACTTCATGTCTTCAACAGATCTGCATGTTTTAAGAACTCCTAAACACAATTTGACCACTTTGTATGTGTTGTATGCCTTTCTATCATGTATAGACACAAAAAATCGAAAAATGAATATGTCATGAACTTGGTAAGCCTATTAGCACAGTAGAACGCTACAAAGTTATTAATTCTGACCAAAGTCATGACTATCAAACAGTAAATTTGTGCTTATTTGCATGCATTAGTGACCCAACAGTACCACAAATGGTGCCATTTTTAACAAAATATGAGTCATTTACTTCAATTCAAAAATTAAAATGTTGACGTGCAAAATCTTCTGCTAAATATCACTGCTTTATGCAGGGAACATCATGTGCTGTATACATACAATTTCTGTTATTATCATTACTACTACTAGTAATAAAAGCTGTTTTAAAATCCAAAATCAAAGTCACTTATCCACTGCTCCTAAAGACAAAATTTGTAAAGAATATACTATGATAAGAAAATAAGCTTGGTTGTCTGCTGGCCATAGTTTAACGATAATTTTAATGGGCAGGTAATAATAGGCGCCATTTTCTTTATTCAGTTTGGAACTGCTTTGTTTTAATGCATTGTTAAACAATCTTCAATGTAAAAAGTAATTTGTAAAGTGGTAATTGTATTCTGCATTTGAACTTCTTATTGCGCTCTAAGGCTGCACTCATGGTAGAGCGCTACTCAAAAATAAACTGAATTGAATGGAAATAAGTGGGCTAATCTTACAGGTGCAAAAGTGAGTAATTTGATTGTAAAAGTACACAAAAAGGTGAAGTTCTCCATGAGAATTATCACTTGTTTCTTGAAATGAGCCTTCCTGCACTGCCTCTCATTTTTAGATCAGGTCCCGGCAGGCCTGATACCCCTGGGCAAGGTGTAGATATTTCTCCTTTCTCTTGGGGATTTACAAGGACCCTACATTTATCTGCTCACTTAATCTCAGATATTTGAGCTTGCTGTATATTAGGGGCTGGAACAGAGGAACGGAGGGAGGCCCACAAGTTTAAACTTGAGAATGATTCCAACAGGGATTTGCTATGAGTGTCTTTTAATTGTGCATCTTTTTTCCAGCTGGGTACAAACATAGCCCTTAATGGACGTTCAATTACTTTTACCTTGAGTTTGCTTGCTCTTCCCATATTCACTAGGTTTTCTCGGCTTTCCTACCATATGCTCCTATTCTGTTCAACTGGGTGTTGGTCAGGGTCGTGGGGTCCTGCAGCTGTGGTGCATCTATTTGCCACGAAAGATTCACTGATCTTGACTTTGGCAATGATGCTGTGATCTTCGTGGAGTCAATGGGGACTCTGATTGGGGCTCTCAAGAGGCTGAGCGAGGACTCTGAGGGTCTGGGATTGCGAGTGTCCTGATAAAAACCAAGATTCAGGCCTTTAATGACCTCTTGGGCACAGTGTGTCTGTCTGCAGAGAGAGTGTCGACCACGTTGAAAGGTTTACTTACCTTGGCAGTGACATTCATGTCTCTGGTGACTCTTCCTACGAAGTCAGTAGACGGATTGGGAGAACATGGGGTGTTCATCAGGTCACTGGAAAGGGATGTGTGGTGCTGCTGATATCTGCAAAAGGACGAAGGTCCAAGTCTTTAGAGTCCTGCTGCTTCCTGTCTTGCCATATGGTTGCGAAACATGGACGCTATCCAGTGACCTGAGACGAAGATTGGACTCCTTTGGCACTGTGTATCTTCAGAGAATCCTTGGGTGCTGCTGGTTTGACTTTGTGTCGATTGAGTGGTTGCTCATGGAGTCCCGAATGAAGCACATTACCTGCAATGTGTGGGAGCGTCATTTAGGCACTACAGCCATGTGGTGTGATTCGGCTCCCAGGATCCTCATTGTTGAGGACCTGTGTGGCTGGACTAGGCCAAGGGGACGTGCATGTAACACCTGGCTGCAGCAGATAGAGGGTCATTTCTGGAGGGTGAGAATGGACCACATGTCTGCCTAGGGGGTTGCCATTCAGGATCCCAAGCTATTTTGTTGTGCGGTGAGTGGGGCAACATGCTGTACAGGTGCATGCTCCCCAGTCTGACCTGACTACTATATCTCAAAGACAACCATAGTGTGAGTGAGTACTGCTACAGACTAGCATACCATTAACTGTTGCTGCTTTGTATCCAGGAGGATGGGACAAGATAGACTCCACATGAGACTGAATTTCAAGTAAGAAAACAGAAGAAAAGTGTGGAAGCTGTGGTTAGCAGTGTAATTGACTGGGGTCAGACCTCACTCATTATATGTCTGGAGCTTTGCACATTGTTCCCATGTCTCGAGTGGTGTGACATATTAGAGGAGGAACTGGACTCCTAACTACAAGGTTTCTGATTCAGTTCCTATCCCTTAACCTCTCTCTAAATATATGCAGTTGTACTTTAGGTCTTGTTGTAGTGCCTTGGAATTGTATTTTCTATAGAAAGGTACTATATAAGATGATATTATTATTATTATTATTATTATTATTATTATTATTATTATTATTATTATTATTATTATTATATTGTGCTTTACTAACCTACTCAAAGTCCTGTACACAGACAGTGGGGAACCACTTCAACCACCACCAGTGCGTAGCCTCCATGTGGATGATGTGACGGCAGACATTCTTGCACCAGTATGCACACCGCATATGAGAGAGGTAGTTGGCCAGTTAGAGAAACTGGATGATTAGGGGGCCTGAATGTCTAATCCGGTGGTCCACAGTGGCTGCAGATTTTCATTCTAACCCTTTACTTAATTAGTGACCTGCTTTTGCTGCTAATGAACGTCTTTAGAATTCATTTCATTTGGGTTGCTCTTGAAGACTCAGACCGCTTTAATTGTTTGATTTTTCTTTAATTAGCAGCCAAACAATAATGAAAATAAAGAAATGTGAAGGTCTCAGGATTGCTGATCTGTTCAGGTCCCCACATTTGACCAGCACTCTTAGAAAAGAGAAAATCAACAATTTTGGAAGTGTCTGCTATTGCACAATGAGAGCAGCAACAAGCCATGGAATTAAAGAATCAGTTTAATTAACAGGAAGACTCAGTGCCTCATTAAGCAGTTGGTTGGAGTTGGAGGCCCTGACTTAGTTGGTCTTCTGTTGGCTCGCTCACTTCACATTTGATTTCTGTTTGGGTGGCATTTAAGGAAAGAAATGAAGCAATTCAGGGGAACAAATCTTAAAAAAAACAAGTCAAATAAAATGAAAGAAAAAGGAATTAATGAGCAGCAAAAACTGGTCACCAATTAAGAAAAGGGTTACGATGAAAACCTGCAGCCACTGCAGCTATCCAGGACCAGAGTTTGAGACCAGTGATCTGATCCGTGGTGAGCAATTTAGCAGGACATAAGGAAACACTGTACTCTTTTTTCCAAAAGATGCCTAGGCATCTTTTAATGACCACAGACAACCAGGACCTCGGTTTTAAGTCTCATAAGAAGGACAACATCATTTTTACAGCACAGCGTCCCTATCACTGCACCGGGTCATTGGGACCACACATATACCACAGGATAAGCACCACCCTGCTGGCCTCACCGACACCTCATCCAGCAGGAACCCAAACGTTTCCTAGATGGTCTTCTGTCCTAAAATTGTCAGACCCCAAACATCTTTAACTTTAGGTGGATTACCTGTTCTGAGGTGCAGATAGTGTGGTTGGACTGGTACTGTGTCCAGGTGGTTGTCTGAGGACTGATTCAGCAGAGACTAGACCCAGTACCCCTGAATTAGGACAAAGATAGACACCCAATGTTCCTGAATCTTTTCTCTTTTCAGTGATGGCCACTTTATTTAATGTCTGGTGACTCTGAATGATTATTTGTGTGTAAAGAGATAAGTTCCATCGAGTCCAGTGGTGAACTGAGACTAAAAACGTTTTGTAAATGATTAAATGAGCAGTGGTGCGATGTACTGTATTTTGATCATTTTTTTACCAAGTCAGAATGATACATTTCCTGAATTCGAGATAATCTTGAGTAAAGGTGGTGAAGTATCAGTTAATAGTTCTTTCCTTATTTCCTTCACACAAACCCTTTCACAAGACGTGCACCAGGCTGTGTGGTCTGACTGCCTTTTCTGCAATGACTTTTGCTTCTCAAAGCTGGTCAGCCTTAGGTGTGCAATATGAGAGGGACTGCAAGCCTCCACTTGGAAGGGGCAAAGTGCTGAATAGTTCAATTTTTTTTTTTTTACATACCTTGAAAAATTCCTGGCTATCGGAGATGGCACCTCAGGCCGTTTGCACTACAGTGTCCACTAACAGCTCCGGGCCTGAACTATAGCATCATTCTAAAGTCTGTCATGGTCTGTCAGTCCACCTGCTCCCCATAGGCACAGCCTGGGGAGGTGAAGCCAATTTGTGAAAAGTATAAAAGGCCAGAGCTGACTGAATTGGCTCAGCCAGCTTCTTGAAGCAGTGCCAGACAACAGGTCTCTCCGCCAAGATGAACTCCAGACAATCCAGCTCTTACATCTCTTCTTCCTCCAGTCTCTATGGGGGAAGCCGTGGCTTACCCTTTGCCAGCTCTGGAAGCCTACTGTCCTCCTCATCTGCTTCCTTCACCTCATCATCAATGAGAGGGCGTAGCAGTGCTGGAGGTGCAGCCTTAGGATCAGGATTAGGAATGGGCATGGGCACAAACATGGGAATGGGAATGGGAATGGGAATGGGAATGGGGTCAGGTGTTGGGATGTTCATGGGTGGAGCTGGCGGTGCTCATGGCCTGGCTGGTGCTGGAATCTCTTTGGAAAGCTTGACCATCTCACCCTCCATCCCTAAGAACCTCCTGGAACCTCTTAACATTGAGATTGACCCCAGCTTCCAAGAAGCTCGAGTTCAGGAGAAGGAAGAGATCAAGACTCTTAACAATCGCTTTGTGAACCTCATTGAGAAGGTAAGTCTCTCTTGTTAGCTATGACTTTACAGTACTCATATGACAGAGAGACATTTTTAAATATAAATAATCTGAAAGTGACATATGGCCTTTTGAAGCTGCATAAGCTGATAGAGTTTTTTGTAACTATGAACTATAAAAGAACATCAGTGACTTTCCACAAATTTATTCCCCTCATCTTTTCTTTCTTATTGCTTTCTTATCTTCTCTATCTGACTGATAGTGTCCATTACATTCAAGATAGGAAAAACAAATTCCTTTCAGAATGGTATTCCCAGATTTTCATATGACACACATCACCACTGGCGGCGCCAGTCTCTTTTCTTCTGAAAAGCATATGTCTTATTTGGTATTGCCAAGGACTTACTGAAATACCTGGCATACTGTAATAACCTCACAGTTCAAAACCGGTTACTGCTGATCCAATAGCTGAAAAATAGTTTCATTCCAGCAGACAACAATCTTTGAAATGCTTGAGATAATGCATGCCAAGGGCTTTACTAATTTAGGTGCAGTGCCCTGGGCCTGTGAGAAAGGTTATTGGTTTAATAAAAATTATAAATTTGGTAGAGGCTATTTAAAAAACTATTGTGGTGCACAGCTCAAGTGACCAGATTTTCAGTCCTGCCTTCATGTTTTTCCTGTTTGTCTGGGATTCCTTGCACCTCCCAAAGATGTGCTGCCAACTTGGCTGGGGTCTCAAAATTAGCACTGTGTCAGCCAGCCTGACCTGCAATGCATTTACATCTCAAATGGGGTTAATGTTGCTGGACAGGTTATGTCCCCTGTAGCTCTGCAGTGGGAAGTTCATAAAAATGGACGGATAGATGGAGTAACAGATGCTGGGCCTATTTCACTCTCGTAGCCTTGCAATATTTTGGATTAGCCGTTTAAGACTTGAAATAATCAGAAAGCTTCCTCTTAATGAAAAGTTCTATTCCAACAATAAAGAAAGAAATAACAAAAATCGTGTTTTGAAAATTCCGCTCCTCTGCTTCTGAGCAGGAATCACACTACATATTCTCAGACAGAAATAAAGGTGCTGTACAGCTGGTAGATTTGCATGACAGTTTATATTTTTAGACATTGAGCTCAAGGTAGCAGTGTTGCAAACTTTAGGGATAAAATTATCATGTTCATTTCTAATTCCGCATTGGTCCCTTCATTTATCTTCATACCTACTTATCCTATTCATGAATATCTATTTGAGCAGCATTGGGCATAAGTCAGAAACCAACTCTCTTTCACAAAGCACACTCTCTTTCACTTGGACTGTGCTAGCCTAGAGTCATGAAGCATCAGCCCTAGCAATAGCAAGACTGTGCTGCTCTTTCTCATAACCTTTAGCGTAATAATGATTGCTGACATCTGGCAAATGAGTAACAATTTAGAAAATGTATTCCTTCTTAGATGGCTTGCGCCACATAGACACCATTTTTGGGTAAACTCTAACTTTACCCAAACATTTACGTTTGTAGCTTAACCCATTAGATGAAGACTAATCCTTACTTTCTAAATGGTAGGTGCGTCTGCTGGAGTCTCAGAACAAGATGCTGGAGACCAAGTGGAGCCTGCTGCAGGAGCAAAAGACCTCACAAACTAGCACTGAACCCATGTACCAGGCCTATTTGGCCAACCTGCGACGTCAGCTCGATGGCATCATCCGGGAAAAGAGCAACCTTGAAACAGAGCTAAAGAAGGCACAGGATCAGGTGGAAGAAACTAAGCAGAAGTGAGTATAGCTTGGGGATGTGAAAGTCTGCTTCGTTGGCTAAGGGTTGCTAAGGGCAGATAAGGCACTGGATTGGCACAGGTGGCAGGATTGAACCCCATTCTAGTATGTAAAACACATTTGCTACCTGAGTAGCCATTTATAGGTAGTTTAACACTTTAAAACCTTCCTGTTGTTTGAGCTGACATCTTCATACCTGGGTCTCAGTCACGTGATTTCCATAGGCTTTAACTTTTGTTCCATTTGATAATCTAGGTTTACACATATTATGCCATTAGACAATAATTTAGAGTGCCTATGCACAAAACAAGTTCCAGGAGTCCAATGGATTATAAATTAACCTTACTTTTCTACATTAGATAGGTAGATAGAACATTACTATCATACATACCTCAGCAGCAACATTCATGTCTCTGGTGACTCTTCATATGAAGTCAGTAGACGGATTGGGAGAGCATGGGGGGGTCATGAGGTCACTGGAAAGGGGTGTGTGACATTTCTGACATCTTGACATCAAGAAGATGAAGGTCAAAGTCTTCAGAGTCCTGGTGCTTCCTGTTTGTGAGACATGGATGCTATCCAGTGACCTGAGATGAAGACTCTCTTTGGAAAATCCTTGGGTACTACTGGTATGACTTTTGTGTCAGACAAGTGGTTGCTCACGGAGTCCTGAATGAGGCACGTTACTTGCATTGTGAGGGCGCGTCAGTTACGGCACTACAGCCATGTGGCACGATTACCCGAGGGTGATTCGGCTCGCAGGATCCTCATTGTTGAGGATCAGAGTGCCTGGACCAGGTCAAGGGGCACCCCATAGCACATGACTGTAACAGATTGATGGCCATTTCTGGAAGGTGGGACTGGACTGCGTGTCTGCTTGGGGGTTTGTTAACCAGGACCCTGAGGTGTTTTGTCATGTAGTGGGTGTGGTAACACGCTATACCAGTGCACACCAGTGCCTACCAGTGCACCCAACCTGACCTGACATCTATGAACACCTATACATAAAACAAAGCATCATGTGGGCCAACCATCAACCAAACAACCATTTGAACTACTTTTATATAGTGCCATTAGCAGTGCACTACATCACAAGATAAATTAAAAAGCACTGAATGTTACAGAACAATATTAAACAACAAAACGTTTAAGCAAATGTCTTGAAACCACTCATGAGAGCTGAAGCCATAACAACACCTTTAGAACTGTTGACTCGTCACTAATAAACATTTTCTTAATTTTTTTCCTATATTCTGTCATAAAAGAATGTAAATGTAGGGACAGTGAAATTAGCCTACCCGTGTAGCTTCTGAAATAAAATAAACCTAATAACACATATACAGAAAAAAAGTGAAAGGCACCATATAACAAAACAATAATAGGATCAATGCTTTCCTCTTAGTGGTTTATGTCCACTTGATGCAGACTTGAAACAGCAGCTAGTGAGCACACATACAGTACCTGCAACATTAGAGATTTGTTTTCTGGACAGGTTATCTGCACCAGACTGATGGCCATTTCTGGTCAGGCTGAAAACTCAGCATGCAGACTTATGACTTTCACTTTTCTTTTTGCAGATATGAAGATGAAGTAAACAAGCGCACGACTCTTGAGAACGATTTTGTGGTAATTAAGAAGGATGTCGATGCCTCCTACACCGTGAAGATGGAATTTGACGATAAGCTTCAAATATTGAGCGATGAACTGGAGTTCCTGAGAGCTGTATATGAGGAGGTAGGTCTAGCATGATACAAATGATTTAGTTTATTTATGGTTGGCCTTAAGTCTATCAGGTAGTTTCTTGAACAACCACAATAAATTTACTATACAGAACCCTTTTATACACATAAATAGCTCAAAGGGCTATGCAATAATAACTAGATCAAAAAAGGGCTACTAAAAACAGAAAACAGAAGAGCAACAACACTTCTCTTGTTCAAGAGAGACCTTACAAACAAACAAAAAAAATCAACATAAGACTAATACCATATATATATTTGTATAAAGTATAGGTATATACCCTGTATATATATATATATATATATATATATATATATATAATATTTGTAGTTGGAGATCCACAAACAGAGAGAATGAATCACGTATCATAAAGTAGTTTTTATTTCTGAGCTTTCAGTTGATGTCCAAATGTATGTTAATGGCATTTCCGTTTGATAGCCAAGATTCAGCCTTTGATTCTGGTATGTCTAATCATTGTCCTCTGGCAGGAGCTGAAAGCTCAGGAATAAAAACTACTTTATGATACATGATTCATTCTTTCCTTTTGTGGATCTCTAACTACAAATATGCAACCCATATGACAAACCTTCGCATCCATAAATATATATCTATATATATATATATATATATATATATATATATATATATATATATATATATATATATACATAGTATATATATATATATATATATATATATATATATATATATATATATATATATATATATACACAGTATATATATATATACAGGGGGTCCTCGGGTTACGACACAGTTCCGTTCCTACAACAGTGATGTAACCCGAATTTTGGTGTAAGTCGAAACACACCCTAGCCTAAGTCATTTACCTATCCTAACACATTTGCAAAATCATAATCTAGAACATAAAAACACAACTAAGCCACAGAATAAGGAAAAGGACATAAATATACTGTACTGTACACCGTAATGTAGTAACAGAAAAAAATGACAAAAAATGAGTGTAAAAAAATCCTTACCTTTATTCCTTCTGAGCTCTTTACAATGTCTAATTTCACTTCCATCGTGATGGCTTTCCTCTTCTTCGAAGCACTACCATCTGAAGACTCTGACTTTCATTTAGGAGCCATGATAAGGGCCAAAAAGTCACCAAACAAAGCAACACAAATGGAACAGTTCCTCTGTGCACAACCAAACAAGTTCACCCATATAGTCTGTAAGTATGACACTAATGGCATAAGCCAAAACACTCACATCTCAAATTTTTTAAGTTTTTATGGGAGTGAGAGTTGTAAACTCGAAAAGTTATATGTGGAGACGTTGTATCCCGAGGGCCCCCTGTATATATATATATATATATATATATATATATATATATATATATATATATATATATATATATATATATATATATATATATATATATATATATATATATATATATATATATATTTATATATATATATATATATATATATATATATATATATATACACTAGCTGTGTAAGCCCATGCTGTAAATGATTGAAATCGTCAGAAAAAAAAACTGAAATCTAGAGATGTCAGGTAATTGAAAGGAACGACTCTGGGTATCACTCTACTAGGAGAATTCGTTTTGCCAACGTTCTTGCATCGTTTATGCATTAGTCTCACTTCCGGGTCGACAGACACACACACTTCCACAAGTAGACATTTAAATATAAGATATATATATATATGTTGCCTTTGAGTTAAACTGAATTATTTTAGGAATCCTTGCACAAAACTTGACCATATTTAGAGTTGTGTGAGTTTCAGGATAGGCGTCTGTGAACACTAATGCAAAAACAAACAATTCAAACATTAACTGGCATAATCATCAGAATTTTAAGATAATACAAGCCTATTGATTTTAAATGAAAAATATGAGAATAAGTGTAAGCTGCCCTAATTTGGAGTGTTCATACGAAATGTAATGATTTACTTCATGCTCAAGTATTAAAATGTTTGGTTCAATTTAAATGTTTTAAGTCTGAATATTCTAGATTGTAATAGAAATTGTCATTTTCACACCCTGCTAGGGACGGCATAGTGGTGCAGTGGTAATGCTGCTGCCTCTCAGTAAGGAGAACAGGATTCTCATCCTGGGTTCTTCCTGAGTGGAGTTTGAATGCTCTCCCCGTGTCTGCATGGTTTTCCTCTTGGTAAACTGGTTTGCTCTCACAGTTCAAAGACATGCAGGTTAGGAAGGCTAGCGATCCTAAATTGGCCCTCATGTGTAGTTGGGGGTGAGTGTGTGTGTTTATGCTGCGGTGGACTGGCACTCCGTCCAGGGTTTGTTCCTGCCATACTCCCTTTTTTAGCTAGTGTAGGCCTGTAACCCTGTTCAGGAATAAGAAGGTTAGAAAATGACTGACAGACCCTCTGACAGAGGTCCAAAGAGGGCTAGATCCTCATTAAAGAATTGAAAAAAAAAAAAGATATCTTTATCATAAATCTTGAAATAGTCTAAAACGATACCTCAAATGCTTATGTTTGGAATTTGTCATTATTAAACATCTGGGAGAGGCTCATAGGGGACTGGGACACCTTGAAAAGGCATGAAATGACACTCCACATCCTTATATTACCAATCCCCTTTTTTTGAATTAGGAAAAGGAATAACTTTGTCCCCTCGTAACCAATTATGGGGTGAAGCTCTGGGGTTGGCTGATGTGGTTCACAATTTCAAGTCCTTCTGATCATTCTTGCTGAAGACAGCTATTGGTTTACTTTCTATCATAAGGGTGTAATTTGCTGCACAAAATACTGTCCAGTGCTACCTAAAAAATAGGGTTTTTTAGGTGTACAGGACCAAAAATAGTGGGCAACCCCAAAATGCTTAACATCTTGTGTAACTAGACATCTAAATGAGTCAAATTGTATGTCATATGTGTAGGTGTTTTTGGTCAGGAGGTGCAGGACAAAAAAAAACTGAAACAATTTCAATGTGTCCAAAATAATTTTTGATATAATATTATAAATATCAAAATATTAGAAACAAAATAGTAGTTTGTGTTCTATGGAGAAAATAATTTTCCATCTTTTGAATGCATTTGTGATATAAACACAATATAAATAGGATAAGAAATTCATTTTTTCAGGCAGAAATATCATTTTTTTTATTTCACATGATACAATATTGAAGTGTAATATTTTAGTACTAAAATCACAGCTTTATTTAGCAAACTTTGTGTAGGACACATCAGATTTTTTTTTAACAAATGGAGCACATAAAGGATGACCATTATTTTATGTAGAGGCTTTCAATAGTGACCATACCTGAGACACTTAATCAAATGTTTCGATAGAACTTTTAAAACTTAGAATACAGTGTAGCTGGCACAGTCAATCAGAAGCAGGATGTGTGCTAGCTTCTTTTTGCTTTAAACCCCAGGGCCACGGCCATTAGACCACATTATTACTCTTGAACCCTTAAGACCAACGACATGTGAAAGAAAAAAAAACTGTTAACTAACAAAGTTGTTTTGCTATAATGGCAGGTTATTCATACAAGCGTCTGTCATAAGACTGGGTGCAGTAAGCTGACCAAGGACAATTTCTTTTTAAGGAACTCATTTGTTAGACCAGGGGTGGGCAAAGTCAGTCCTGGAGGGCCGCAGTGGCTGCAGGTTTTTGTTCCAACCCGGTTGCTTAAATAGAAAACAATCCTTGCCAATAATTACATTTCATAACTTGTTAGTGCTTTAACTCTGCCATGTCAGGTCATTCTCATATCCTAGATTTTTTTTCCTTTCTAAAGATATCATCCAAATGATTTGAAGGCTAAAATAGACTCAATCATTCACTTTTTTCTCTTCACTTTCCTTCCAAATATTTAAATAGTGCACGATAAATACACACAGGTATGTTCTCCCCGTGTCTGCGTGGGTTTCCTCCGGGCGCTCCGGTTTCCTCCCACAATCCAAAGACATGCAGGTTAGGTGGATTGGCGATTCTAAATTGGCCCTAGTGTGTGCTTGGTGTGTGGGTGTGTTTGTGTGTGTCCTGCGGTGGGTTGGCACCCTGCCCAGGATTGGTTCCTGCCTTGTGCCCTGTGTTGGCTGGGATTGGCTCCTGCAGACCCCTGTGACCCTGTATTCGGATTCAGCGGGTTAGAAAATGGATGGATGAAATACACACAGGTGTAAATGGTAACAAGTTAAAAGGAGAAATGCTGGTTTCTTTTGTCATTTGCATCTTATTGCTAATAAGGAGCCATTAAAAACCAAGAATATAGCTGTTAAAGACTAAAATAAGCAATAAGGGCTCAAAATCTTAATGAGCCTGACAACTAAAGTGAAGGAGAAGTGTTACTTGAACAGTAAGTGCTTCTTATTAAGCAACTAACTTATTAAGAACAAAAACCTACAGCCACCATGGCCCTCCAGCAATGATTTTGCCCACCCCTGTGTTAGACACAGGAAAGATGACTTTTCCTTCTTTAGGGCCCCATCTGCAAGTCAAGTTCAGGTTGGGGAGCATGCACTGGTACAGTGTGTTGCCGCACCCACTGCACGGCGAAACAACTCAGGATCCCAGTTTGCAACCCCCCCAGGCAGACACACGGTCCAGTCCCACCCTCCGGAAATGACCCTCTATCTGCCCCAGGCAGGTGTTACGTGGGTGACCCCTTGGCCTGGTGCAGTCACTCGGGTCCCCAACAATTAGGATCTTACGAGCTGGATCACCCTTGGGAAAACGCTCCACATGGCTGTAGTGCCGTAACTGACGCTCCTTCACAATGCAGGTAATGTGCCTCATTCGGGACTTTGTGAGTAACCACTCATTCGACACAAAGTCAAACCAATGGTACCCAATTATATTCCGGAGAGACACAGTACCAAAGTCCAGTCTTCGTCTCAGGTCACTGGACAGCGTCCATGCCTCACAGACAGGAAGCACCAGGACTCTAAAGACTTGGGCCTTCATTCATCCCTTTCCAGCAACCTCATGACACCCCATACTCTCCCAATCCATCTACTGACTTCATAGAAAGAGTCACCAGAGACATGAATGTCACTATCGAAGTAAGTAACCTCTCGACAAGGCCAACACTCTCTACGTAAACAGACACACTGCTGATGACACTGCCCAAGAGGTCATTAAAGGCCTGGATCTAGGTTTTTATCAGGACACTCGCAAGCCCAGACACTCAGACCCCTCAAGTCTCTCAAGCCCCCCGATCAGAGCCTCCATTGACTCCACAAAGATCATCAGCAAGATCGTCAGCAAAGTCAAGATCTGTGAATCTTTCTTCACCAACAGATGCCCCACAGCTGCTGGACCCCATGGTTGTGCCCATCACCCAGTCCATACAACCGTTGAACACAGTAGGAGCAAAAACAGACCCCTGACGAACCCCAGAATCTGGGAAAAACCTAGAGGTTCTGCCTCCACTCTGCACAGCACTCACAGTACCATTGTACAGGCTGGCCATGATATCCAGTAACCTCGAAGGGATCCCGTGAGCCCTCAGGATGTCCCACAGGGCAGCTCGATCAACTGAGTCGAACACTTTGTGAAAATCAGCAAAGGCGGCAAAGAAACTCTGCCAATATTCACATTTGTGCTCCATAAGAACCCTCAGTGCCAGGATGCAGTCGATGGTAGACTTCTTAAGCGTAAAACCAGACTGTTCCGGTCGCTGGTAGGTGAGCACGCGATCATGGACCCTATTGAGGACGACCCTAGCAAGGACCTTACCTGGCACCAAGAGCAGTGTCATCCCCCTGTAGTTGCTGCAATCCAGGCGATCACCCTTCCCTTTCCAGATAGGGACGACAAGTCTCGTTTTCCAGTCAGTTGGGATGATGCCAGTCTCCATCTGCAATGTATGCAAAATTGAAACGGTTAGCTGATTTACGCAATGTTAGATGAAATGCTTAGATAAACATATTGTCAGCCAGTCATTATCTAACCCCCTATATCCTAACACAGGGTCATGGGGGTCTGCTGGAGTCAAACCCAGCCAACACAGGGCTCAAGGCAGGAACAAATCCCGGGCAGGGCACACACCAAGCACACACTAGGGACAATTTAGAATTACCAATACACCTAACCTGCATGTCTTTGGACTGTGGGAGGAAACCCACACAGACACGGGGAGAACATGCAAACTCCATACAGGGAGGACCCGGGAAGCGAACCTGGATCTCCTAACTGCGAGGCGGCAGCACTACCACTGCACCACCCTAAACATATTGTGCTTATTGATAAGTAAGGGGAAGGGGGAGGGAAGTAAAATATTAAAAGCCGATTGAAACAGGGGAACTTTGCTCTTCTGCCTTGCAACGTAAAATCCATGTACTCATCTGTGACTGAATAAAGACAGATTGACTGAACTATTCCTGTCTTCCTCGGAGATCTCCTTCCACAGACAGTACAATAATCACTAAAACTATTGAAAAAGGTTGAATTGCCAAGATTATACTGATTAAATTACATAAAAGGTGAGCATTTAGCCTTTTGACCTAAGCAATGAGTTTTTCTGCCCTTCCTTGACCATGGAGACAAAGGTGATGTGTCTTCTGTGTAGTAACTAAGTAAGTCAGGGAGAGCAGAGTGAGGGGTTTCAGGTGTTTTCGGTTTAATAAAGTGGCCATTTGAAGAAATAGTAGAAAAGTTTTCCATTCACAATACTTAAAATAATAGATGAATTAAACAACAAGATCAGAATTTAGAAAGGGCCATTCAGAGGTTTTATGTCAGTGTAGATTCTTCTGATTCTTTTCAGTTTGTGGCTAACCTGGGATGTATATATTAAGTATGTATTTGTACATTTTATCAGTTATTACAAGGAGGCTCTCTGTTTCAATGTTATGTTTTGTATTAATGTGTTTTGGATTCAAAAGTGTGGGTGTGCTCAATAAGAATTAACTGCATTGAATTGATTCTTAATGACCATCATTTGTAGGCCTCAAGATTCAAACTTAAATTTTACTTTGAATCTTTCTGATAGGAACTGAAGGAGGTGCAGACTCAGGTGAAGAATGTCTCTGTGGTGGTAGAAATGAACAATGGCCGTGATTTAGATGTGGAGTCCATTGTGGCTGAAGTCAAGGCACAGTATGAAACTGTTGCTGCAAAGGGCCGTGAAGAAGTGGAGTCTTGGTACAAAGGCAAGGTGAGTTGTTTTTTATCGTAGTGGGAGGCTTTCTATCCATGAAGAGATCTGTAATGCCTACATTAACAATATGTTTCTTTTGCCCGGCAGTTCAACGAACTCTCAGCCACGGCAGGTCGTTATGAAGATGATGTCCGAACTGCCAAGGCAGAGATCTCAGAAGTCACGAGAAATATTAACAGATACAACGCTGAAATTGAGAATCTCAAAAACCAGGTAAAGTAGTTTTTAATTAGAAATCTCAAAATAATCATTTCATAGTTTCAGAAAAAACAGCTGCAGCAATATAGGCAGAGACACCATACATTAGCAACTAGTTCTTCAGTGCTCTTGGGGAAGCTTGTGGTCTAGTGTTTCAAGTTAGTGGAGAGAAAGCAGTTAGGATGGGCTTTTTACTCACACCTCTGCTTTAAATCCCATCGTCCCACACTGCACCTTCTCTGATCTTCTGCTTTGCTATAAACTTGTCCAGTGCGACCGTCTATTCTAAATTGCATTTACATTTATTTATTAGCCATTGCCTTTATCACAGCAACTTTCACTACACATAATTCACCTTTTTTCAAATTTCAGCATTTGAAGGATTACGAAATTAAGTACGGCTTAAATGGGGTCTCACCAAAACTTGGCTGAAAAAATCTGAATCTGCTACCATTTAAAGTTATTGCAGATCCAAGTGGTTGGACACTACTACTATATTCTTTTTATGCTGGGTACAACTGGTTCCATATTTGTACACTGTGTGCCCTGGCAGATGGATTCTTTAAAGTCTCAAAATGATTCAGTAATGACAGTTGAACTTCGTATGTTTTGAGGTCATCTACTATGTTTGAGAGAGGACATTATTCCTATGTGTACTTAAAGTTCAGTACAATTGCTTTCATATCTCTTCAGTGTCGGCAAGTGACAAAAACCATGTTGTCTATATATATAAAAGTCAATGTATGTGTGTGTATGTATGTTCCAGTATCACTTCCAAACGGCTGGAGCGATTTTCATGAAACTTGGTACTCATGTTTCTTATCGGTCAACTAAAAATACTGCAGGGTGAAATCAACCCTAATCGACCCCCTTCTGGGTATTCCATCTTGCGGTCTTGTACACATGTTTTCATCCAGTTGACACTTGGAACGACCACCGGAGGGCGAACTGGAGGTGTCTGCCAGCATTCTTTATGTTTGAGCACCACCGTGGTTTTGAAATTTAATTGGTCGGTTGAGTTGGCCGGTTCCGAGCATCAGCTGGATGATAACATACATACAAGACCGCAAGACAAGTACATTAGTGAGTCATCATTATTTGTTAATTTATTTTTATTTTTAAAGTTGTGGGTTTTTTTATTATATTTTCTCAAACAATTAAAAATAAAAAAACTTTATTTTCCTCCTGGGCAATGCTGGGTACTTCAGTTAGTGTTATATATACAATAATTGATGTTACAGCACCAAAAGAGAATATAAAGTGCTTTACTTACTTATTCATTTTCTGAACCTGTTTATTCCAATAGAAAGCTATGTGGAATTGGAGAGTATGAGACATAAAACCAAAGTCCTGACTCCTGGTCATAAAAGACCCCTGGGTATCCTTCATAAAGAGCAGGGTGTATCCCGATGTCCAGGCTAAATTGCCTACCATGGCCTAGTCATTCTGGCCCTCTAATAATCCCTGGTCTCTGATTGGCTATCTCTCTCTCAACACTTCACCACCTGATAGCTCATGTGTGGTGAGTGTACTGACACAAAAATGTCTGTCATTACATCATCCATACTCATTGAAGTCCTTTGAGTAGTGAGAAGAGCGCTATATAAATGTAAAGAATTATTATTATTATTATTATTATTATTATGTTGTTAGCATCACAAGATATATGCACAGATCTATTTACTCATACCGAGTAAATTTTGAATTGCCATACAGTCTAATCTTTATGTTTTTAAGATATGGAAAGAAACTTGTGTACGCAGATAAAACGCACATAAAACTACAGGCTGACGCCTCATAGACACATCCCAGCCTAAGACAGTGTGATGACTTTGTAGTAGTTAAATGCACAATTCAGAACAGACACCATTGCAATACAAAGCTTTATGTATAATATAAATGTTTTCCATATTGCAGTGTGTTCTAGCAAGTGACCTGCCCATAATACTGATGTGATATAGTAGTGGAGATTTATAAAACTCTGATATCTCATAATATGTAGCACCACTTGAGTACGTATTTGATGCATAGTACAATGGTTTCTGGGCGGCACGGTGGCACACTGGTAGCGCTGCTGCCTTGCAGTAAGGAGATCCGGGTTTGCTTCCTGCGTCCCCCCTGCATGGAGTTTGCATGTTCTCTCTGTGTCTACGTGGGTTTCCTCCCACTGCCCAAAGACATGCAGGTTAGATGCATTGGCGATCCTAAATTGTCCCGTGTGTGTGGGCTGGCGCCCTGCCCGGGATTTGTTCCTGCCTTGTGCCCTGTGTTGGCTGGGATTGGCTCCCGTGACCCTGTAGTTGGGATATAGCGGGTTGGACAATGACTGACAATGGTTTCTATATTTCTACATCCTGTGCCTAGTAGGTGAAGTAACTTGCTTGCAGCCTGAAAATTAGATGCTGGTAGAATATTGGAGACTTACAAACTATCTGATTTCAATTGTAATTTAATTTTCATTCACCTCTATAAGGGATTCTTCCATTTGTATCTCTTTTGTTACTTTACAATATATAAATCATTTGGAACTACACTTCTCTATGAAAATGTGCAAAACAAATGTCATTCTTGCTATTTTCCTCAACTTTATATTGCAATATTAAGCTATGGGTAGTCATGAGTACATTTCAATGGTGTTGTGTGCAAGGAGAAAAATTCCATCATAGGAACATGGATACTTCTGCAGTCACACATGGAAAGAAGTCAGAAGCCAAACTATGCTTTTGGGATGTGTGAGGAAACTGGAGAAACCTCACATAGTCATGGGGAGAACATATATTCTTCTGACAGTATCTGGGCAAAGATTTGAACCCTTAATATTGGAGTTGTGTTGCCACTGTACCAACCTGCCACCTGTGCTTACATATAGTCAGTCATTTCAACATGTCTGCGATGTAAGTCTGGGCAAGTGAAGCAGCTTCTCTGAGTCTCGCAGTGAGTCCTCAACAGAGGCTGAATCCTGACATGCTGTGGTGTAATACAATGCCATTCAGAATGGACACCATTTCAAAGAGTTTTAGATATATTATTGCAAAAATGCATACACTGTATAAAAATATTAATTTTTGTTAAAATCTAAATGCATATACTCTCAAGCCTACTTAGTTACAATGGCCCAGAGCCTAAATCAGACTCATTGGGAGCAAGATGGGAAACAAATTGGGTAAGAATGCCAGTCCATTACAGGGCATGCACATGCACAGACCCACAATTTAGACTTGCCACTTAACCTACCACACAACTCATTGGGACTGGAGAGAGAAAACCAAAGTACCCAGAGGAAAAAAGAGAAACATATGCAGACATAAAAACACAGACTCCACTGTAACAACTAGAGACTCGAGGCAGGGCAAGGTTTGGGGCAGCTACCCGTTTAATGCGGTTTCCTGGCTGCAAAAGCAAATGATTCATGTAGTCAAGTTTACACGACAGAGTCCAAAACAGAACTGCCTCCCAGAGCAAAGGCGGGAGGCTTTATGGGACTTTGGGCGGAAGTGACGTCATCCTCGGGGCCAAGACCGGAAGTGATGTCGTCCTTGGGCCTGGGACCGGAAGTGATGTGTCCCGCTTCGAGGTGGTGGCTCCTGGTGGGATTTCCCGGGAAAGACCTGTAGGGAACTTAGAAAGAGCGTCAGTGTACCCCGCCCCCCCTGGGCAGATGTAAAATCAGTCCTTTCTAAGCCCTTCAGCTGCGTCCTATGCACACGTGTGTCACACCACACATATAACAACAGTGTAAGACTTGGAACCAGATCACTTAAGGGGCAGAGTTAACTGCTGCAACACCAAGCCATCATTAAATCTACATAACAGTAAGAACAAAAAAGTCTAATGTTTCAAACTTGTACTTATGACATTTATGACTCTGCTTCTTCTAGCGTGCCAGTCTAGAGACCCAGATTGCAGAAGCGGAGGAGCGTGGTGAGCTTGCAGTAAATGATGCTAAATCCCGTATCTCCGATCTCGAGATCGCTCTGGGTAATGCTAAGCAGGACATGGCTCGACAGGTGCGGGAGTATCAAGAACTCATGAATGTCAAGCTGGCTTTGGATATTGAGATCGCCACCTACAGGAAGCTGTTGGAAGGAGAAGAGAGCAGGTAGGCCTGCTGAGAGATGGCTACAAAATAAGTGAAATGAAGCTGGAGATAACATAACATGCAGTATTAGCCATCCTGTGCTGTATTGGATGGGTATGATGTATTCTAACATGGAGCAAATGTGTTCTTTTGTAGGATTGGATCAGCTCAAGCAGTAACTATTCGCAGCAGCTCATCTGGAGGTGGGTACAATAGTAAAACAAAAAAGTGTATTTACAAGGTGATGGGGAAAATTACCTAGACACCCTCCTCTGGTAAACAGAATAAACACTTATTTGTTTTTCCTCTCCATCTGGCTAGGCTCTTCCCAAGCCTATGGTGCATCAGGTGGTTTCTCCAGTGGTGTGTCCAGTGGTTTCTCCAGCGGTTTCTCCAGTGGTGTGTCCAACGGCTACTCCAGCGGTTTGTCCAGTGGCTTCTCTGGTGGCAGGTCATCCAGCTCCTCCGTAGTGATGAACAAAGCATCATTCTCCAGAGCATATTAGAAGCAACCTTGTGAAAGTCTCTTCAGAATGTGTCATAAGTCTGTTTTAGCCATTGAGATATCCATTTATTCAGTTCTACTGGCAAAACAAAAAATACAGTGCATGACAACTTGCTGTTTTTGACCCTTTACTGGTGCATAAGTATACACTAAAAAACAGGAATTCTACCGTGACATCTTTGGAAATACTTTTATTCTCACGATAATCTCTAATATACATTATTCTCATTTGCCTGTCATTGTCTTTTTCTGTGTCAGAAAAACACCAATCAATAAAAAATGTGAAACAAGCAATTCCTGTTTGTCACTTTCTGGCATACGTAAATTGTGGAAGAATAAAGCTTCGCACTCAGGTTGGCAAGTAAATCAGAGAGCACCTTATTAGTAATCTTGCTAAGAAGGAGAACAGGATACTAAAATACAACTTCTATCAGGGCAATTCTAGTAACATGTTTTATAGCCTTAGCATAGGTTGAATATGCAGATTACATACTCAGAACCATCACCATTTCTACAACTGATAGTATTTGTTCACTCGCCTAATGTCTGAAGCACTGGCTGTGAGTTACAAGGTCAGCCTAATTCACGATTGATTGTAATGATAAAGCTCCTTGAGAATGTCTTCCATATGGAAAAGCACTACGTAAATTAATTAATTAAAAATTACATTTTATTACCAGTTCCTCTTTATTGACTGCTATTAAAGTGGCAGCATGCCCCCCATAGGGGTTAACCCCATTTATTTTGTGATATTAATAATACCCTTTAATCTTACAGTGCCCACAAGTACTGCACCTATAAAGTTGTCTACCCTGCCAATACACAGTTGACAGTTGACTGTTTGGTCTCTCTCAGTGCCTATGGGATTGAACTGTACCTTGGAAAATCAAATCAATTCCCTACGGTATGTGACGCCAACAATTAAGAGTGTTCATATTGTAGACCTAAAGAAGCAATCAGAGGTGGCTGCTACGTGTTAACTACCTTCAGCATTTCTTCCTTATTTTATCGCGGCTCTGTACAGTGCAACAAATTGACTCCAGACAGTCACAAATGTTGGGGGCAGCCACTTTTATAATTTAATCCTGGCTGCAAAAGGTTTGAAAAGTTGAATTGTTTACAAGACAAAGTCCAAAACAGAACTGATTAAGTGGAGGTAAGATGGCAGTTTTAAGGGCTAGAAGAGGAAATTATGTCATCTATGCCGGAACCGAAAGTGACATCTTCGGGAATAGGAAGTTACGTCATCAAAGACACTGGGACCAGAAGTGACATCATCAGAGGCACCGGGAAAATGGAAAGTGATGTCATCGGAGGTGCCGGAACCTGATGGGATTTCCCAGGAATGGTTTGTAAGAGACTGAGAGAGACAGTCAGCACACTCTGCCACCCCCTGGTTTGACATAATATTACAGTTACTCAAGCCCTTTAGCTGACTCCTAATTGCACGTTTGTGACAACAGTAATATAAAGTTGCATGTTTGTTGGACCTCTAGGTAATAATATCACTGTAATATGCACACTACTACAGTTACTACTTATTCAACCCATTAAAAGTACTCCAAAGGGTAATAAAAAAGAATGACTCACTAAACACCAACATTTACCAGGTCTTTAGAAATAGACGTTTCATTTACTTTTAATGGAATCCAAGTTAAACTATAAAGCATCACAGAACAGCACAACCATTAAACAAAACATAGTAATAAGGAAAATAGTGACTGATGGATCAGAACCTGTTTTTTAAAATCTGCAGATTTTGTAAGACATCTATGGGTCAGCTAAGGCAAACACATATCACAAAACTAAAACAATGACAGAGGTTAACAAGGAAGAGACCACAAACTGAGGAAGTCTTAAGTATTGCAACATAATATAGTACAGATTCTCAGATCTGCCTCACTTCTTGTGAAAAAAAAGAAGTCTTGACACACAATGAAAGGTTTGCAGCAGCCACCCATATACTTGAAGCCTGGCTGCAAAAAAGGCAAAATAAGTTGCACAGATGAGTACAGAGTTGAGTCCAAAACAGAACTGATTTTAAAGAGGATGTTGTCTTGTACCTGGGTTCGTTTCCCGGGTCCTCCCTGTGTGGAGTTTGCATGTTTTCTGTCTGCGTTGGTTTCCTCCAGGTACTCCGGTTTCCTCCCACAGTCCACAGACATGCAGGTTAGGTGCACTGGTGATCCTAAATTGCCCCTAGTGTGTGTTTGTTGTGTGTGTGTGTGCCCTGTGGTGGGCTGGCGCCCTGCCCAGGGTTTGTTTCCTGCCTTGCACCCTGTGTTGGCTGGGATTGGCATTTGCATGGGACACACTTGGATCTTCTAACGAGACAATGATCCAAAACACAAGGCCAAGTTGACCCTTCGGTGGCTACAGCAGAAAAAAGTAAAGGTGCTGGAGTGACCATCACAATCTCCTGACCTTAATTTAATTGAGCCACTTTGGGGTGATCTCAAATGTGCAATTCATGCAATGTAAATAAGAATTTATGGGACCAAGCATCTTCTCACCAAGAAGAATGGGTAGCTCTACCACCTGAGACAAACAAGGGCCTCATCCACCACTATCACAAATGACTGCATGCCATCATTGATGTTAAAGGGGGCAATAAACAGAAGTAAGAACTAAGGGTATGCAACTTTTTGAATAGGGACCATCTCACTATTTTCCTTATTACTATGTTTTGTTTAATGGTTGTGCTGTTCTGTGATGCTTTATAGTTTAACTTGGATTCCATTAAAAGTAAATGAAACGTCTTTTGCCTGATCAGTCATCTTTTCTTTAAAGTGTGGTACACACCTTACAAATTCTGCCAGGGAATGTAAACAAATGAGCACAACTGTACATGGGGAGAAAAATCTATGGGGAAAGTTTACCTCCATGTTACCTTCAAAGCCCATAATAGCAAGTTTATTGGTCTTTCATCCTTGTCATAAGTAACCATAGGCATTAATAAAATTAGAGAACCTCACATATTAGTATGGGGATGAAAAGTTATCTGCTGGCTGGAAAAGCTATTTTAAAATATTTTTCAGAGTGAAAAAACTGAATCTGTGTTCAAAATGAAATTATTCAGCTGCTTTGCACTTCCTTAAAAGTTAATTTTCTCCACCGTCATTCTCATTTCCTTCCTTTACGGTGTTCTACCTCACAAAACAACGCATTCCAACATATCAGAAAAACAACAAAGGATACTAAGAACTAGGAAAAATTTCAACAAGAATTACTGGAACCTTCAAAAGACTCACACAATCACAAATAGTATTTGCATATAGGCAAGGGTTTTAAGTGCTGCAATAAAGGTGTGGATCACTAAACACAGCAGTTATGAAAATGTGTGAGACGTCTTTGGAATGCAACCTAACCTTAAATTCTGTAATTTTACTCAGCAATTTAATAATTCATTCATATATACTCCTGTTAGGGATTGCCACAGTGGATCATCTTTTTCCATATGTTTCTGTCCTCTCCATCTTGCAATGTCACACCCAGCACCTGCATGTCCTCTCTCAACACATCCATAAACCTACTCTTAGGCCTTCCTCTTTTTCTCTTCCCTGGCAGCTCTATCCTTAGCATTCTTCTCCCAATATACTCATCATCTCTCCTCCGCACATGTCCAAACCAACGCAAGCTCGCCTCTCTGACTTTGTCTCCCAACTGTCCAACTTGAGCTGACCCTCTAATGTCCTCATTTCTAATCCTATCCATCCTCGTCACACCCAATGCAAATCTTAGCATCTTTAACTCTGCCACCTTCAGCTCTGTCTCCTGCTTTCTGGTCAGTGCCACTGTCTCCAACCCATATACCATAGCTGGTCTCACTACCATCCTGTAGACCTTCCCTTTCACTCTTGCTGATACCCATCTGTCACAAATTACTCCTGACACTCTTCTCCACCCATTCCTCCCTGCCTGCACTCTCTTTTCACATCTCTTCCACAATCCCTGTTACTCTGCACTGTTGATCCTAAGTATTTAAACTCATCCACCTTTGCCAATCTACTCCTTGCATCCTCACCATTCCACTGACCTCCGTCTCATTCACACACATGTATTCTGTCTTGTTCTTAATGACCTTCATTCCTCTCCTCTCCAGGGAATATCTCCACCTCTCCAGGGTCTCCTCAACCTGCTCTCTACTATTGTTCTCCCCATGTTTAATATTTCCCTCCTGGTGCTTCGGTTTTCTTCCACAGTCCAAAGGCATGCATGTTGGGTGCATTGGCAGTCCTAACTTATTCCAGGTATGTGTTTGTGTGCCCTGCAGTGGGCTGGTGCCTTGCCCAGGGTTTGTTCCTGCCTTGCGCCCTGTGCTGTCTGGGACTGGCTCCAGCGGACCTCCATGACCCTGTGTTAGGATATAGCGGGTTGGAAAATGACTGACTTTTACTTTAATAACCAACTAGCTATATATATGTATACAATAAAATAAAAAAATAAAGAAATGTATTAATTCACCAGTTTAAAACTTCAAGATTACGAGAATGTTTTCTAGATTTATGCGTTTCCAAATGTAAACAGTCTCATTTATTTACGTCAACCTCACACAGCTTCCTTGGCTTAGTCTAAGCACGTAATAAGGCTTCAACGGTCCATCGCGCACGTTGTGCAGTGCGCATGCGTTTAGTTTGTTACCGCCAGAAGCGTCTAGTGGCTTCCCTGAAAGCTTCCTCGTGAACGCTTCCGCGGTTGAAGAAACGCGGGAAAAAGGTTACTCATTAACGGGGTGTTATTGAGCATTGGCGTCCACCGAAAAGAAAGAAAGAAAGAAAGAAAGAAAGAAAGAAAGAAAGAAAGAAGTTTTGACCGTGAGTAGTGGTTTTGCCACTTTGCTTACTCAAATATCAATGTTTGAGTATCACTACAAAATACAGGATTGACGAAGATGTTTTCAAATTTGAATTTGTAAGTCTTTCACTAACTATCCGTGATATAAGTTTATGTTGTCAGCTTGCTTATTTTAAAATTAGTTTAAGTCTTTTAGAACACTGTACTTTGTTGATTTTCTTCCCCAAACCTTCCATTTTTATGAAATGGTCTAACAGCGCACAAGTTTATTGGCAGGGCTGGGACTTGTGAACAGTGCCTTTTATGCAGCACAGACTTGAAGTTGCAAGTTCTGAGTGAACGGATTATTGTCCATTTTATTTCTCTTTTCGGTAGCTTGCTCTATTTATCAGGACTGTTTGCGTTTGTTACACTGTGGCAATGGTGATTGTGTGAAGTGGCAGGCTTGCCCCTTTATAGGTTGGCACTGAAGCTGCTCATTTGAATAATGGAATATCAACTCAAAATGGGGATTGCTGCTGATGTCATTCGTTGTTTTGCCCATTTTGGCTGAGTCAGAACCGTTAAAATATGGCTATGAGGTCGTCATTGTCACATGTACAGAGTACACTGAAGTCATTACTTGTGTATTCTAAGCTTTTACTTCTCTTTGCATGAAACATGTCATAACAAAAATAACAAATATTGTAACATAACAGTGTATGTGATTATATATACAGTATATGGTTATTTTATTTTTTATATACAGTATATATATGTGAATAATATATACAGTACACATAAACAAATATATTTATAATCTATAAATATTTCATATATTTTTATTTGTTATAAACAACATACAGTATATACACACAAATGTACAGTGGATTCAGAAAGTATTCATATATTTACTTTTAAATGTAATAATGATAATAATAAAAATAATAATAATTCTTTACATTTATATAGCACTTTTCACACTACGTAAAAGCACTTTGCGTAGTGAGTGGGGAGCCACTTGAGCCACTTTAGCTACCACTAACTGCAGCCATTTTTACACCAGTATGCTCACCACACATTAGCTGTTAGACACAATGGATTATTAGGAGGCCAGAATGACCAGGGTGTGTTGGGCTGTTTACAAAGGATGCCCAGTGATGTTTAATGACCACAGAGAGTCAGGACCTTGATCTTACATCTCCTACCAAGGACACAGAATGCATTTTTACAGCACAGTGGCCTATCACTGCACTGGGTCGTTGGGATCCACATTGAGACTATAGGGTAAGGAACCCCTGCTGGCCCCAACAATGCCTCTTCCAGCAGCAATCCAAGCTTTTCCTGGCTGGTCTCCCATGGCCAGGCCTGAACATGCCTAGCTTCAGGGGGATTTCCTGCTTCGATGTGCATGTGGTGTGGGATACACTCAGTAAACACCTAATGATAAATTGAAAACATGTTTTCTAAAAGGTTTGCAAATTTATTTAAAGCATATTCCATGCAAAAATTTTTTTTTTTTTAAGATGTTACTTATTTCATGCATTTTATAGTGATGTCAGAGAGAATTTCTTAACCTCATGTTTACAGGCAGAATGTAGAGTAAAATGTTTATGATATAATACAAGCTAATAGTGATCAATACTGTGCAATGGAAAAAAAGAAACAATCTTACATTGTTCATGTCGCACAAATCACATGTCAATTATCCAGTCATATGCTCATGCTTTTTACTAAAATATTGCTATATATATTGTGATAAGATTATTCCACAAAGAAATATTTCCAAACACAAAAGAAAAGGTTTGGGGATCATCCCTGTATATTGTCGTCCAGACAAGTGAATAAAGAAGTTGATTCATATGACTTTTCAGTGCAAATGAACAATGAACTGCAATCAAAATGGCATTTATATAACAGGATGGATTATGGGACAGGAAATGGTTGGCATGAAATGACAATTGGAGGCAGTAAGGCGGAACCAATGTCATCAGAAGTGGACAGGAGCAATGGATTGATGGAACCGGAAGTGACGCCATCAGGGTGAACCGGAAGTTACGTCGTTGCGGCCATTTTGAACCCGGAAATGGAACTTCTTATTTTTCTTCAAGTATTCTGTAGGTGAAAAAAGATTCAGGTAAGTATCACATGATGACCCTTTATCTCGTGATATTTCACTCACCTTTAGGCTCTTTGACTGCCTCCAACTTGCACATGTGTGACAATATATACTTATGGAATAATCACTAAACATCATAAACTGGAAACTAAAGCCTCATGGTTTTTGACTTGTAAATTGAAGATCTGTCCCGCCTCAGTCAAGAGTCCTGTTTTCAATTCAGGAAGGCAGTCTCATTAGGCATTTTTCTGTTTATAATGTATGCTGATTTTTCTGGAAAAAATATTTTTGGGTGGAGTATTCCTTTAAAAATCCAAAACTGAAATGTCTCATTTATGTAAGCATTCAGACCCTTTTGTTGTGGTAAGACGCATCCTGGTTATTTTAATTCTCCTTGAGTTGTGTCTAGAACTTGATTGAAGTCCACCTGAAATGATTGGAAATCATATAGAAAGGCACATGTGCACCTGTGTATACAAGGTCCAACAATCCGCACTGCATGTCAACACAAAAATCAAGCCATAAAGTTTAAGGAACTCTCGGTAGACCTCCACAATTAAATTGCGGTGAGGCATGGATAAGGACAAGGGATTAAAACCATTGCTAAAGCTTGGAGTGTTCCCGAGAGCACATTGGCTTCAATAATTGTAAAATAGAAAAAGCCTGGAATAACAAGGACTCTTCCTAGAGTTGGTTATCCCATGAAACGAGTAACTGGGGAAGAAACACCTTAGTTAGGGATGTGACCAAGTACCCAATGGTGACACTAAAAGAGATTCAGAAATCCTCTTATGAGATGGGAGAACCTGAGAGGAGGATGGGCATTTCAGAAGCACTCCATCAATCAGATGCAAGCCATACTAGAGTAAAAGGCATTCTAGAGTTAAAGGACTTTGAGAGTGTGAGGAAAAATATTTTTTTGTCTGATGAGATAAAAAATAATCTATTTAAGTAGTACACCAAAAACTATGCCTGATAAAGACTAGGCATTACTTATTACCTGTCTAATATTATCGCTATGGTGAAGCATAGTGGTGGCAGCAACATGTTATGTGGGCTCTTCTCAGAATGACAGAGAGACTGGTCAGAATTGAGGGATGGCTGAATGCAGTCATATAAAGATAGGTCCTTCACAAAAATCTGCTTCAGAGTACAAACCACACCACCTCAACCTGGAGTCATTCTTTCCCTTTCAGCATGGTAATGAACTGAAATATACCGCCAAGACAGTGCTGGAGAATAAGAAATCAGGAAGGGGCAAATGGCATTACTTATTACCTGTCTAATATTATCGCTATGGTGAAGCATAGTTGAATGAACAAGTCTCTGACTGTCCTTAAGAGGTTCAGCCAAAGCCTAGGAGTAAACCCCATAGAACAAGTGGGGAGAAATCAGAAGATGGCAGTTTACAGATGCTTTCTATTCAGTCTAACAAAGTATGAGAGGATCTGCCAGGAAGAATGGAATAAACTGCCCCAGTCCAGGTGTGGAAGGCAAGTAGAGACCGAAGCAAGAATTGCTGCCAAAGGGGTTTCTACAAAGTTCTGAATTAAGAGTCTAAATATTTTTATGAGTGAGAAATTTTAGTTTTTGATTTTTAATACATTTGAAAACCTTTCTGAAAATGTGTTTTCAATTTGACACTTTGAGTGATTGAGTGTAGATAGATGGGCAAAAATGGAAAATTTATCCATGTAAAATTAAATATACGACACAATAAAGTGTGCAGAAAGTGTAGAAGTCTTAATATTTTCTGAAACCATTTTTGTGTATAGGTGACTGTTGGTTTTGTATCACATTTTCACATTTCTGAGAAGACATACAAATAAGAATTTCATTGTATCATGTGTCATATACTTAAACTTAATTAAAATTTTTTGTCCTACATTTTTTTTGACATGTTTTAGCAGAAAAGGGGAAAGCTCAATAAATAATTCTGAAACCAAGTACAAAATTATTTGGAAATATTGCAAAGATTTTCTTAAAATTGGAATCTTCCAAAATGGCAACATGCATGTAGAAATGCGTGAAAATCCCCTTAGAAATTCTTCAAATTCCATTATCAGGAAGGCTAAAAATTAGTATGCAAAAGCACTACACTGTAAATGCTGCATAAATTATATTCTGAAGAAATAATTGCATATGTAATTGTGCAGCAATGCCTTAAATCAGATGGAGGAGTGTTTTGCTCAGGCTTTAGTAATGTATTCACTAGTCTGAAGGCGTGTCAGTTATATAGGCAAGACTTATTAATGGAAAAATATTTGATTATATGGGGTTTTTAAGTTTTGCATATACTGTTCAGGTTTTGTTTGGTACTCTCTCATGTACAGTGTTGGTTTTTGGGAATGAAAGAGTCTACTATAAAAGAACCACTTAGAATGTTGGAGGTGTGTGGTAGACCTTCACCCCATCATTGGCTAGTTTTTGACTTGCACCCAGTGCTTTTGGGCTCCAGTCCCCCATTACACTGAATTGGATTAATCAGGTTAGAGAATGAAAAATGGATAGATAGTACAATTTCTGCACTTCACGGGTAGAATTAGAAAAGAGAAAATATGGTGTCATGACTCAGATTAAAATGTATTGGTCTGAATTCAGGTTTAGTCACCACCGGGAAATCTAAGAGTGGATTGTGTTATTCATGTATTCATGTTTTTCATGAAAATAACTCAATTCAGTTATGTGAAGTATGTCCCTGCATACCCATGAAGACCCCAGACTTTAATTGCTGCCAAAGTAGAGTAAAGGGTTGGAATACTTGTGCCAATGAGATATTTTTGTTTTTTATTTATTTTTAATAGATTGGAATACAAAGTATTCCATTGGACCATTAAGCTCAGCTCAACTGTGTTGCATTTCTCTCTCTGTTTCTGTCTCTCTTTTTATATTATTGACTGTGCAGGTGTGGATGTGTGTGTCATGTATACAGTATACTTTTCCATGTATAAGTTTAGACACCCCTGGCCAAGTGACATATTGTGTTGACATACGAAACATAAAATAGTAAATAGTAAACTTTAACAGCAAAAAAAAAAAACTAAAAAAACTACAATAGAGACAGTTTTAAGAAAATGTTAATGTATATTTATGATTTATTTGATGAACTGAAAATATGTGCAAAAAAATAAAAATAATAATAATACATTTTATTTAAATTCGCCAGGCTAATACTGTAGAACAATTTAAAAAAACTGCTAAAAACCCATTTTTTTAAAATGGCCTTTTTGTAGCTAAATTTTAGTTGTATCCCCGTTCGTCTATATGGCAATCAAATTATTTTCTTCTGGGTTCTGCAGTAACCTACTAATCTGTACTATTCTCTGATGTCTTTTCTGGTTCTTCTGTAGTGGCAATCTGCATTACCACCACCTGATCAAGTTACTACGCTGCTCCATAGAACATATATGTTAGGTAGAATGTCCAATGGGAGCTGGGAGGTCTTTTGGCCGTGGAACCCCTGCAGTTTCTTTTTTTTCTCCAGCCTAACTGGAGTTTTTTTTTCGTCTTTCTGGACATTTGACCTTACCTTTTTTCTTTGTTACATACTGTTAAATATTATTGCCTAGTCTTGTTTATATTTTATATTAACTTCCTTTTATTTAATTTTGTAAAGCACTTTGAGCTACATAATTTGTATGAAAACATACTATATGAACAAATGTTGTTGTTAAAGGCACCTTTGAAAACAGCAAACACAATGACACTAAATAAATCCATCATGATAAGACAGGAAGTCATGAGCTTTCCAGTATACGCACATAAAGAAACTTCTGTTCTGTTATTGTTCAGTTGAAGAAAATTGATTCTATGCTAGGAAGACAAGCGATAAGAATATTGGGTGGCAGAACAGAAGTAGGTTTGGTAGATAAAGCTGGGTGTCATCAGCATATCAGTGAAATTGAATGCTGTGATGACATAAAATGCTGGCAAGAGGTAGCAGGAAGATAATAACCAAGAGTGGGCCCAAAACTGAACCCTACAGAACTCCCTGGGTAACTACAGTCCTCTCAGACTCAAAACTCTTCAATTGAACAAAGTGCCTTCTATCAGTAACGTAGGAGGGGAGCCGTTGATGTAAAAGCGCATAAACCCCTATACTGCCCATACAATTCTGAGTGGTTCAAGTTTTAGATGCAGTAGAAATGGTGTGGGGGACTGGTCATTGGAGAAATGTGGTGGTGGAAGGATGGCAAATCTGTGTGCAGTAACTATGCTTAGTGCAAACATTGTTCATGCTATTCTGAGTGAGCTTGTTTTCTGTTTTAGCTCAGTAAGCTTTTTTTCACTCAGCTTTTTCTTCAGTACTCACTGTTCATTATGTAGAACTTTTTTATTACCAGATTTGAATGCTGTCTTCTTCTCATGCAAGAGGCTTGCTTCTAAGGACAGAGTGGGAAGGGAAATGGGGGCAGTATTTAGGGACCACAGACTATATTGACTTGAGTCGACACTATTATACCTTTGAAAATAGTGCAAAGATTTCTAATCGACAAGTGCTGCATTACTAAGGAGTTCAAACCCTCACACTTACATATTTTTAGAGCCATCTTTTACAGCAATAACAACATAAAGCCTTTTGGGAGAAGGTACGTCCCAGGTTTGTACACTGTTGGGCCATTCTAAAAAATATGCTGGGAAGCCACGCCATGTTTGCTGAAATGAAAGAGTTGGTAACGTTACATGCAAAATACAGTCTTCAAGTGGAGATGATCTGGATATGTTACAGAATTTTGCACCAAAATTTAAATATACTTACAACTGATAATACATTTCCCCACCACTCTACATGAGGTAATGTTAAAGCAAGCGGCATTCATGCAAATCAGCAAGCGCATAAAGATCATTGCCGCAAGTACTGATGAGCATGCATAAGTGAATCACAGTATCAATACAGAGGTGGCGATTGAATGCTTAGCCAGCATACTCTGAAAATAAGCATTGCTGGATGGGTAATTGAGAGCTAAATGTTGCACAGGTACGCTGAGCTCTGCATTCCACGAATACCGGGAACATTTGCATTACACTTTACAAAACCATGAGGGTTCAAGAAAGCAGATGAAGACGCTTGGACATTGGATAAATAGAGCCTTGCAGAAACGTTAGGTTGCTGTTGATTTGTTACTTAGTCTGCAAAAAAAAAAAAAAACAAATACATGTGTTAAATAAGTATCACCTCACCCCAAATACAATTTGACCTGAAAATGATGTTTGAGGATGACCAGGTTTTATGTTTTATTGTATACAGTTTACTAAGGTGAAAGTTCAGCATTACTTCACATCTTGGACAATTACAGTAGCATTGTTTTCACCAAATTGTACAACTTGTAGGTCCAAGTTTGTAGTGTGTTCACATGGATTTCAGAAACTCAGAATTACTATCTTTCCCACAACACGTGAACATAGCATAGTTTCAGCATAACTGTTACTTTACAAGGCACATGGCCATAACAAAGGGATGGTGATCTTTTTGAAAGTATGGCTCTAGATTATTCATTGTTAAATAAACACACCTATTATTGGGCTTCACTCTCATTTGGTTTGTGTGTCTTGGTCTTTCCATCTTAGTGCTTGCTACATTATTATTTATTATTTTTGTTGAGAAGTAACAACAATTATGTGTAGCTAGCACAATATCCCACCAAATTATGTTTCCTTCCTTCTTCTTCTTCTTTTATTATTATTATTATTACTACGGGTTTCCCCTCTTCTCGCTTTGCTCGCCAAAACCAAAGGCCTGCGCTACACGCCAGTCAGGTCACCACTCTGCTACTCGCGTTTTGAAGAGGGGGGCTGAACTCACCCCAAGGAGGCGCGGTCGCTCCTCCAACACCCCCTCTTAAACTGTGATACAATGGGAGATGCGTGCAGTTTTTTTTTACCTCCACTTTGCTCGATCAGCTGCTGGCTTGCTGCTGCTACCGTGCCACATGATCTGCATCTCGCACAACGCTTTGAACATTTAAAAGCATGTACAGCAGCTGTCCTACTCTTTGTCTTTTATTTCTGGCCCTGGGCATGGTTAAATCTCTTTGCACAAAGTCTCACATCGTGAGTTCTTGATATTTTTTACTTTATAATTTAAAAACACTAAAGGAATCTGAAAATCTTACAACATCACATTAAAATTTGATAAATTCTGAAAAAGAATGACACGAAACATATACAGTATATGTAGGTTTTAAAATAAGCCCGATTTAAAGCGTGAGAAAGAAAGTGACATAAAAACGTCACATAAAATTGTTGCACAAAATTGTTGCACTTTTAGGCTTAGGATTTTATATACTGTATATAGAATAGATTATCTTTGTGGTGAAGCCATAGCATTATTATCAGAAAACCACAAAGTCTCATCATGATTTCTAAAGAAACTACACAATGTAAAAATGGCTGCAGTAAAATCATGATGTCTTTTATTCTCAAACATGAGCTCCTACTCTTAGCTAAGAGTAACAGTAGAAGGCTTCATAAATACTTCTTGTGTCCTACTTTATGATTGGACAAATTCTTAAACCTAGTCCGACCTTTAGTGTAATTCCCAGAAATAAATCTGAGCTGCTTGATTAATATGTGGCCTGGGTTTCAACTGGACCCTTGTAAGGCATTAGCCATTTTGGCCTTGAGCCATTCCAAAGTTACTCTGGCCTTGTGTTTTGGATCATAATTTGAACCTTCACTTAACCTTCACTTTTTCAGCAGACACAAACTGGTTTTCTATAATTATTTTCTTGTATTTTCTTCCGTCCATTCTTTCTTCTTTTTTAACCAGTTACCCAGTCCCTGATGAAAAGCAACCCACAATGTAATGTTACCACCACCACCATCAAAGCTATGGTGTTTATTTTTAGGTTTATAGGTTTATTATACTGTTTACTGTTACCACACTGTGTCACTCTGATTAGTAAGTCGAACAACCTTATCTTGAATTTTCTGGCTTCCTTACTCTTGTACTAAACATATCTCTTAAATTTTGGCCAAAAGTTCTGTCTTAACTGTTTCCCACATGGCAAATTAGTCACTCTGATGCTTTGTGGCAAACTCTAAATATGCTTTTGCATGGTTCTTTTTGAGGAATGGCTTCTTCTGTGCCACCCTTCCATACAGGCCAGTGTGAGCCAGAGCTCTTGATATGTCTGTCTGGTGCTGCTGCTGAATACTAGAGCTCAAAGTGCTTGAATGCTTGTCTGTTGTTCTCTCCTTCTTGTTTGCACATAGATCATAGAGGGACAACAGTCCAGAGCCAGCATCTGGTGATTGGATGTAGCTTCCTCTTCCTGATAACTGAATCAACAATGTCCTTTGGGACATTCAAACAAATTGATTTTGTTTTATACCTTTTAACTTATTTATTCGTATGTGTTTGCATTTTTATCTTTAACTCTCTTTGGAATGGCCTTTAATCCTTCATAATTCATAGTCTATACAATTGTTCTTTATCTGTGCAGTTTTTATCCAGATATTGTGGCAGTTGTTTTTATGATTCACAAATGGATGCCAATGGTACAGCAGTTGTGTTCTTTTTAGGTAGTTATTTTTCTCCACTGTAACCTCAGAGCGTCAACAGCACAGTAAGACGCTAACTACTTATGCAAGCAGTGTTTTTTCATTTTGTTTCTTTAGTATTTTCCTAATATTAGACAGTGTCATATTTTTTAAAAAAGTGACTGAAATTAAAAATATCACAGAAAACAAAATGTCAGCATAGGATAATTTCTTCAGTAGTTGCAGTACTTTTTCATTAAACTAGGACTATATGACTTAAAGTTTGATTTGTTTGGTTGGTGTGAAAGCTATTTTCAGAACTCTGTCAGCCAGACAAATATGGTTCACATGTACTTCAGTATAATTTCTTGTAGATGTGAAAGCAAGGGATCTAACTTCCTAAAATGAACTTCTTTTAATTACATATACTGTTTTAAACAATGATATGTTTCTGTTATTCAATCTATGCTAGTGAGCATCTGTATGGTTTGATTACTTTCTAATGGAGGAAGGTACTTATTTCTCTTTGCTCTGCACTGCATGTATAGCAGAAATGTACATTTGGTGAGTGATATATTACTGTTCAAAACTGTTAAGGCAAATTATTCACAAAGTTTTTACCAGCAGTGGCTTTGTAAGTGTATCTGACAGTGGGGCGAGAATGACGCAGTGAAAGTAAAACAGCCAATGGGAAACATAATGGACTTATGTTTCTTATCATCTCAAAAACATCTTGTGTGATTTGCTTGCCTCCTCTCCATCTGCTGCATGAATGCATGTGCAACAATAAGGATCATGTACCATTTATTAAGACACAGTGTTGAAATTAGTGGGCAGGTCATCATAGAACAGATAGAAAATAGGTTGCATTGGTTGGCAATTGGCGCAAAGTACCACACACAGACCAGTGTTGTAATGCCAGAATACATCAGGCTATATGAAGAAGATTGATGTTGTTGTGCTGGTTGATAAATTTATTTAGCTGCATATGTATGTCCTATGTTAATGTGTTTGGAGTATACTAATTTTTATTGTTGTTTATGCAAAATGAAGCATTACAACTATCCATATAAAAAATTACCTCAATCTTGTTGACATTCCAAATTCTACACATGTTCCCTATGAATCAAACATAGGATACAAATCCTCCTAAGTATCTTTCAGTGCCTTTCAGCAAGTATTCAAAAGCTCTGCTCCTTTGTGGCTCTTCAAATGTGTTGGAGATTTTATGCTCCATGTAAATAAAGTCTTACTGCAGTCTTCATCTGTTGAATCTTTCAATATCCATGATCAGTCTGACCTCGAGCAATAATTGCTTGCAGTGGTAGGCTTGAAAGTGATGTGATGACAAGTCTTGTGAAAGGGGTTAGATGGCATGGAAGAGTGAGAATATGCTGGCATGACAACATCATGATGTGGACTGCCATGTCGGGGACTAGTCGAGACAAAAGGCATTGGTCACCACTTACCCCTCTGTGCAGGCAACTGCCACAAAATGATAACAACACAATGAAATGACAAGACAATGGTAATCTACTGAATTTGACAAAATAGAATGAGTAATAATTATGTTGCAGCCTATGATTTTTTTGCCTCTGCTCCACAGTGTTTTTGATATTCACCATCCATTCAGGTATTACTTTAAAATAAACTCTTCAATATGAACATATTACAGATGGAAACTGGTTAACAAGAAATGTCACACAAATGTTTTTGTTCCCACAGAGTACCACAGGCACATGGAATAAGTGACCAAGTAGATGCTGTAGACAAGCTGATGTCACTTTGGAGAAATTTGGTGGATATGATTGATTAGCTTATTGATTTGAATGGCTTGTTCCTGTTATAATTTATCAAAAATTCTGATATGTATAGCGTAACTGAGGTGCCATTACTAAAGTGTGTAAGTCCTTTAAACGTGGAAATACCAAAAAGGAAGGTATATCTATAACATAAAAATAGGAAGGACAGCAGGGGAATTTACTTAATTGATTAGAAGTCCCTGAGCAGGGAGCAGAATTGCTTATATAAACTCACCTGCTGCTCATTATGACACAGGCCTCTGTAGGGTTTTTCTGACTGTGTAAATACGGTTTGGGGTTCAGGACTTGAGAAAATTCTTTAGTTCTTATTTGGGCTTGGGAATGTGCCCCCTACTTTCTGCACTATATATGACCAATGAGGAGTGAAGACAGAAGTTTTAATTTCAGACACACTTTATTTGTTACTGAAAATCTTTTCTTTTTTGTTTAGAGCAAATGATCACCTTTTTTTTTTTTAAAGACATGAGTCTGTTAGTTGGAATTATTAAGGTAACTAATGGAAAGTCCAAATAAATCAATACATTTAGACCCAATATTAATGGAATAGAGATTCTGTTTTTTTCCAGTTTAACAAAGTTATGCCTGAGATGCATTTTGGCACTTGCATTTTTCTTATTTAATATCATCTCTCCTATTTCAGCAGCCAGGGATTACACTACTTTCTCTCATTTGATGCCCCTTTTTCTCTTCCTGCAGATCTTTCACACTACTTCAAATCTGTTAGTGCATTGCATTTTATTAATTTGGGTGGTGGTTTCTTTAAAAAGAAATAATAATAGTGCCAAGAGGCATCGTAAACGTGCCTAAAGATTCTTGTTTATGTATATTTAGTTAAAAAAAATCAAAGGTGTTCAACTTAATTAATGAAGAAAGAGAATACTTACTGGACACACCCAGATCTTATCCCATTCTCTTTTCTGCCCAAACAGGTTTGCAGAGCAGGTTGTTAATGTAATTGTCACATACAATCTTATACTTCCGTATCAGAAATATGAGTTCTTCAAAGAGGCTTTAACAAGTGAAAAAAGAGGGAATTAGTGTATTACTGCTGCAATTATGGGTTGTTTTTGTCCTTGTCAAAAAATCTATGATGTAGTTTAGATGAAGCTCTTTAAACTGTGGAAATCTGAGGTGTGATAGTAAAATAAAAAGCTGCCTAATCCTCTGGTAATAATGGCATGCAGAGTCAGAAATGACTGAAATGTTTTACATTTCACATGGTGCTCACAGATTCTCAAGCAAGTTCCCCAATGCTTATATAAACCCTTCTTTTCACATAGTATGAAAATGAACAAAAGGACATTCATACTGTATTTATTTTCTGGAGAAGATGTTCTTTCTAAATATAAATGTTAATACAATGTCTTATTAGATATATTTCAGTTGTAAAGGTCAGGCAAGATTGCACTGGAGTACATGGTTGGTGTTTATATTTATACATTCCGGTTATTTTTTTTCCTTTCATCCATTTTCTAAACTAGTATTTAGTTCAGGGTCACAAGGTGGCAGTGCCTGTGCCAGCAGCATTAAATACCAGACAAGAAGAAGAACTACTGTTAAATTCTGCTCCGTACTTCTAAAATTTTTATTTTTATACTGTATTGAAGATTTGTTCTGTTCTGTGTATTGTGTTGTATTGACCCTCTTCCTTTTGACACCCACTGCACACCCAACCTACCTGGAAAGGGGTCTGTCTTTGAACTGCCTTTTCCAAGGTTTCTTCCATTTTTTCCCTACAAGGTTTTTTTTGGGAGTTTTTTCTTGTCTTCTTAGAGAGTCAAAGCTGGGGGGCTATCACGAAGCAGGGCCTGTTAAAGCCCATTGCGGCAGTTTTTGTGTGATTTTGGGCTATACAAAAATAAATTGTCTTGTATTGTATTGTAAGTCCTGTAATACACACCCACCTTCAGTTGTACTGGAACAGTTTTGAGTTTCAGGTGTACCTAACATGTACATGTACCCAGATTTTATGGAGAAAACACTTAGGGAACATGCAAACTCTACACAGATATTGAAATGTACACTACTGAACATCTATATATATAATTCACTAAGGCAAGACACCCATGGAAAACGATTCACTATACCGCCGACAAGTAAGACGCCCATGGCGCACGCAGGAAGGAGCCACGGCCACCAACTCTAAGACCATTGGATACGACGACAACTCGCAGAACCACGCCCACCAACTCGGATGTGATGACACAGGAAAAACTGAGTCATTTATGTTCGTCTGTCAGAGTCCACATGCACCTCTGAGCCACATTGACTGTTCATAGAGGCATGTTTCTCGCGGAAGTGAATCACTATATGCAGCATGTAAAACAGTTTGCGAGGGGTATCCCATGGGATCCTTAAAACAATCCTTAAAAACTGAGGTTAAAACACAATGAAGGAAGCAGTCTTTAAAAACCAATAAGCCCTGTGCCTCTGCTTCATTACCATCCCACCTGCTTCACCAATGCAGGCCCTGCAACAGTCGAGACGCTCTCTCAGCACCTGACCTTCTCTGTGCCTTACCGGTTCACACAGAGGCAGCGCAAGAGAAAGCCGCACACACACACAGGCAGCGCCAGAGACAAACAGACAGGCACACACACAGGCAGCTGGTGGGCGGCTCTCTGTGAGTTTCTCTTGCGAGCGGGCACATGACCAGGCGGTGTGTATGCTTTGAGAATGAGGGTAGACACAGCATGCAACCGGGCACATGACCAGGCAGTGTGTATGCTTCGAGTGCGAGGGTGGAAACGACAGGACCATCTAGGAAAAATCATGTCGCGGATGTGAATCGCTGTATGCAGTGTGTTAAACAGTTTGTTTGTCGCAGATGTGAATCACTGTATGCGGCATGTAGAACAGTTTGCGAGGGGTGTCCCATGGTCTTACAGTTGTTGGGCGGGTCTCTGTTGGTTGCTCTTGTGAGCGAGCACATGACCAGGCAGTGTGTATGCTTCAAAAGCGTGGGTGGATGCGACAGCTCCATCTAAGAAGAATCATATTTGTCGCGGATGTGAATCGCTGTATGCAGCGTGTAAAACGCTGTATTGTATGTTGCCCTCTCCAGAGTTACATCTTTTCATTCACCTACAGTCGTATCCTCAAAACCAACCCCATTTGGACAACTGTGTCTTTCAGGAGGTGTTCACCCATCAATACATAATTATGCGGCGTATGCTACGCCGCGGGTTGGCTAGTTCTCATTATTTCTTTTAATATTTTTTCCTATGATTCTTTATTGTGAAATACAGTGCATCTGGAAAGTATTCACAGCACATCACTTTTTCCGCATTTTGTTATGTTACAGCCTTATTCCAAAATTGATTAAATTCATTTTTTAGTAGTACAATTGTCACAGTCATTAAAAGCTTCTGTTGGTAGCGAGAAATGAAAAGTAAGGAAAGAGAAGAAGGGAGTAGGGTATATGTCTTCCCTTTTTCTCATTTGTTTCCTGTACTCATGTTCTTCAACCCTTTCTTGTAAGTCTAAACAGTGTCTGGTCCTTACTCCCTCCTCCACAAGTCTTTCTTTCTTCTCAAAGCTCTTCCAATCATTTCTAACTGGCTAACAGACCTTTCCCCATCCTCTATGCTGTGTTGGCAAACCATCTTTCTAAAGATCAAAAATTGCTCTAAAATCATAATCACCAACACACACAATTTAAATCTGTCCATAGACTGTAAACTACTTCCTGCATGTCATCTTATATTATCTTGTACTAGATCTCCTATGTCATCTTTGCCCTCTTAGATTGCCTGGCACCTTCCTCCGCATGTTCTGGGAATGCCCTGTGGCAACGGCTCTCTGGCATTATGTTGCCAAATCACTCTCCATGATTCTTTTCCCCCACATTCCTTTGTCCCCTCAAGTTTTTCTCCTCCTAAGCCTTTTTTCTCTTTCCTCACTTTCTACTTCTCTCTTCCAGCAGAGACTTTTAATGAATGCAACCATTGCAGCCGGTATTCTCCTGCCTTTGTCTCTCCTGCAGTCTGCAAGTATTCATTTCACAGTCTTACCCTTCTTGAATTTTCCACATCTCAGATCAACCTCTCTTCAAGCTCTGCTATCCACAACTGTCTTCATGCTATTCACTTAGTAAAGAACTGGATGAGGATTGCTCCATGAGGCAGTTTCTCCTGTCCATCCTTCCACATTTTTATTTCTTTTTCCTTTTCTTTGTCACATGCTCCTGTATGAGGTGAGTATGTGTCAATATACCCAAAGATTCTTTGCATTGTGTTTCTGCTTAGTTAGCCATTTCAGGTGAGGTGGTGTGTATCCGATGAGGGGTGTTTTTGTTTATATTCTTTCATAGCCCAAAAACCAATTATTATTGGTTTCCTTTTACTGTACTATTTGTTTCACTTCATCAGTAAAATCTGATCACAGAAAAAATGTAGTGACACAGGTAAGATGTAACATGGATACCTGCATTATTTTTACTGTTGATGCTGTTCAGTGTTCTACATTTTCAAAATAGAGCTTGTTTTGTAAGTATGGTTAGTCAGTTCAGCAGAGACGTTTATTAAAAAACGTGTTTCCTGGCTGTTCCATTTTCTTTATTATGATAGTTTTAACATGTTCTATGTGGCATAAAAATGAGGTAATCAAGCTACATGCTTGAGCAGAAATTGGCGCTAACTGTTTAAATTCAGATCAGGATTGAATCAAAATTCAGCACCAAAGTGGCATGAATCTAATCTCAAAACATTAGATACCACTTGGCTGTTTCGGATTTGTGGAGGAATTGGAATCAGGTCACATCAGATTGTTTATGTAAATACAGACATTACTTCATGTGTAATAGTTGTTTATCTGGGCATAGTTACTTACTGGGTTGAGAGGTATTTGAAAGGAAACTTGAATCTACTTCAGTCTACATTTGTCTTTGATTACAAACACAGAATTGTAAATCACAAAGTCATTTGCCTATTCACCATCAATTTGACAGATGCTAGTAAGGGATGCTTCGATCAGGTTTTTTTTAAGGCTGATATCGATCACTGATTTTCATATTACTTGATCAGCCACTCCTATTTTTTTTTTTCTTAATCCTTTTAAAAAACTTTTTACACTAAGCTCCTGCATAACCAGATACATAGAAGCCTTATGTGCTTTATTAACGTGTATTTTTATAATTAAACTATTGACTACAGGTGTTTACTATTGATTTTTTATGAACAAAATAAAGTTCCGTAGGATTATTGTTCAGTGACCCAGCAAACAGGACTATGCTGAGTACGTGACTGGGTACATTTGCACCTGTATTGACAACATCGTGCCCACAATACCAGTCAGGAAATTCCCCAACCAGAAGATGTGGATAAACAGTCAGGTACGCCACATGCTGCGTGCCTGCTCTCTTGCATTTAGATCAGGCACTGAAACGGAGTACAAAGCTGCGAAGTATGGATTAAGAAAAGCCATCACAGCAGCCAAGAGGCAGTACAGAGAGAAGCTGGAGGGCATCTATTCTACTGCTGACTCTGGACGTATGTGGCAGGGCCTACAGCACATCACAGACTACAGGACCACCACCAGCACAATCAGCTCCACAGATAATCTGCTGGATTATCTCAACACTTTCTATACCCGCTTTGAGATATCCAGCAACAGCACAGAGTGGAGGCACACACACACCTGGACCACCCAACCCCCCTCCCCTCCCCCAAAGGTCTCATCAGGTCAGGTGCACAAAGCACTAAGGAAGATCAACCCCCGTAAAGCAGCTGGACCAGACAACATCCCTGGGTGGGCTCTCAGAGCACGTGCCAATGAGCTGGCTGATGTTCTCTGCTCCATCTTTAACCTTTCCCTCAGTCAGAGCATCGTTCTGTCCTGCTTCAAGACTACGATCATTGTCCCCCTTGCTAAAAAAGCACACTCACCTGCCTGAATGACTACAGGCCAGTAGCACTCACTCCAATCATCATGAAGTGTTTTGAGAGAGTGGTCCTGGCCCACATTCAGAGCAGCATACCGGATACTCTGGACCCTCTGCAGTATGCCTACCGGCCCAACGGGTCCACCTCAGATGCCATCGCAGCCGCACTAAATTATTCTCCCTCCTATCTGGAGAACAAAAACACCTACGTCAGGATGCTGTTTGTTGACTACAACTCCGCCTTTAACATGGTTATCCCCCATAAACTCACCCATACACTGTCTGCACTTGGCCTGCACCCCACCCTCTGTGACTGATTGCTTGACTTTCTGACTGGCAGGCCCCAGTCTGTCAGGATTGGTAATAGGACTTCAGCCACCATTATCACAAACACAGGCACACCACAGGGATGCGTCCTCAGCCCCATACTCTACACCCTGTTCACCCACGACTTTGTCGCCTCCCACAAAGATAACATCTTCCTAAAGTTTGCAGACGACACAGCAGTTAATAGGACTCATCACTGGTGGGGATGAGATGGCCTACAAGAGGGAGGTGGACGGTCTGGCGTCATGGTGTGAGGACAACAACATCACCCTCAATACAGACAAGACGAAGGAGATGATAGTGTACATGAGGAAGGAGAGGAGACCTCACCGGCCACTGTTCAACCGAGGGCTTGAAGTGGAGAGGGTGAGCAACATTAAATACCTGGGCGTCTACATCAGTGAGGACCTCACCTGGAAACTTTACACCACAGAGCTGGTCAAGAGGGCTCAACAGCGGCTGTACTTTCTGAGGAGGCTGATGAAGTTTGGTATGCTGACTAAGGTCCTCGGCAACTTTTACAGCTGCATTGCTGAGAGCATCTTGACCAGCTGCATCACCGTGTGGTACGGCAACACTACTGCTATGGACCGCAAACACCTGCAGAGAGTGGGAAAGACTGCTCAGAAGGTCACCAGGACCCCACTGCCCTCTCTGCAGAGCATCTACAACTGCAGAGTCTGCAGGAGAACTTCCTCGATCCTCAGGGACCCCACCCACCCCCAACACAAACTGTTCACACTTCTACCCTCAGGCAGGAGGTATAGAAGTATGAAATGCAGGACTTGAAGGGTAAAGAACTCTTTCTTTCTCAAGGCTATTAGATTCCTAAATAACTGACAGGAGTTTATAACCATGGTTCACCTCTTTCTATCTACTTCACACAACTGTATTTGACTTGTCCATCACACACCTACCTGCACATTGCACTTTATATTTCTATTCTGTTTTTATACTTTGTGATGCCTCTGTTACTTATTATTTATGTTTATCTTTATACGTTGTTTTTGTCATTTGGTGTGGACAGCAAAGACAGAATCTCATTGTACAGGGAAACGTGTTTCCTTTCTGTGCAGGTGACAATAAACTTTGAACTTGAACTTGATCAACAGGATAGTCTTTTAGATATTTCTTCATACCAGATATTCCTTAACAAGGTCTATACTACTGCAATTGTAGCTGTTCTGACTTGTGCAATATTACAAAAGGTAGAACAAACAAAATAATGTACCCATATTGCTACAACAAATCTGTATTATCTTATTTGTATTGCATTTATAGACTATTTCATTCAAATGTCTAAGGTGTTCATTCACTGATTCATTTCAAAATGTAGTTGTGCAGCAGCTTGTTTCCACTCAGGAAATTAATGAGAATTGCTGAGGTACAACTTGAGAAAGCAAGCAGAATTTTGAAGTAATTCTTATTTGGAGTTTTTTATTGTATTTGGGTCTCCAAATAAAGCTAAATCAAAGATTTAATAATGTTTTATATTCATGCATTTATCCATTTTCCACATTTGTTTAGTCCATTAGTGGGAGACTTGTAGTTACATGTCATTTAAGGCCAGGGAACTCAGGATGGGATGCCAGGTCGTTGGGTATGTGAAGAAAGAAACATTAGCAAATGCCATCCCAGACACTTTGAGAAATATAGATTCTGTCTACAATTATTTTTTTTTTACAGTTGGATCATGGGCAGGGCTTTGAATGATTTGCTAGAGACCACTGTGCCACTATACCCTCCTCAATAAGTATACAGCAGTGGAAAGTATTATATATATATTTATCATGTATAAATATTCAAAACAGATAAAGTAACAAGCAGGGATTACATGAAACTAAAACACAAAATGGTTGGTAACAACTAACATTCTGTATTATAAGGTCATTCTGTATTAAAGTGAAAACTGGTAGTCAATTAAATCATGGAATGCTTTCTTGATGGGATGTGTGGGATCTAAGATGATGTATATGTCTTTTTGGGAACAAAGTGTCCTCTATAGGTGGGACATTTACCCTTGTGTTAAATTGGGGCATTTTATACACTCAGTACAGGATCTTGGAGCACAGTAAGTCTCCGTTCAGCCTTATTGTAAAGTAAAAACCTGTTTGAGCCTTTTAAACAAGACAGGTCGCGATGGCCTCAAAAGATCCTCATTAAAGTGAACCCCAAATTGCTCAGTATCTTTATGGCAGAACCTCTTCTACATCCTGTGAAGTTTACAATCAGCTCCTTTGTTTTGCTATGTTTGGAAAACAGATTGTTGTTATCACATCTTTTAGCAAGAAGTATTGCCACCTACTAGATCCACTACTATTGTTACACTAGTGTACATGATAGAATCTGTGCAATGTTTGGCATCTCTATCATGTGTAAGCAGGCAGAGCAACAGTGTATCCAAATGTGTATTCATTTTCATAATATAATGTTAACTTATGAACTGGGTTCTCTCCATGGCCACATCTTTTAAGGTTTTTTTTTTTTTTGCTAATTGGCCTGCTATCAACATGATTATTACTCTCTGCTTTGACTTGAGAGCTATTTCTGTCACAGATAAATTGAGCTTTGACCAGGATTTGTTTTCGTTGGCTCATCCAATACATAAATGCATTATAATTACTGCAAAAGGATTCACCTGCAGTAGGGTGGTGCAAGGAGAAAGCAGTTTCCTTGTTTGTACACCAATTAGGCAATTAGTCTGAGGTGGCATAACAGGCTAAACCAGAGTTTGTTTTTTTCATGAAGGGGAGGTGAAAATTGTGACAAAAATTCAATACCTTTAGAGTAAGGTTGTGACATGAGAAAGAGAGGAAAGCAAATCCATAAGCAGGTGGTGGTGCAACTAATATTGTGTATAAACTATAGAGAAAAATGGATACTAAAGCAATTATACTTTGAATACACTAGACTATTTATGAGATGGAAATTAGTAGGAAGTGTACTTACCCAGAAGCAAATCAGCATGCAGTGGCTTAATGTAGGGCATAGTGGGTATAAAGGAAACACCTTATTGACAATTTGAAAACTTTAGGGCAGACACAATTTACCTTGCGGAGATGGTCATCAATGTACATAGAAATGCTTGTTGATAATATTGTCAATTTTGTTTTTCTTTTTTCAATTGCTGCATTGTCTTGTGTCTTTGCTTCACTCTCCCAACCAGAAGATAATCACTGAGACTTTAACATCACTTAACCATTTCATGAGGATGGACAGGTTCAGAATATGGACATTTCTGCTGCTAGGATTTAGCATGGGAGGAAAGGACAAATAAAAAAAATCCTTCCCAAAATTGTAACCAGTAAATGTATAATTTATATATGCATTAAACAATATTAAAATACTAAGTATTAAGAAAATTAAATGAAATAACCAAAACAATGGGAATCACATACTAAATTGATTGGAAACAAAAAATTAATGAAACAACAAACTTAATAAGCAGAACTACTAAAAGAACTAAAAAGGAGCACTAAAGAAACTCTTAATTTAGCAAGTTAAAACCAGAATGTCAAAGTCATAACTCCTAAGACTGAATAAAATGTCAAAGCCAGAAATTGTTTACCTGACCTTTTAATCTGTTTTATAATCCTAACCCTTATGAGAGAGGAATCACAAAGCCAAATGAGAAACAACAGTAGTAATAACCATTACGTAGGAGTGGAAAATTTAACAGTTGATCCTGTAGACTGAATGAAGTTTTTTTTTAACCCAGTATGGGTTTCAAACAAAATATTTGACTGGTGTGCAAGAAAATGAGTGGAAAACTTGTGAACACATTTAAACATTGTGTGCAACAACAGGAAAATAAATTAGACTTTTCTGCTGGTGACTTAGTGTCTTAAAGGTAATGTGTTTTCTGTGTTGACTTGTATGTGTTCACTCAGTGATAACATAAACAACTGAGAAAGAGAGAGTTTTACTTTTATTGGTTAAAGAGAGGTTAATGCCTGCAGTCATTTCTGTTTGAGGAGCAGGGCATTAAAATCATTTTGATGAATAAGAAGTGTACCTGTGTGCACAATAAATCAGTATTATATTTATTGTTTTCTAAAAAATATCTTTTGTAAGAAAAAATATATCTTAATATATTATAATGTTATCTACTGAAACTGTCATAATTTTTAATTATATCATGATGTGTATTTTTGGCCATACTGCCCACTCCTAACATTAAACAAATCAAAAGTCTTAGTAAAGAAATCTAAACTAAAGAATATAATTTTTTGATGCATTAAAAGACCAACTTGAAAAGATTGGGACTGAAGGCTCACAGAAAAGAAGTGAGTCTATCAAAAGGTCTTTTTTATTTTCCCTCAGGTAATTTCAGTTCTGTTATTTAAAAGGAATTTATTAAAATAATTTCTTTCATTAATATGCAGAGAAAAAACTTATCAATTACACAATGACGGGGGTTACTTTTAGTGTGTGTGGGTAAGACGAAATGTGTTGTGCTACAGGTGGTTTCATTTGTGATTGAGCAGGATGAAACCTTTTAGGTAGTGGAATGTATTATTCTGTGTAGTATTTTTTAAGCCCTCTATCTGATGAATTGGATTGAACAGGTTTGGAAATATTATGTTAATTTTTCTAACGATGTTATTCCCAATTCATCATGAGTTTAAAATAGAGTTATTTAGCCGGTGAAAAATTTAATGAATGAATTTTGTCTTTTTGTAAATTGGCCAGTGTACAATATTTGTGAGAGCATGTCTGGACACCGCTATTCTAGTCTTTGGTGCTGCTGCAGTTGCTGTCTCCTGGAAAACTGAAAGGCCCTCAGACCCATGCTGGAAAAAACCTCCAGGTTACCGCTGTCAGGGATGAATGCACCAAATGTGTGATGGGACACCATCCAGTTAACTTTGGCATCATTCATGGCCATACAAGATCAACGCTACAGATCTCTGTTGTCTATGCATGACAGTGATGATGGTATGTGTAAGACAAGGTTATCTTTCTGACATTGATTGTATCACACAGATCTTGCTGGAATTGGAAGCTAAAAGAAAATACATACATTCTAACCATGTGCCATTTATTTTTTTAATCATGCAAGTGAACAGTCTATAATTTTAATACTTTCATGAAATTTCATAACTTTTTAATAGATCTGCACAAATTAAAAGGGTAATGAAAAGGGTTTATTAGACACCTTGGAACCACAGTATGACAGTAGACCCGCTAATTATAGCAGGTATGAATTTGTTACGAATTAAAGAGATTCTCAAACAAGGAATTAAATGTATTTTTTAGGGTATCACACTATGTAGTAGACATTTTACAAATGTTTTTCAAAGCACCATTCACGTTTACACAGGCAATTCCAAAATCACATTATGTGGAAATAAAATAATTTAAAAATTATTTAGTAATTACATTTATGTTAATTATGAATAGACCAGTAGATCAATTTGTAGAACAAATGGCAACTAAATAATAATTGAAATTATACTACTAAGTCTTTAAGTAAGCTAAAATAAGAAAGGACGTATGATTAAATAGCACCCACAGTCATGATCAGAAAGTTCATTCACATTAAAAACACAGAAATGAGTTATTTGTTCAGTGTGTTTCCTCATATTTTATGGATGGTACACTGGACATAGCCTTGGACATCTTCACTTTCAAGATCAGGCTTGGCCTTTACACTATGTGCTGAGTCCTGTAAGACAAAAATCAGAGTTTTAGTAAGTTATGTCTGATCTGTAACAGAAATCAAGCTAGCACAATTCCATATACTATTGCCATTTACCAGACTTGGTAGCATATGTGTAGTAAGAGCTTTTGGTGGTAGATTAAAATGAGAATTTCAATAGTTTCTAAGCCAGCAGTCAAATGCTTTCTCAATGTGTCAGAGTTCACTCTACAGATGACAATAAACGAACTTGCACTGGAAGAACACTCAATAAACCATTTAAACCCATTCTATAGGTGATTGAGTGGGCTGAAATTTGGTGACTGGGGGATCCAGGGCATTAAGTTGACATTATCCTGCTGGGAAAGTTCATTTGCAAATTGGTATACCTCTGGTACTAGTGGTGGTCAACAACAATGTTAGATATTCTGTGGCATTCAAACAGGGTTTTACTCATTTAAAAACACAAATATGTGCAATTGAAACACGCTCCACACCATCGCCAATGTGGTCAGATGGATCAACTGACTTATTGGGTTTTCTTCATATATGCATGGTTCTATCATAGTGAATCAGCAAGAACTAGGATTAGGCTGCCTAAGAAATGTTTTTCTAAACTTTAAGTGAGTAGCATTTCTGAACCTTAGCCCACTGTAATACCATTTTTTTTATTCAATGACAGGAGTGTAACTTATCTGGACTGTCAACAGTTTTGCTCTTTCTGTGTCAATGTACAATTAATTTTGCATTTTGATATGCCTTGTTCATCACCAATTCTATATAAGATGTCTCAGCATCCATTGGCCACTTTTCTCAAAGATCATTAATGACTCTTGCTGGATGTTTTTTGTACGATGGAACGGTTTGGATACACCTGGAACAATGCTGTACCCCAGGTGTGTAATTGTTTCTGGTATGACACCACATAGCATGCTGCTTTCTGAATCACTTAAATGTTCAGTTTCCCAGGTTCTTTGCAAACAAACTTAACATTCTCAGTAATATGTCTGGAACTTGATTCAATGGCAATTTGGATTTGAAAAATTAATAATCATGCATTTTTATCCAAAATAATGTAATTAATAATGGTGTCTCAGAATGTCACTTTCTATACTGACACAAATACCTCTGAGCCAGTCCTTGATAAACTGATAATTAGCATTGAATATTATACATACATACAGTGCATACATACCAATTAGACAATTCAAAGTTGTCAATAAATCCACTGAAACACAAAGAGTACAAGCAATTTCTAAATGGAGACAGAACAGTTGGGAATTGAACTGAGCCATACCTGCAGCTTCATTATATTTGTCTTCACATAAGCCCTATGGAAAAGTCCTTGAAAGGACTTTAAAGGCACAGCTCCCATGACTTTGAATGGAGTTATGGAAGTTTTGTTTTAATTTAGATTAACCTTATTGTTTACTCAACCCAAACTCTAAAGGTAGATCCATTGTTTGGTGCCATTAATAGTGGGATTAAAATTGTTGCTACTTTGTTAACATTCTTACAATGTTGTATGCAGAGCATTTTAAAGAGAGTCAGAGTTTAAGATACATGACCAATCCCCACCATCCTTAGGTTATAGGTATTTAGTATGTATACCAACCTCATTTCTTCACCTTCCAGGAGCTTCATGTAGGTTGCAATTTCAATATCTAGTGTCAGCTTTGTGTTCATCAACAATTGGTATTCTTGTAGTCGTTGAGCCATCTCGTGCTTGGTGTTCTGCAGTGAAGATTCAAGTTCTGCCACATTCTTCTGAGATTCAAGGATTGCCTTTTCCCCTTGTTCCTCTGCTTCAGAAACTGCTTGTGCAAGGGAATCACGCTAACATCCAAACAAAAGAAATATTACAGTGTTGCTTAGTTTAAAATTATTGTTTAAAGGACTTAAATAAATTAAAAACATGATTTTAGTCTTATGATTTGTACAATTCCATACTCTGATCCTACTGAAACTCAGTTTAAAAACTAATATAGTCGTGGTGTACTTTATTTTCATTTAATATTATAATAGCACACAAAAACCTTATAGCAAGCACAGACTACTCATTCCATCACATGTAATCAATTCTTCTTTAAAAATAATTTGAAGATAATTGCAGAAAACTATCTTAATCCATCCATAATTTCAGTTTATGTAGTAGTGACTGTGACATAAATAATTTTGACCTCATCTGAGAATATCTTAGAGAGGTGAAAAGAGCACTTTAAGAAACTCCAAAACCTGGATGATATGCCCAGCTTAGAGAAAGCAGTGCTAGAGTCAGTTTAAGTTCAGGTGAAGTGGAAAGAAGAAGAAAATGATAACATTTATTTAGGGAACTGTTACTGGTATAAATGACTGCAAAAAAGGACACTCGTTTCACATGTGGATGATCATTCCTTTAACCCACTTAGGCAGATATACTGATTTGAAGAGACAGCTGAGAGCAATGTTAGGTTTAAACAATAATGCTGTTCCAAACCACAATTGTCCAAAGGCTACATATGTCCTGACAATAAGTATTATATTGGGAATATATCACCAAACAGAAGTAAAAGCCTTCATGATGCTAATCACCGTACTTAATGTTTTTACTTTTTTTTTTATCATAACTTAGGTTAGCAAGATAACTCATCTATGTAAAATTGACACCAAAGGTTCTATGAGTGAGACACACATTCCAGTCTGAGTCAGTCAACAACAGCAAGAACAACAATTTATTTCTTGTGTAACCCAAAATCACACAAGAAATGTCTCAATGGGCTTCACCAGGCCCTGTTTTTTTACAGTCTCCCAGTCTTGACTCTCTAAGAAGACAAAAAAAACAACTCATAGGTAAAAAAATCTTGGGAAAGGCAACTGAGAGAGAGAGACCCTTATCCCAATAGGTTGTGTGTCAAAAATTGGGGTAAATACAGTACACAAAACACAACACAAGTAATCCTCTTCACAGAGCTAGATGGCCAATCTATCATGGCTACCTCAGAAATACAATACAATAGCACAAACTACTTTGTTCTTGCACAGCGGTCCTCACCCAGTTCAGGCATAGAGCAGAGTGACAACTATAAAGGCAAAATACAAAATAGAATGTACCACTCACTGAATACAGAACTATCACATATGACGATACAGATTTGGTCAAATACGTTAAAGCAAAGTAGAAACTAATTAAGAAAAACAACAACATATGTCCATCAGCTAATTGTAGAATGAGGAAGAGTCATACCAGCCAAACACATTCAGAGTCCTGGAGACCTCGGCCATTCTATAGCTGAGTTAGTGCTAGGCCAGCCAATCAGATGAAAGCAATCTTCTACCTGAGGATTCCAGTACTCCTTTATCTGACATGACTTTTCCATGGGCAGGCAGCTGTTACTGATTAATTAATACCACCCAAACCATGTGCGTCTGGGAACTATACCACATGTGCTACTTGAATAACCTGAAGGGAGGGAGTTTCTCTTCAGAAAGGCGAAAAGACTTGATCTCTAGCTTTCTCAAAAACATTGATTGTTTCTCAATCAGAATTCTTTCTGGTAAACAGAAATAGGTGGAATTAAGGAGTTAGTTAAGAGTGCTCAAAAGAGAACCAAGTAAGAACTTCATTACACAAAGTGTTCTCAGCACACAGAGTCAAGCAGTGTGATTATTCTTTGAGATTACACTTTGGGTTTACCTGCTTCTTAGCAGCATCAACTTCACTTTGTAGCTTTGCAATCTGTCTCATAATTTTGCTGATCTGTGACTTGATTTCCTTTAGATCACGGGTGATGTTCTGATCCTCTTCTGCCTTTTTATTGTACTGTTAGAAAATTAAACACTCAACTAATCAGTCCACAGTGTTGTTCTTGAAAAGCGAACATGAATGAATAATTTATTTTATGCCATAATATTTCAATTACCATTGAACTGTAAGCCTTCTCTGCCTCGTTTCGGCCTTTGGAAGCAAGTTCTTCATAATGTTTCTTGGCCTCATCCACAATGGTAGCCATATTCAGGTTATGGTGGCTTCTCATTTGCACTACAGTTGTGGCATTCTCAATACAGGAATTGATTTCTTTGGTCTCCTGTGTAGGATGTAGACAGAGTGTTGTTTATAAGATTATTTTATACCATTATGTTTAAACAAAGTAAAAAATACAGCTTATTTAGACATCTACACTGAAACTGGGACAGTATGCTGGTATAGTTGTTAACACTGCTGCTTCAAACTTTCAGTGAGCAAGTTTGTGCCTATGCAGTTTACAAATTCTTTCTTTGTCCATGTGAGTTTTCTCCTCGTTCTTTCATTCCCCCCACATCCCTATTAGGTTAATTGGCAAATGTAAAGTGTTTGTTGTAGCATAAGTGTGCCCAGTAGTACATTCTTGGACTGGTTCTAGCATTATGTCTGATGCTTCCAGTGACGTCCTGCTGACTTGTTTTGTAATAATGTGGTTCAGAAGATGAAGGGATGAATTTGCTGCACCTAAATGCCTAATCAAAGCATTTTCACAAAAATGATTAAAGTGGTCCAAAATACATTTAAATTTCAAACTATATAAGGGAAAGGGCTCAGAAACTTTGTAAAATCTGTTGTTCATCTTGTGACATTTAATAACACAATATAAGATGATGCTATTCACATATTGGGCTTTGGTTGGTATTTGTTATTTTTATTATAATTGCGTTTTGTTTAATACATTTCAGACTTATCAAGTTATTGGAATTATTATTGAATTATTCCATACAAAATTTAGTTGAATTATTTATTGTAAACATTGATGTGTGATGTAGGAGTGGTGTCAGTAAATCACATAGATTGTTTATATAAGTGCAGATAAGATTTGTCAAAGTCACTGAGTCTGTCCTTGTGAAATACATACTTAATTGAATTTTAAAGTGTGAGAAGAAAATAACTTCCTCAGCAATATGCCATGTGGCAGTTAAATTCTTCAGAAATGGGTACACATGTCAAATGCAGTGAATGACAATGAATATATGTAAATTTTGTAGGAAGTTTCCAGAAAGGAAGCCTAATAAGACAGTTAAATGAGAATGAAGCAAGTTGAAGCAAAGCAAAAGTCTTATACTATAGGTGAGTGCTAATGTGTTGAATGAAGCTAGATATTACAGAGTATATGATTTATAGATACTGTTTTACGGACATGGAAATAAGGACTTAAGCTGATTTTTAACATATGAATTTTTAAATATTGCTGTAGTTACACTTAATATTTGTCCATAAAACCGTGTTGTCGTGATACGGCAGACTTTCATTACTGTCAGTAGATGTCATTTATTCACTCTGGTGCTCCTTATCTCAAAATTTGCAGTAATAGATGAAATAGAGAACAGGGCATATATTCTTTTACACCACTGTATGTTCAGTAAGTTGAACTGTTCATTATCATTCAAAGCCTTTCTTTATGGTGACTTTTTTCAAGTATTTGCATATTTAAGTCTCCTCCATTTGGCTGTGCTTTTGAAGAAACTAGGACATACCTCATCATATATCTCCCTCAGTAAATCCATTTCTTCATTCATTGTGTGAATGTTATCTTCCGTTTCAATTTTTTCCAGGAATGTGTCATCAAAAGCCTGAGGAATTAAATAGGAATATTAGTATGGGATATCAATTAGAGGTTTTGTTTAAGACCAATGCAGTAGTTCCACAGATCAGGCATTGTTTAAAATGAACCTAAACTGTTGCCTATTAACAGTTTGTGAAGTTCTGTAAATCTTAGGCTTTGTCGAAAGTGAACTAATCAATTACCACCTAAGCTTCATGTATTCTTTATTTAAATACAGGGCTGCACTGCTGCTAATCTGTTCTTCAGGGTTTGTCACCTTTCGAATACAAGAACAAACATTTAGTATTGTTTATCTGTGCATCATTGTTCTTTTGTTGGGTTAAATGGTGTTCTCTTTATTTTTTACTTTTTTCATTTTAGTGCTTGTCTTATGTCTCTCTTTTCTATCCATTTCACTTTTTCTTCTTTGCCTCATTCCTTTTTATTTCTTTATATATGTGATGCTGGAATCAATTAGCATTAGATGTATGAGGTTTGTTTTCAGAAGAATTTAAAAAATTGAATTGATTTTGTACCATCTCTACAAACCACTCAAAGTTAAATGAAGCAGATGAATCACTGTACACCAGGACTTACTTTGTAATTACTGTAATGCTGAGTTAGCATCAACTATAAGAAGCTGAAAGTATCTTGTTCTGAAGGACAATGTTGAGTTATTCTGTTTCAGAACCTCATTGGAGTGAAATTAATGAAGACTTTAAATTTAATGCCAGTCAGACTAGGCTATAGGTTGTTTACAAAAATATCCATTCTTTTATCTATACATTTGTGTGTTGCCTGGTGATGAGTTGCACCAGACTAGCTTAATTCAAAGTTGCAAGAAACATTTTATTGATAAATATCAATGCTCACTGAACCATGTGTGAATGCAGGGTTTTTATTGCATATAATTCTTCTGTTTGTAAAAGCTGGAAACAGGGATAAACTATTTCCTTTTTCCCTAATGCATAATTCTTTAAGACCTACTGAAACCAATAATGGAGGTGAGCGTAAATGAGGATGATATTCCATTTCAATATGTGGGAGGCAAATGCAAGACTACAATACTGCTTAAGGAATAAGCAAAACACATTCTTTTGTTTTATTTTGCTATTATTGATTTCCTTTTTGAAATTACCTTGTAACTGCAATGAACCTCCCTTGATTTTAAAATGTGCGATGGGGTCATTTTGTTAAAGATCCTGGTTAGACTGTCACTCATGTCTGTTAATTTCTTGCAAAGTAATGGGTGTATGCACAGATGGTGTGTATTTAGTGTAAATTAATGCACCTTTCACTTTATCATTAATGTTGAAGAATGTGGTACACTCTGTGGAATTACCATTTGCACCAAATATTGTGTAATATGCAACATTGATTAACGAAGACCCCATACAGTATGCCTTCTAGTTAGCACTGAATAGATCTTACATTGAAAATATTATAAGGTTATTGTATTTCAGAATATTTTCAACTTCTTCCGAATTTATAAGATGATAATTTAGACTTTCAATTGTAAATAACAATTTAGTTCTAAAATATAATATTACAATGTAGGAATTTACCTTTTTACTGTCTGCAAATTCTTTTTCAGAGTTGGTGCGTTTGTTGATTTGATCCTCATATCTGATGAGAGCAGAAAAAAAAAAAATGCAAATTTAGTTACCATGAAGTCAGACATGTGTATTTTTGCTACTAAATGCTTATTTTGTAAGGACCATAATAAAACATTCTGTTTATGAAAAATAATAATATAGTGTATGAATAGTTATCATGATTGTAAATTAATGTTTCAATTTTAATCATAGCTGATAATATCTACTAAAACATGGCTTTAAGGCCTGTCTCAAAATATAAAATTAGCATAACAGATTTTCATTAAAATTAGACCTGTTTGTTTAATTACAGTTTTTCTCAGTTGCTTTTAAGCTTTTTCCAAGCCTTCAGTGCATGCTAAGCAAAACAGCAAACATTTCTTCACAACAGTGAACTATTCCTCATTGAATGTACATCAGTCCCTAATGCTAATGGACTTTTTGCAAAACACTAGACACAGTGGTCATTTGATAACACCAAAACCACCTGAAAGTCTCAGATCAAGCAAATCACAATACAATGGCCTCTGCTGGTAAGGCCTGGACTTGCAATTGTTGACCCACTTGTTGCAAATCTGTCTCTAAACCAATCAAAATAAGCCACAACACATAAAAGGGGTAGGTAAAGTGTTTGTTTGATACATTAACGTAAAATGGAGCAAGACAGACAACCACAACCAATGCAAAAGAAAGAATGGGTGAAAAAAGAAGAGAAGTAGCTGCTGGAAGGGGTGGTCTAAAAGTGTGACATAGAACAGTTGTCTCTGATGAAATCAGAGCAACTATTGTAGACCATGTGATAAATCAAGGCCTCTTAGCGTGAGGCTGGTTTGAGGATGCAGCCAAATGTTCAATGCCACAAATACCAGGGCAAAGAGTCTCACCCATTACTCTTTGTTCAGACATGTCATGCAATGGTCCTGTAGCATACATCCCAACAGTTGGTCCATATAACTCTGTTAAACTGTATTCTTTCCTTGATGAGATTTACAGACATCACTGGTTGCTGAAGGAAAGATGCTGGGGTCAGTGGCCCACACTATGTAGTCACATGGAACGATGTCCCATTTCATCACTCATCTGCAGTAATGGAGTAGTTTAGGGCTCATCCACGCATGTCCATTGAATTCCTTCCTCCATATTTACCATTCTTTTGTCCTAATGAGGAGTTTTTTTCTGCCTGGAGATGAAAGGGTTATGGCCCCTATGCCTATAACAGAATGCCTCTGTTGGATGCTATGACTGAGGCTGAAAGGACAGTCACAGTATCTGACTGTCAGGGGTGGATCAGGCATGCCCAGAGGTTTTTCCCACATTGCATTGCCAAGCGAAATATTTTATGTGAAGTTGAAGATAACAGGTGACTCTATATCCAGGACAGGATCAATCAGACAGGGTAGATTTTAATTTCCAATTCTCAAGCAAAAGGAAACCTTTTTTTGTATATTGCACCCCAACTAAAGCTATAAAAAGCACACTCAATATACTGAACTGTAGCTGATTATGTTGCAGTATTGTTAATAAGATCCACTTCTTCAGCAACTGCTTGCATTTGTCTGATTATGAGTGTAATTCATGATAAACATTACATTCTGAATTCTGTAAACTCCAGTCTATAGTCATGGGGGACCAGTGCCAAAACTGGAATGTGTGGGAATCGAAAGCAACAGTAAACAAGACACCTGACCCTCTTTCACAGGGACCACTTATACATACTCACACTAGACCAATTTAGAATCACCAGTTGGCCTAACACACTTGTGTGCATATAGCAGAGGAAAAGTACCTGAAGAAAATGTGTTAACTCCACACAGAAAATGAAAGGCCACAGGATTATAGGGATTATATATAAACTGGATCTGTGAGGCAGCATGGCTAACTATTTCAAAATAAAAATTAATTTAAACATTTATATTTTATGAAATATTTAACATATTTTTGAAAGTATACATTCCTTGGGATGCAAACATGGGAAAGCCACCAGATGACTCACTTTTGCTTCTGATCTTCTAGCATTTCTTCCAGCATTTCTAACTCTTTCTCAAGTTTTTCCCTCTCATCATCTAAGGCATCTATCTGTTTCTTTTGGTTTGTCTGGCAATCATCAAGCAATTCGTCAATATTTGACTTGTAGAAGTTTTGATTCTGAAGAAGTTCAAGCTTTGCTGTCAGCGTTTTGTTTTCTTTTTCAAGTTCCTGTACCTGTAAAACAATACAATTTATTACAAAAAACCCTACATAAATACTGTGTATGCCATCCATCCATCCATTTTCTGACACTTTTCCGGCCCCAGGTCAGCAGTTTAAACAAAGATTCTCAGATGTCCCTTTTTCCCTCCACCTTCTCAGATATTGAGGTATTCCCTGGGCAGCTGTGAAGATGAGTTGAAGATCTCCTGAATTACCTGGATTAGAGCCTCTACCAAATGTTTCTAACATATCCTCAGTATATGTTTGGATCTCTTCAGCATGGTTTATTAGTAGTTTAATTATCTTTTAGAACTGCATTCTAAAGACAACTGTATGTCTGATGTTCCTTTAGAGCTTATTTGAAACTCAAGGAAGTGTTAGATATTAACAAATGTTTGTGAATGATGTTATAATGAAGCTATTCTTAACAGAGTACAACGTGTACATAGTGGACTAGAGAGGGGGTATCATTAGATGGTTAGGCTGGTAAAATCCTCTGTCTAACATAGTATTTTGCTCTAATTATAAGCTTCAAGTGTTCAGCTTACATATACTTTACGTTATTAGAGGCCTAACTAGGGATGCACCAAATTGTCACCCACTGAAAACAGCAAATAATGGCAGAAGCAGTATTTGGCTCAATTAAAAAAAATGCAGAATTTTTTGGCCAAATGTGTGATGCTATTTCATTTGCTCTTCTGCAGTGGTTATTGGTGATGTTTCAAATGCTGCCTCCTGAGCTATAGGGACCCTCTTTGAGATGGCCAAAATACATTATGAGATACGAATTGTACTGGTTTGTTTACAATGATGAACTCCACCAATGGTGACTTAATACAAGAAACCACAATGCTTTTACAAAAGCAAAGGCAAATAAACAAAAGAAGAAAGAAGGTGGAGGGCTTAAGCTGGGACAAACTGAATTGGGAACCAATGCAATGGCATTTAGGCAAGTTAATAAACAATGCGTATTTGTTCAACTTGCCATTCAAGGGATTGATAAAGAACCCTTACAAGCTATCTGTGCTCTATGTTCTTTTTCATTCATTCATTTAATATTTTATATAGATAACTTTATTTGGCAATTTACAGAAGCTCTTTAAATAAATAAATAATAAATAGGTAGATAAATAAATATACACACACCAGAATGACTATAAAAAAAGGAAAATTAAAAGAAAAGAAAAGGAAAGTTGTGATTGTTACAGTCTAAGTGAAGCGCTATGCAGATGTATTGCTCTTGGTATAAAGGAGCCTCCATAGCATTTCCTGATACTCTTCTGCTGAATAAGTCATTGGCTGAAAGTCCTCAGTGTTAGTGATGTGCAGCATTGTTCATAATGGCACTCAGTTTTGTTTTAATTCTCTCCTTCACTACAACCTCCAGGGGTCCAGAGTGCATCTTACTACTGAGCCTGCTCCTTTAATTAGTTGATTCTGTGAGCCTCTCTTGAAGTGATGTTACAAGCCAAGCACATCACAGCATTAAACTTTTAAATCTTTAAACTATCTAAGATCACACAAGTAACCCTAACTGGTGATATTTTCATTTTGTGTGACAACTTGGTGGAGTTCATATTTTTTATGTTGTGATAAACAGAAAACTTTTTACCAGTAGTGTCTGCACCATTAATGTAGCTGGTAAAATAATTTCTAAGTAAACATTCATTTTAAAAAGTGCATCTACTGGCAGCTTTAAAATAAATAATTCCTGCTTTACATTTGCAGCTACTAAAAGCATTAATTTTAGACACATGAGTATGGAGGATTATTTAGGACAAAAATAAAATAAATAAAAAAAGAATGCAAATAACTTCATTGTGAAATGTGAAAATACATTAATAAAAGCAAAATATGTGAGCATTAACAATTAAGTGTGTCACAATTTCTTTGTTTATTTTGTTATGCATTTACTTAATTATTTCTTCATGTATGTATTTCAGGGACACCACACACAACTTGAAAACTGTTACTTTCACACACAAAGTTGAGAGCGTGGGAACTAGTGAGTCCTCTTTTTTTATTAGTGAATTGTCTGAAGAATGCACATAAATCTTGGTCATTAACAGCCACACTTGGTGAATATAATTCAGATACTGACTCCTGATGATAAATTCAGAGCTTCTTGAAATGTGGGAACAACTTTTTCTTGCATGGCTTTCCATTACAGCCATGTAAACAGTCACATCTCTGAAAATATGTTTCACCAATGATTCACCAATCAAAACGCAGTTCTTGCTAGAGCCCATCTTCTCAACTTTGGTGGGTGAAAATGACTGTTTTTATTTCAAGGTGTATTTCATACTGAATGCACTGTAACTGACATATAAACATACATACATACATACATAAATCATGAAAACTTGTTTTGTGACACATTTATTTACTTTCACATATCATTTTGTTATTACTTAATTATTGTCATATATTACAATATATTTATATATTTGCAAATATATTTATGTAAGTATTTATTTCATTTTGTCCTAAAAATCCTCTATACACGAGGACATCACTAACTCCATAAAGATTGATTGATTAGCTAATAGTTCACATCCCTATCGCAGTCTCTGTGGAGTGTGCACATTATCTCATTGTCTGCAGTGGGCTCCTCCAGGTACCACCTATACAGGTTAGGTTGACTGGCCATTTGAAATTGGCCATGTGTGAATGAACATAGGTGGGAGAATGGGGCTCTACTAGACTACATAAATACTTTCAAAAGAGGCATAGATCAATAGGTTTATTTGTAAAGTTTTTCTTTTTACTCCCTTAATACAGCTGCACTTGTGTCTCTGCCTGTCTTTGTCAGGATAGGGTGGCTGTACAAGCCCCTGGTTTCCACAGTTTATTTCCAGCCAAATCAATATTTTTGCAAAAACTAAAATTATATCTATAGGTATCTACTGGAACTTTGAGGAAAGTAAAAAAAAATACCTGAGGGGACAAATAATATCTTACAATTTATGCAAAATAACTTTTAAATTTATGATGGCAAGGGAAAGAGATATTGCATTGAAAGATATAGCACTGAGCATCTGACAGGCGGTGGAGTGAAATTCACTATTAATACTTGGAACAAACTGCAGTGGGCTGGCGTCTTGCCCGGGGTTTGTTTCCTGCCTTGCGCTCTGTGTTGGATGGGATTGGCTCCAGCAGACCCCCGTGACCCTGTAGTTAGGATATAGCGGGTTGGATAATGTAAGGATGGATCAAAGTGGCAGAGCCTTGCTGGTCTATTCTGGTCCAATTTAAGTCCTACAATCTGGGGACTACGAAACTTCAGTTGGACAGAGTAGGTGAATAGTAATTGACAACTTCTGCTGGGCTGAAAGGAATATTCTTTTATTTTGGTTTATTTGTGTTTCTGAATATGCCCTCTAGGGTTGCTCCCTGCCTTGTACTTGATGCTGATGATATATGCTGGTGTCCCCATTACAGTATATTGAAATACAGTGATTAAAGAAATAAATGATGGTTTTGCCTTTGGGCAGAATGGAAATGCAACCATTGCATTGTGACCTCACTGCTCCAGGGACTGGGATTCAGTGCTTTGCTTAGCCACTGTTTGAGTTTGGTCCTTGGGTTTCCTCCAAAACAGAAGATGGATAAGGAAGGAGGTGCAGGATTTGATTTGCATAATATATAGCATTAAATGTCTAACAGATGTAACTCGTTCATTGTGACCTATCTATATAATAAAATGCTAATGTCTCTGTGTCCATTGTCTTGGATCAATCACAAATTGAGGTAGGATGTGCCTGACACGGCAGGCCAACACATCGGTTGATACAGGTGAAAAGCATAGGAGGAATGCTGAGTGTCACCTTCAAACATGGGAGGTTTCTCCAAGAATACAAATGATATTATTACAGGGGGTAAAGAGAGACCATTTACCATTCGGGCTACCCAAAAAGCAGACAAGAAATAAAAAATGCACTTGAAATATCATATTCTAAGGAGCTGGCTTTATGGGAACTACACTGAGAGAGGACGTGCTAGCTAACATAGGTTGAAACGCAAGGATACTGATGAAAAGCTTAGGATAAACACTGCAGCAGTAGTCACAAGACACCATAACTCAGTGGACACCAGCAATCACATCCTTCCCTTCCACCAAATGCCCAATAAATAGCTGTACTCAGTGCTGGCTGCCAACCTAACATTATGTTTCTATATTTTGGGAGAAAATTTGAGTTACATTACATTAAATTACATTTACTTATTTGGCTGATGCTTTTATCCAAAGCAACTTACAGCATTTATAATACAATTGGTTGCATTTCTTTTGGTTATCCATTTGGAACACAGTTTCATGTAAACACAGGGGGGGCATTTCAGCTCCCACACAAAAGGCCCAATAGCTAAGTTAAGTAATAAGAAGCCCAGAATGTTGTTATAAGCACAAGAAAAAAAAAACAACCAGGACATTTTCAGTAAAGAGCAAAGAAAGAGAATTGTCAGGGACATCAAAATAATATTGAAGCTTCACGGTGAAATGCAGCAAAAACAAGTGTGAAGGTTATAGTCAAAATAAGTTGATACTGAAAATGAATACTGAAACTAACTCTTTGAAACTAACAGAGTTTTGTTGGTCAGATTATCCACCGAGGGATACACAGCACACTGCTAATACTGGAAGGAACAATGACATCACTAACTGTGACAATTGCAGTCAGATAGTCACTTCTTGTACATCCTCAAAATAGCAGTGACAAAAAATGGCATCTGTCTAAATAAAAATAAGACTCAACTGTGCCAACAGCATTGTTAATCTGCAAAATAAAGATACAGTTGGAATGTGCATAGTCCAGAATTCCGTAACAAGTTCAAATGACATCAAAGAAGAAAAAAATAGAGCCAAAAAAAAAAGAAAACATACCTCACAACAAGCTTTATTTTTAAAATAGTAGTGCCAAGTGCTTTACAATGGCATAATCCCTTTTCACACATTCACACATTCATGACTTCTAGGTTTTTAGAATAACTCTCCTAAAGTTTAGTATAAGTAGTTATACACTTTTTTATAAAACAGTTCTGTCTGAACAGTACATTTTTTCTTCCTTAGAAATACGGGTATTAATAGCATTTAAATTAATACATTTGACCTTGTATGCAATTTGTGTGTGCTAAATTATTTAACACATATTTAGTTCAAAAGGAAGAGCTCTTTTGCCATATAATAATTTTTTGTGAACTTACAGTACCTTGTTGATGAAGTCAGCAAAGCGGTTGTTGAGGTGCTTTATATTATCTTTTTCTTGCTTCCGAATGTCATGAATGTTTTTGTCTGTTGCCATGCTGAGATTCAGTATTACTCTAACAGATGTCTTTGGCTGACTTAATGGCTGAAATTTTTCTTTACTTTGAGAGCAATAGTGACTTTGTCAGGTTGTCAGTAAAATACCTCCCGGATGAAACTAGGTTTAAGCAAAATGATTTCATGCGCAGCTTTATATATTGTCTGTAACACAATAGCAAGGGCATTTGCCAAATTTCATTTCCAACTAAGCCATTTTAACAGTATAGAATGCAGGTTCCTGCATTCTTTCTTAAGGTGTTTTTCTTTATGTAACAAGGAAATCCATTTTTAGGCTCAGAAAAATGGCACACTTTAATCCTGTTTGAGCAGCATTTTGAAAAAACAATTGGTAAATAGTCCACCCACAAATATTTTCTATTCAAATCACAATCATTATCTGTCTGACTTGTCAAAATAAAGAAGTAAATAAATAAATAGTGGTGTACATTCTAAGTGATGTGTGCAAGGATCTTGAATTTCTAGTTAGCTGGGTTTAAATAGTAGACTATTCAAGTTCTTTTTAGGGTTTCAGTCACCTGTATATTGAGAACTGAAAAAAAACCACTTTTACAAAAGACTCACAATTTCTGTCTTTTTTGTGGACATTTGACTAAAACTTAACAGACACTTCCATGTGTGCCTCTAAGATATAGTGAAATACAATAAGGCAATTATCTGAGATTGTCAATGTCCAGAACTATTTGAGAATAAAAACAGAAAAAAAGTTACCACAAAGCACTCAAAAGTGAGGTTTTGTTAATAAGTCACATTTCAGAGATAAAGAAACACTTTACAGATGCTTTATAAGTGCTATGGAGCACCAAAGAATCCTTTTTTAAGATCTTATTATGTAATAGTAAATGAGTAATAGTTGCAATTTGCAGTACCTTAACTAAAGTGTTACCAAGATTTTTTTCATGGGCATTTTAATAATTTCTGCTGCAGTTCTGTGTTGTTTAAAGATGCCTGTTTCATCAGAAAGTTTCTTACCTCTGTTATCCATTAAAATATTTTTTTTCTGCAGTCACTACAAAACATATGGGGTGAGTAACATGGGGTGGAGTATTCATTTAACTCTTGAAAGGCTTCAGCTGCAAATATTTGTATACTGTTCTGGACACAGTGGATGAAAAGCAATTGGAAACTCACATCAGGCCAGAAGGCATATTTTCATGAAAAGGTTTCTAGCAAATACAATAAATGACAAAGTAAACTCAGACTAATTATAGTTACATTTTTAATACACAGTATATTGAATTGTTTTGTTTTGATGTACTAATGTCCCCTCCTGGGTTGTTTCCTACCTTGTACTTGATGTTAATGAAATTGTCTCTGGCTTCTATAACAATATTTTGTAGAATGTTAATGAATGATGGTTTTGCCTTTGGGCAGAAAAGTAATGCAGTCCTTACCACTAAGGAAACACAGGCCAGACATGTGGATTCAGTGCTTGACCTAATGACTGTCCATATGAAGTTTAGTACTTTGAGCTGCTTTTTGTATGAAAATGTGCTATATAAATACATGCTGTTGTTGTTACTTGGGTATCCTCCAAAATTTTAAGTTAACAGTTGCAGTTTGAGTAATTGCGGATGTGTTAATTAATGTACCTTTCATTGATGTTGCTGAGTTAGGCACAGTATCCCTTTGGCCCTGATGGAGGAAATGGCGGAAGTCCTTTTTCCACTATAATACTATAATCCACCTTTGCCAACAAGTAGCAGCACAATTTTTTTAGCCTTTCCAGTGTGGTATAGCATGGCTGGCTTTAGGGCGGAGATTTGCATTTCATAATTGTATGTGTTGAGTGGTAAGAGTTGTTCTTCCTAAGAATTGTTATTACTATTTCTTAATAAAAAACTATTACTTTTTATATTTAACTTCCTTGTGTCACAACTGAGCTGGTAAAAACAATAGCTGAAAGACTGCTGGTTCAGTTCCTGCCTATGATTACTATGTAAGCCTAAAGAATGTACTGGACAGCCATCCTATGCACTGTACCTGTAAAGTGCTGAAGTGCCTTGGGAAGGTGTTTATGTACTTATGTATTTGTGTATATGTGTACATATGTGTATATATATAGTGCAGACGGAAAGTATTCACAGCGCATGACTTTTTCCACATTTTGTTATGTTACAGCCTTATTCCAAAATGGAATAAATTCATTTTTTTCCTTAGAATTTTACCCACAACACCACATAATGACAATGTGAAAAAAGTTTACTTGAGATTTTTGCAAATTTATCAAAAATAAAAAAATTGAGAAAGCACGTGTACATAAGTATTCACAGCCTTTGCCATGAAGCTCCAAATTGAGCTCATGGGCATCCTGTTTCCCCTGATCATCCTTGAGATGTTTCTGTAGCTTCATTGGAGTCCACCTGTGGTAAATTCAGTTGATTGGACATGATTTGGAAAGGCACACACTTGTCTATATAAGGTCCCACAGGTGACAGTTCATGTCGGAGCACAAACCAAGCATGAAGTCAAAGGAATTGTCTGTAGAACCTCTGAGACAGGATTGTCTCGAGGAACAAATCTGGGGAAGGTTGCAGAAATATTTCTGCTGCTTTGAAGGTCCCAATGAGCACAGTGGCCTCCATCATCCGTAAGTGGAAGAAGTTCGAAACCACCAGGACTCTTCCTAGAGCTGACCAGCCATCTAAACTGAGCGATCGGGGGAGAAGGGCCTTAGTCAGGGAGGTGACCAAGAACCCGATGGTCACTCTGTCAGAGGTCCACTGTGGAGAGAGGAGAACCTTCCAGAAGGACAACCATCTCTGCAGCAAATCCACCAATCAGGCCTGTATGGTAGAGTGGCCAGACGGAAGCCACTCCTTAGTAAAAGGCACATGGCAGCCCGCCTAGAGTTTGCCAAAAGGCACCTGAAGGACTCTCAGACCATGAGAAACAAAATTCTCTGGTCTGATGAGACAAAGATTGAACTCTTTGGTGTGAATGCCAGGCGTCACGTTTGGAGGAAACCAGGCACCGCTCATCACCAGGCCAATACCATCCCTACAGTGAAGCATGGTGGCGGCAGCATCATGCTGTGGGGATGTTTTTCAGCAGCAGGAACTGGAAGACTAATCAGGATAAAGGAAAAGATGACTGCAGCAATGTACAGAGACATCCTGGATGAAAACCTGCTCCAGAGCGTTCTTGACCTCAGACTGGGGCGACGGTTCATCTTTCAGCAGGACAACGACCCTAAGCACACAGCCAAGATATCAAAAGAGTGGCTTCAGGACAACTGTGAATGTCCTTGAGTGGCCCAGCTAGAGCCAGACTTGAATCCGATTGAACATCTCTGGAGAGATCTTAAAATGGCTGTGCACCGACGCTTCCCATCCAACCTGATGGAGCTTGAGAGGTCCTGCAAAGAGGAATGGGCGAAACTGGCCAAGGATAGGTGTGCCAAGCTTGTGGCATCATATTCAAAAAGACTTGAGGCTGGAGTTGCTGCCAAAGGTGCATCGACAAAGTATTGAGCAAAGGCTGTGAATACTTATGTACATGTGATTTCTCAGTTTTTTTATTTTTAATAAATTTGCATAAACCTTAAGTAAACTTTTTTCACGTTGTCATCATGGGGTGTTGCGTGTAGAATTCTGAGGAAAAAAATGAATTTAATCCATTTTGGAATAAGGCTGTAACATAACAAAATGTGGAAAAAGTGATGTGCTGTAAATACTTTCCGGATGCACTGTATATATTGTGATGGATAGCCAGGACTCTTACCCGGTCAAGATACCTTTGTAACAGAGATTCTGAGGGAAGGAGCTTGCATGGAGCAGTACCTTCCCCGGGATGATGGAGGGCAGCCCCTATGGCTGACTGTGGTTCTATGTGGTTGGAGCATGGAACCTCGGCATTCTCAGGGCCCGTGGCCATTGGCAGGGGGTGCATGGAGAACAACTGAGCCTTCCTCTGCAGGGTGGTGGGAAATGAGGGAAAAGCATTTCCCACTCTTAATAAACGTGTGTTGTGTGCTGGACTTGTGCTCTGTGTCTGTTGTGTCGGATGTTTGTGGAGCTGTACAACCCCTGGTGGTCACGATAGATATATAGATAGATGTGAAAGACACTAAATAATAGATAGATAGAGAGATACTGTACATAAATATATTGGTGATATATATATATATATATATATATTGGTCAAACAATGGCCAAATCTGCCCGTCTAAACAAAGTGCACAAAGGATATGCTGTAGGGAGCTCTGTCTTCTTCACCGTGCGGTCATAGAATGAGTCACCATCCTCCATTACTACTAGAAGGATCACCCCCAAGCACATAAACCAGACAAACCAGACAAAATTGCTATCAAAATATTTAAGTCAAAAAAGTTTAAGAATAATAAAAAAAAAATCTTTAATTAATAATGGATCTATTAACAAAACTTGGTGTCAGCAATCCAACTCGAAACAAGACAAAATAATTAGACTTTTAGGTTATTTTAAGCCTTAGTGTTACAATAAATCCACTCTGACATTTCACATGTATTTAAACAAATTCATATTTTAACTTGAGATGTATGTTATTCATACATATCATGAATATAGTTGCTGACCACATATGGGATAAAGTGGCTTAATAATGTTTGTAAAGTATAAATGATACCAACTAAAATCATATTGCAGAAGACGTGATATCTCTTGAAGAGAAGTCTGAGGTAAAAAAAAACAATATTCAATACTTTTGCAGCCATATAGAGTTAAACTCTTTAGTAAAGGTTAATTTTTGTACTGTCAACTTTGGTACAGCTTTGTGCTCTGTTCTGAAGGGGCAATAATTGCACAATGAGGATTTTTTATTTTAATTATCATGGCTTGTTATTGTCATCATTTCATTTAAACATTTATTATTTATAAAAACATTGATCAGCACATCTTAAAATACATTGTGAAAAAGGTTCTGTGCAACACACAAATTAATTCAACAACAACAAGTAATTTTTACTATAGCACTATTCATGGAGTGCAGGTGCAGAGTGCTGTGAACAATTCTCAGTTAAAATACAAGTATAGATTATACTAATAATTAAATAAAGAAATAGTACTCATAAAATACAGATTACTTAAAACACAGAGAACAATGTAGTAGTATAAGGTAGAATAAGGCAAAAAGTGATCAAACATAAATAGAAACATCAATATATATTCATTAATTAATAGATGAACTATAACCAGTTGATAATGAAAGAGATTAAAGTTGTAAAATAACAGGTCAAAAACAAAGTTACAGTCGCAGAGACTTCGGTCAACTAGCCACCTACACTCTCTTGGGTGTATATATATATACTAGCAAAATACCTGCGCTTTGCAGCGGCAAAGTACTGCCTTAAAACCTTTTTAAACTGAGGGAAAATATACCAATAAGTATTTGTTAAGGATCTCTTTGTATACCACATAGTCATTTTAAAACCGGAGGGCTGAAATGACAAAGATGTGCGCTGAGCTTACTCTTGAGCATGCAACGTACAGTTTGCCATGTGAACAGTAATCTTGTTTCAAATCTCACAGCTTGGATTGCTGCTGTCATAATCGGTTTGAGTTTCATGGTTTATTTCAATTACGACAGTATTTGCAGGACTTGTGTTGAAGTGACGTTCGCCATCTGTCAAGCGTTGTAAGCATACAACCGGTTTCATCGATAACTTCACATCCAGCTTTTGAGAGTTTAAACATTCATAAACATCAAAGTGTCCACTACTGAAATCGTTACCTGTGAATCTAAGATGTTTAAGAGGCATTGGCGGTTGTCGAAAGGTGTAAAATATTTGGCCATTTCAGTACACTTGAAAGTGACAACTGAACAATTCAGCGGCAGCCATCAACTCACATGCATAACCATAGGTGGAGGGCTTAAGCATTTCACTCTTCTAGTGCTCCTGTGTAATATAATTATCTCCTGTACCGTCATCAGTCCACACCTTGAACCTGTTCCAGTCATTCAATACATAAGACACAATGTTCCTCCGGATATCAAGAGTGAGCCTGATATGGCCGTGCAATATGTAACACAGAGAATGGAAAAGGCAGGTGCCATCTCCGGGCATGGAAACCACTCGGTAAGTGACAGTTCTTTGATCGATGGTGATCACCTCGATAGACATGTTAATGGGGGCATGCGGTTGGAACGATAAAGAAAATGGGTACCTGAACAATGTAAAGTAAGTCTAAAATACCTACACAATAACTGTAATCGTAATAAACGAACAATAAAACAGCGGAGAAGCCATGGATTAAACAAACAGGCTGTAGTTATCAGCAGGGAGACGTGAATCCCGTGGCGAAGCAAGGAAGAGAATGTAGAGACCGAAGTGACGGATGGCCTTATATTGGCAGACAGCCAACAATGTAGGAGGCGTTGGGATGGGGGACCCAACGCCGCTTCACAAGGTAACCAAGCTGCAGGCTATGGACGTATATATGTATGTAAGTAGGATTCAGTTAGCGTTGGGAACCCGAGTACCAAATTTCTTGGAGATGGGCCCATAGCTAACAAAGACCGTTGGAAAGTTCAATATGGCGGTAGCATCATACCACAGAAATAAGTACGTACATTGGTTTCAGTTAGCGCAGGGAAGCCACCTACCAAATTTTGTGAAGATGGGGCCATAAATAAGAAAGTTCAACATGGCGGACGTTGTTGACCGTTATGACCTTTACGCATAGAATTTCGAAATGAAACCTGCTTAACTTTTGTAAGTAAACTGTAAGGAATGAGCCTGCCAAATTTCAACCTTCTACGTATACGGGAAGTTGGAGAATTAGTGACGTTGGAAAGTTCAATATGGTGGCTGACAGTGGCGTCATACTACCGAAATAAGTATATACATCTGTTTCGGTTAGCGCAGGGAAGCCGCCTACAAAATTTCGTGAAGATGGGGCCATAAATAAGAAAGTTCAACATGGCAGATGTTGTTGACCGTAATGACCATTACGTTTAGAATTTCAAAATGAAACCTGCTTAACTTTTGTAAGTAAGCTGTAAGGAATAAGCCTGCCAAATTTCAGCCTTGTACCTACACGGGAAGTTGGAGAATTAGTGAGTGAGTGTGTCAGTCAGTGAGGGCTTTGCCTTTTATTAGTATCTATACTAATCACTGACTGACTCACTGACTCACTCACTGACTCATCACTAATTATCCAAGTTCCCGTGTAGGTAGAAGGCTGAAATTTGGTAGGCTCATTCCTTACATCTTCCTTACAAAAAAATGGGCAGGTTTCATTTCGAAATTCTACGCATAATGGTCATAACTGGAAGCTATTTTTCTACATTTACTGTAATGGAGTTGAGCTCGAGAGCCGTGGGGGGCGGAGTTTCGTGTGACATCATCACGCCTCCCACGAAATCACATGAACTGACTATCAACGCAGTACGTAGAAAACCAGGAAGAGCTCCAAAAAGCGCTGAAGAAAACATGCATTATATAATTGAGAAGGCAGTGAAACAATAAGAATCGAGCGAGTGACATATACAACCATATTCATGAGTGCTGCTACTTCGGAAAAAAAGCACGGTGTAAACCAAAACTTTAAATTAAGTTCATAGACAGGCTGCCGCTGGCGTTTGTCATGCCCACGGGTAATGCGGGATACAAGTTTAATGAGAGGACACAGGATATAAACGAGAGTTTTGATCACTTTGTAACTAAGTTAAAATTGCAGATGAAGGGCTGTGCTTATGCAAATTCCGAGAGACTGTGTTTGTGGGGGATTGACAGTTAAGGTGGGTGGGGGATTCACCTCATCATCTCCCCTCCCATTCACCTCATTTCGCTGTGAGCTGAACTCTGCATCTAACGCCGTCTTGAGGAACCAAATTTGTGATGCTGCAACCAAATACTCACAGAAAAAACCACAAGTTAATACACACGCTGTCTCTGTCTCCACACTGAATCCTCCAGGCACTACTTACAAAAGGTTACATTGACAATCGGGTTACGTTATTTTTAAAATGTTTCCTTTTCTTAGCACAAGCACAGCTGAGAAGCTTCGATGCATGTGCTCCATAACGTGTTAAAAAATCACGCATTTAATCACAATTTCCATTCCAAACAACTGCCTGATTTCCTGGTACACGATTACATTGATCAGCGCTTCCCGATTCATTTTACCCTCGCACACCCTTGGTTTGAGAAGAAGTATGAAAAAATATGAGGTTAACACAGAAAAACAGATCGCCAATTGAAGCTTTATGAATAATCGATTCGCCATCAGTAACTGTTTTGGTAAAGCCATACTCAGTGTATCTCAGAAATACCTTTGGTAGGAATAGAAATTGAATTTAGTCTTTAAATTTCTATGGTAGAGAAAAAGTTATGCAATGATGACTAAATTTAACTGTATAGTCAAAACTTGTATATATAAAGTAATTTCCGAATATATAAAGTCAAAACTTGATTATATAAAGTTACTGTCGGAATAAATAAAGTCAAAACTTAAATATATAAAGTCAACGTCGGTATATATAAAGTCAAAACTTGTTTCTGAATATATAAAGTCAAAACTTGAATATATAAAGTCAGTGTCGGAATATATAAAGTCAGCGCTGGAATATCCATCCATTTCCCAACCCATTGAATCCGACCACAGGGTCACGGGGGTCTGCTGGAGCCAATCCCAGCCAACACTGGGCGCAAGGCAGGAACCAATCCTGGGCAGGGCACATGCATCATTTTCAAAACATTAACCGAACAGTGTTTTTTTAATTTATTTTTCTGAATACGTTTTTGTTAACTTAGTTCAGTTCAGAGTCGTTTCAATCAATAGATTTTGACTTTGACTTTATATAATCAGGAATGACTTTATAAATTCTGACGCTGACTTTATATATTCAGGTTTTGACTTTATATATGCGGGAATGACTTTATATATTCAAGTTTTGACTTTATATATTCCAGCGCTGACTTTATATATTCAAGTTTTGACTTTATATATTCCGACAGTGACTTTATGTATTCAAGTTTTGACTTTATATATTCGGGAATGACTTTATATATTCAAGTTTTGACTTATATATTCTGACGCCGACTTTATATATTCAGAAAATCAATGAATTTGCCTGTTTGGCACCCCATAGTATATGTGTGTGTGTGTGTGTATATATATATATATATATATATATATATATATATGTGTGTGTATATATATATATATATATATATGTGTGTGTGTGTGTATATATATATATATATATACTGTACATGTATAACTCATATCAATGACAAAACAATTAAATTAACAATCATGTTACGTTATTTTTAAAATTTTTCCTTTTCATTTTCATAACTTCTTTAACACACTACTTCTCCGCTGCGAAGCACGGGTATTTTACTAGTAGATATATATAGTGGACTCTGTCCTGGTTGCCAAATCTGATGAGAAAATCATTCCATCCGATGATAACAATGCTCATATATCTGAGATGACTCTTTCAAACACAGGACTGCAGCCTGGCAGTAGATCAGCGGGACCAAGTGCCACATCCAATTACTGAGAAGAGAACCTGAATAGAGAAGGGTTAGTGTTGCTTATATTTCCGTACAAATGACTAACAAAAAAGAAATGCAGTATACACAGTGTGACACATAGGGGGAGCTGTTGTCCCCTTGAACCCTCAGACCAGATGCCAGACAACAGATAAAAGTCTAAATATTAAATTTATTTGAACAATAATGTGCACAAAGCACCCTCCACTTCACTATACTCATAATTCAATAACAATAATACAATAACAATAATCAATCGTCCTACTCCCAGACGCATTGCTCCCTTCCTCCCAACTCAGCTCGCCCGTCTGGGATCTGTCACAGTCCTTTGTAGTCTGGGTCAGGTGAAAACTCTTCTTCTTCATCCCAGAAGTACATCATTTCTTCCACTTCCCCATGGTTATAGGGAACATAGCAGTCCCTGCTCCTCCCTGCAGTGTCCCCTGGAGGTCCCCATTGTATCCAGCAGGGCTGTGATGTAAAACTCCACTGTCCATGATGCCCTGCTGGAACTCAGGGCACCTCTATGTTGCAAGAAGGGTTCCGCCTGGCGGCCTGGGGGTATTGGCCGGGATGAATGGCCGGCCATATCCCACAACAGCTAATCAGCAGCTCTATCCAGGGTATATTAAACTGAAGTAGTGAGCCTTCAGCATGGAATTAAAAGATGAGACTGAAAACACATCTCTTATTTTAGTAGGCAGGTCATTCAACAGGGTTGAGGCCCTGTAACTAATAGCTTGACCTGTTATTATATTAGTTCATGGAATCTTAAGTAGGCCAGCATCCTGAAATCCAGTTTGCACTCTGTTTTTTAAGTAATTATAAGCTCAGGTAAGTATGCAGGGCTTCAGACATTTAAGACTTTATATTTTAAAATAAGGATTTTGAAATCTACCCTAAGCTTAGTTGGGATAGTGTACAAAATTTGAGAACTGGTGAACTGTGTTTGTACTTTCTGGTTCTTGTAATAATGCCTGAAACAGCATTTTACATTAACTGAAAGTTGCATAAACAGCCATTTTAACTCCCAGTGAATAACAATTTGTAGTAGTCAAACCTACTAAAAATAAATGCATAAATTAATCTCTCAGTATCCTACATATTTATAAAACTTACTAATTTTCCAACATTTTTAAGATGGAAAAAGATGTTTTGGATAGTTTTGTAATTTACTCTTTTAAATGACACCAGTAAAACTAATGGTGAGTCCAACTGAGTTAAAGAGCAGCTGAATTTTTGTGGTGTTCAGCATATGTCCTTCCAATAACTTGCATTTGTGTTTTTTCTGTATTTAGAGACAAGTAGGTAGTTCTCATCTATCCACTCCTTTATGTCACAGACACAATTAACTAAAGAGGACATTGTCAAAACATCATTTGATCTAAAAGAAGGGTACAATTTGTTGTATAATTGGAATATCTGCTAAAAAAGTGACTGTTTCAGACACAGGAGGCAAAGCTAACATATGGGTTTACACCGAAGAACAGTTCATAAGTGGCATTCAGTATACATTGTAAACTAATACAAGGTGAGACAGTTATCAGGTTGTCCTCATCAACTTAAGAGAGAATGTAGATAGAGTCCAGAATCTATTTTAGTTAAGGCATGCTTATATTCATAACTTTTTAAACATTTAAATCAAGATTTTACTGGTTGTACATTTGGCCATCTAAACTTTAGTAGAAGCTATATTTTTACAATAGCAATGAAATCCTGCAGTACTTCTTTATATTCCTTGCATTGTACACCAGTAAATACAAGGTATTGTCAATATACAGTACTAACAATCCAATTGTCCATCATTCACTCAGAATATGGAACCAATGTAGGAAGCACTTTAAGTTAGTGAATAATTTATCTGTGGCACCTCTTCATGATGACCACCTTTTTCCACCCTCTCAAACTTTTTTTAATGTTTGCAAAATGAATGGGATTAAATCATTTAGAGATCTGTATACAAATAATGCCTTCGTATCCTATGAACAATTACACTCCAAATTTAGTCTCCCATCAACACATTTTTTCCACTATCTCCAAATTAGAAACTTTGTTAAATGAAATCTGCCCAATTTTCCTCACCTCACACCTGTTTCTATTCTAGAAGAGATATTGTTCAGTCTTGGGGACTCAAACAGCATTTGTATAATATTTAAAAACATTTTGAACTCCTTTTCTTTTAAAGATCCCATAATACACTGGGAAAATGATCTCTTACTCAACATTTCAGAAACAGAGTAGAAAGGCACCCACGCACAGAATTCACTCGAGCTCCATATGTGCAAAGCATTCAGTTCACTGGGGAACACAATTTTTGTTGAGTTAAATTTTACACTTGTTTTTTTTTTTTACAAATTTTTGGGTGGTGAATCCAGAAATGACCCCAGTTTTTTGCTATCATATCCAGTTTTTATGATACAGGGTACCCACCATTTTTGTCAAAAAAATACAAATTTTACAAAAATGAAAAAATAATGAAATAATAACTTGAATGTAATGTTTATTTAAATTTCTTTTGTTCATACAAAGGATTTATTGTTACTCTGTGACATTTTATTTACAGTAAAACATTTGAAAATTAATCGGGTAAGCTGTTAAGGAAAAAATTTACACTTTAGCTTTTCCTGGAGTGTTCAGTGATAGTACAATCCCGCCGGATGCTCCAACAAAAGTCAGCCATCATATGTACATCCCATCTACCTTAATACCGTCCTTCCATGACCTTCATATCTTGGTGGAATCATTCACCTTGCTCATCACTGACTGCACCAGGGTTTTTCAGGAAGTTAATAAGATGGCTATGCAGAAAATGCATCTTGAAACTCATATTGCAACCAAGCATTTTGTAGCTCTCTAAGAGTTTTTGGACAATTTCTGTGCAATTATTTGCTCGTGTGTTTCTAAGAAAGTCCTTGACAATGGCTTTGAATGATAACCAAGCATTCTTTTCGACTTCTGACATTGTCCTGATGAAATGTTCATCTTTGATGAGCTGCTGAATCTTTGGACCATCAAACATACCAGCCTTTATTATTTCAAGTGACAGCCTATATAATGCCAAAATGAGGTACCTGAGGTACTTCAGTTGGCAAAGCTTTAACGAACTGCTTCATCAGACCCAGTTTCATGTGCAGAGGTGGGAATATAATATTCTTTCTATCAACAAGTGGCTCTTGTAGAATGTTTGGATCACCATTGGTTTTACGGCAGATCTCAGAGGCCAATTCCTTTCCACTCAATGCCTCTCACGAGCTCTGCTGTCCCACAGATAACAGGGATACTTGTTGTATCCGCGTTGCTGACCAAGAAGGAAGCATACCATTTTAAGGTCAACACAGATGACCCAATTGTGTTGGTGATATTTCAACAACTCAATGACTCTTTATGTCTGCATATTCTTCACAAAGAGAAACTGAATGGCCAATTGGGACTGACCCAAATATATTGCCATTGTGAAGGAGGACACACTTTAAGCTCTGCTTTGAGCTATCGATGAATAGTCGCCATTCAGTTGAATTATAGATTGGAATTCCCAATTCCTCCATTAAACCAGGTATGTTATGGCAATACACAAAGTGTAAGGCGTAAGAGTTAAACACAAGAAAAGGAATAGTAATAAAAGTACATTACAAATATATACAAATTGCACTGGTTAAATGTACAAATTGCATTGGTTGACTTAAAGTCTATATTGCACATTTAGAAAATGATATGGAACAGTTTTATTTGAGTTCAGGGCCATGATTGCTTTTGTTTAAAAACTGTTTTTAAGGCGGTTTGCCCTGGTTTTCTTTGCTCTGTATCTTTTGCCCAATGGCAAAAGCTGGAAGAGGCAATGACCAGGATGTGATGAAGCTTGTGAAATGTCTGTTGCTTTTTTGCGGCATCGGGAGGTGTAGATTTGTTCCAGAGTGGGGAGGGTACAGCCAATTGTTCTCTCCGCAGCCCTGACGACCCTATGGAGTGCTTTCCTTTCTGAGGAAGTTCAGCTGCCGTACCACACACACAGTCTGTACGTGAGCACACTCTCAATGGAACACTGATAAAAGGCAAGGGGCAGATTTTTGGGGAAATGGTTTTTCTGAGGATTCTCAGAAAATACAGTCTCTGTTGTGCCTTCTTCAGCAGCTTCTTGGTGTTGGCGCTCCAGGTTAGGTCATCCTCCAGCTTAATGCCCAGAAACCAGAAAACCGGTACCCTCTCCACACAGGCCCCGCCATTGATGAGTGGCTGGATGCCAGTATTGTTTTTTCTAAAGTCAGTAACAAGCTCCTTCATTTTTGTGGTGTTGAGGAGCAGATCATTGACTCTGCACCACTCTGACAGCTGCTCCACCTCATCCCTGTATGCCAGCTCACCCTCCTTGCCCGAGATGAGTCCGACCACCGTCGTGCCATCCACTAACTTTATGATCTTTTTGCTGTGGTGGGTGGGAACACAGTCATATGTGTAGAGGGTGTAGAAGAGCGAGCTGAGCACACAACCCTGTGGTATCCTGGTGTTTAGGCTGAGAGCAGTGGAGGTGTGGGGACCCAGCCTGACCCTCTGGGAGCGACCAGACAGGAAGTCAGCTATCCAACTGCAGGTGAGCGATGGAAGTCCCAGATCTGCCAGTTTGGAAACCAGCCATTGTGGGAGGATGGTGTTAAATACTCCTGCACAGTAAGAAATTTGACTGATATTTGAAGAAACCTTCTTCTGCTAAATATAGTGAAGCTGCTGCCATATTTAGCCAACTCAAAAGCAGTGCGGAGAGTCATTATGCAATGTGGGGAGGGGCAGGAAAAATTATTTGATTCAGAAAATACAGTTTAAATTAATTTTTTTAAACATGAGAGCAGGTTTGAAAAAAACTGCCATTACATATGACTAAGGGAAATATTAAAAAGCCATTTACACCTGGAGAAATGTTTTGATCCCAGGCTGAGCTTAACTTCTTCAGTTTACTTTGAAAAGAGTCTTTAAAGCCCTTTGAAAGAACACAAGTAGAAGATCAGTGTGTCTATGACCGAGGGATGATCGGTTGATGTGAAGTGATCTACAATAGGCTTTGCAAGGTTCTTAATTTTAAAGCCTCAAATCTGCTCTCTAAAATGAATGGCAAGTCATTTCGCCTACCTAGATGGCTGGACACTTCCTACAAGAATTGCAATTATTAAGATTTTTAGGCTGGCAAGAGGCTTGTTATTTAAAACTGAATTTACCAGAAAGACCATTACAATAGTATTGTGGGTAACATATTTGCAAGTGACACAGCGGCTCCTGTTACTGCTGCACAGTTACAGGCCTGTTACACGCAGACACAGCCCTACACTGACTCCATATATCCTCTTTAATAATAGTGTGCGTCCAGGTGTCTGTGTGTGTGTCTTCTGGTGAAGTGCGCATGCGCGGGGCCACACGGCACATGTTCAGACTCTTCCTGTGCATTCTCTGTGTGTGTAGAGAGAGAGACACACACAGGTGCGTGCGCGAGAGAGACACACACACACAGGCGCGTGCGTGCATGCATTGTTGCAATGTTACTTTTCTTGGTTGTTTATTAAATTACGGATTTTTTAAATGTTCATTTTTTTTCCTGTGCTTAAAACTCATTAAAAAAAAGTGTTTTTAGCGAGCAGTTCATATCGCTATTGTGCAAACTCTTGCAGTGAAATTTTTCTCTGTTGTTCAAGGTTTTCTTAGTGTTTTTCAATGTTTTTACATTTAGTTTACTATTACGCTGTGCATTCAGTGGTATAATTAACTATATTTGTGCTTAAAAACTTTAAAAAATATATATTTACATACAGTTCATACGGTCTGGAATGGATTAATTGTATTTACATACAATCCTATGGGGGAAATTACTTTGGTTCACGACCAAATCGGGTAGCAGCCAGAGTTTTCGAACGAATTATGGTTGTGAACTGAGGTTCAACTGTATTACTGTCAGACAAAATTAGTACAAACCAGTATTACTGAGAGAGAAAATTAAAGGCACACAATACACTGATGCATATTACAGCCACTTACAAGGTCCCTTGTCATTTAATATAGACTGTTCCTACTAATGTTTATGCACTACTGTTCTAGCACCCGTTATTGTAACGGGCTTAATGTCTAGTATAACAGTAACATACTTATTTCCTGAAGTATATAAGCATCAGCATGGTAGAAAAAAAAGTTAGAAATGAAAACAAAGGAGCTCAACAGCACCAACAAGAACAATATTTATATCTATAGTACATTTCCATACAAAGGGTATCGCTCAAAGTGCTTTACAAAATGTAAAGAAGTAGTTATATATAAAGAAAAAAAAATTAAAATTAGATTTGAACAATAATACATAAATAGTAAACAAAATAATACACACAACTTAAGATATATACTGCTTATATTTAAGAAAAGTAATGTCCTTTAAAATAGTTTTTTAAGTCTCAAAATGATGGTCTAATGAAAAGTCAGTTGGTCAGGGTGGGCAGAACAAAAAACTCAAGTTGCTGGAGAACTGCCCAAAAGACCACCCAGCCCCCACTGTTCTTAAGTAGTTCATTATTGGAATGTTGCTCAAGCTGTTTGTTCTTCATTTACAGTGCCTATTAAAAGTCTTCACCCCTTGGAAGTTTTCACATTTAATTATTTGAATCACGGCGGCTTTAATATGTCGTTTTTGACACTGATCAACAGAAAAATATCCATTAATGTCAAAGTGACAAAGATCTCTGAAAAGGGATTTAAAAATTACAAATATAAAGGACAAAAAAAAATGATAGCAAGTTTCAATCCTCTTTAAATTGGTATTTAGTAGCCATGACAGTGCAATTTCCCCCATTATTCTTGAAAAAATGCTTAAGTTCTCTCAACTGTCTTGGGGATCACGAGTGAACAGACTTTATCAAGTGCAACCGCAAATTCTTAGTAGGACTGAGATCTGCATAGTGACTCGTCTGGTACAAGACATTCACATTAGGTATTTTTTCCACTATTGGAAGTTTGTTGGAATCTACACAGGGACCACAGGTTAGGTGCTACCTGCTGGCCTCACCCACTCCTAACAGCAACCCAAGCTTTCCTGATTGGTAACCCATCCAAGTACTTGTCCGGCCAAAACATGCTTAGCTTCAGGTGGATGAGCTGTTCTGAAGTACAAGTGATTGCTGGATGGCTGCTGCATAGTTTGAATGTTTGCCCAGTGCCTTATGAATAGTACACATAATGGCAAAGCAACAAAAAACAAGTACAACATCATACATTGTGTCTATTATTTTGTTTTACAGTAACACCCATTAACATTTAGTGATCTGCCACCTTATTAAAAGTGAACAATCTGCCCGTTGGATTCTGATTAAAACTAATTGTGAAGTTATCCTTATGAAACTACACTCATAACGCATGGCTAATATATGAATATTTTCATACGGAATTAGCATGTTTACCATGCAAGACTTCAAGCATTTTTGAATCACTGCCTCAGCCTACATATTTTGATATGTATGTAACCTTAAAAACATACTGATTAAGATGACCACTAGAGGGCACGTAAGCATTAACTTTATGTGTGGATGGTGCCTTCTTCCAAATGAGGATACTGCACAATTGTTTGTTTGCATTTTTTGCCAGTGGACCACAAGCAGTTTAAATCACAAAGTTGGACCAAGGTAAAAACTGAACCATCAGTCTTCTAGTTTAAATGATAGTCATCACCGTAATATAAGTGGAGATGTAATTAAATTAAAACAAAGTTTGCTGTTGAAAAATTAAAGGCTAGAAATAGGGTGTAGTAATGTTTTTTTTGACAGGTGATTTGTTTATATTCTGTTAACTGTATTCAATTTAGCCTCCTGCAACATTGGACTGGATGTGTGGGTTAGAAAATGGCTTGATGTTAATTTTTTTAGTACTGTCCTCTGTGGACAGGCTTAGAGAGGGGGATGCACCCATTTCAATATAAAACAGTCACAGTCTTATCCTTTTTTTAAATTTTCATTGTATGTTTGTGTTCAACATCTTGCCTGTATTTTTAGCATCAGTATGTACCATTAAGCAAACGTGGCACTCTCTCACTGTCTGCTTGACTTTTATGGTGGGAAAGGCAAATCTCTTGAGTTTATTACCTCGTTAATCACATATCATAGTACATATAAATATTAATTTTTTAAATACAGCACATATGTTTTATGACTTACATCATTTTGTAGTGGTTCCAAATTTTGCATTTACACATAAATGTTTTTTCTTGTCTCTGAAGGACATGTAATGCAGTGTGACGTTTCCTGCAGTTTTCAGTTGTAGCCTTCACTTGCATAATCTTGGCAATTTAGAGGGAGTTAGTTGCAAACTTCTGTGATGGTGAATTGCACATTGTGACCAGTGGCTCACTACAACTAGTCCTGGTTTACTCCAACAAAATCAAACAGGTTTGATGCACAGCTATTTGCTTAAAGTGACCTGGTCTGGTGACAAGATCAACAATGGCAGTAGGCAAGTCTGACATGCCCCACGACTAAAATTCATGTAATGTGACATTGCCTTAATAGTCTGTATGATGTTTGTAGGTGTTTATTTTATTGCATCCACCAGCATAAAGAGCACTGTATTTCAACAACAACAACATTTATTTATATAGCACATTTTTATACAAACAGTAGCTCAAAGTGCTTTACATATTAAAGAATGGAAAAATGAAAGACACAATTATAAAACAAAATAAATCAACATTAATTAACATCGAATAAGAGTAAGGTTCAATGGCCAGGGGGGACAAAAAAAAACAAAAAACTCCAGACGGCTGGAGAAAAATAAAATCTGTAGGGATTCCAGACCATGAGACCGCCCAGTCCCCTCTGGGCATTCTACCTAACATAAATGAAACAGTCCTCTTTGGATTTAGGGTTCTCACGGAAGGGCTTGATGATGATGATGGTCACGTAGACTTCTGCCTTTTAATCCGTCCATCATTGTTGGAGCATCATGAAGCTTTGAGTAGGTGGAGGTGGCGCAGGCCACCACCACAAAGAAACCGGAAAAAGAAACAGAAAAGAGAGTAGGGGTCAGTACCGATTTTAGAGCCACCATGAATAGTTATTATGATGAATTGAACATATAGAGTATCAGGATTAAGTTAAATTAAGATTAAATTGAAGTTATAAAAGGCCATGTTAAAGTAATGTGTTTTCAGCAGTGTTTTAAAGTGCTCTACTGTATCAGCCTGGCGAATTCCTATTGGCAGGCTATTCCAGATTTTAGGTGCATAACAGCAGAAGGCCGCCTCACCACTTCTTTTAAGTTTTGTTCTTGGAATTCTAAGGAGACACTCATTTGAGGATCTGAGGTTACGATTTGGAATATAAGGTGTCAGACATTCCGATATATAAGATGGGGCGAGATTATTTAAGGCTTTATAAACCATAAGCAGAATTTTAAAGTCAATTCTGAATGACACAGGTAACCAGTGTAGTGACATTAAAACTGGAGAAATGTGTTCGATTTTCTTTTCCTAGTTAGGATTCTAGCAGCTGCATTCTGCACTAGTTGCAAACGATTTATATCTTTTTGGGTAGTCCTGAGAGGAGTGCGTTACAGTAATCTAGTCGACTGAAAACAAAGCGTGAACTAATTTCTCAGCATCTTTCAGTGATATAAGAGGTCTAACTTTACTTATGTTTCTTAAGTGAAAAAATGCTGTCCTAATGATCTGATTAATATGTGATTTAAAATTCAGATTACAGTCAACAATCACCCCTAAGCTTTTTACCTCCGTCTTGACTTTTAATCCTAATGTATCCAGTTTATTTCTAATAGCCTCATTGTATCCATTATTGCTGATCACTAAAATTTCAGTTTTCTCTTTATTTAACTTGAGAAAATTACTATTCATCCATTCTGAGATACAAGTCAGACATTGTGTTAGTGAATCAATAGAATCAGGGTCATCAGGTGCTATTGATAAGTACAGCTGTGTGTCATCAGCATAGCTGTGGTAGCTCACGTTGTGCCCTGAGATAATCTGACCTAACGGAAGCATGTAGATTGAGAATAACAGCGGACCCAGGATAGAGCCTTGTGGAACACCATATTGGATATCATGTGTCTTGAGTTGTAATTCCCACAACTAACAAAAATTTTCTCCCTGTCAGGTAGGATTCAAACCAATTTAAGACACTGCCAGAGAGGCCCACCCATTGACTAAGGCGATTTCTAAGAATGTTGTGATCAATGGTGTCAAATGCAGCACTCAGATCTAAGAGGATGAGAACAGATAAATGGCCTCTGTCTGCATTTACCGCAAGTCATTTACTACTTTAACGAGTGCAGTTTCTGTGCTGTGATTTGTTCTAAAACCTGACTGAAATTTATCAAGAATAGCATGTTTATTTAGGTGGTCATTTAACTGCATAATGACTGCCTTCTCTAGAACTTTACTTAAGAAGGCAGGTTAGAGATGGGTCTAAAATTTTCAAGAGCTGAGGGTCAAGATTATGTTTCTTAAGTAGGGGTTTAACTACAGCAGTCTTAAGACAGTCTGGGAAGACCCCAGTATCTAGTGACGAATTTACTATGTCAGAACATTATCAATTAGCACCCTGATACTTCTTTGAAAAACCTTGTTGGTATCGGGTCAAGGACGCAGGTGGAGGGTTTTAATTGAGATATTATTTTTGTAAATCATGTAAATCTATCCTAGTGAAAGAGTTTAATTTGTTTATAACAGGATGCTGGGGTTTAGGAGGATCCTTAGTGTTGGAGGATATACTATGTTATTTCTAATATCATTAATTTTTGATTGAAAATACAGCGACAGCCTCACAGGTTTCACTGGAAGCACTTAGGAGGCATTCCTTTGAGCTACCTGGGTTTAGTAGGTGATCAATTGTAGAAAATAAGACTCTGGGATTACTAGCATTGTTATTTATAATCTTGAGAAATAGCAGCGTCTCTCAAGACGGACAGTGTTATTGTATTCTGTTATTTTGACTTTTAATATTTCATGGTGGATAGTAAGTTTAGTCTTCCTCCATTGACGCTCAGCTCTACGGCATGTTCTCTTTGGGTCTTCCATGGTATAACAATGCTAGAAGATTTTTTCACTGTCTTTTCAGGTGCAACTATGTCAACAGCAGCTCTCACTTTAGAATTAAAGTTTTCCACCTTACTATTTACATTATCCTCGCTATTATAGCTGGCACTATAAACGGACTGATTGCTTAAAATGTTTGTAAGTTTTAAAGCTGCTGCCGAGTCAAAGAAGCGTTTTTTAACAATATGCTTCTCATGAGTGTTTTTATCATTATTTCTATATTAAAAGTAGAAGAAAATGGTCTGATAGACCAATATCAATGATCTGTTTTATATCAACTTTCAGTCCTTTAGTAATCACTAAGTCTAATGTATGACCTGCTTTATGTGTAGGCTGATTTATGAGTTGTCTCAAATCAAAAGAATCCAGGAGGTTCATAAATTCTTTTACTTTTAGATCACACTGATTATCTATATGAAAATTAAAGTCGCCAACTATTAGGAGTGTGTCATAGTTAGTAATTAAAATTGACATTAAGTCAGAGAATTCCTCAAAAAACGACGCGTTATATTTAGGAGGTCTATACACGGATAGTACTAGAACTTGAGAATCTCCATGATAACAACGGCGAGATACTCAAAGGACTTGAACTTACCAAAACTGACATCTTTACATTTTAATCGGCTCGAGTAAATGTTAGCCAATCCGCCCCCCCCTTTTTCCCTGACGGTCTGCACGAGTAAAACTGTAATCCGGAGGCAGATTCGATTAAAACTGCGCATGTCTGAACTAAGCCATTTTCATTTAGTGCAATAAGATCTATTTTTTATCACTAATAAGATCGTTGATAAAAAACGTTTTGTTAGTTAAAGCTCTAACATTCAATAGTGCCATATTTAATGTTTCGGAGGTGCAGAGATGAATACTATGTGCGTTATTGATATTTGGAATAGGAACTAAATTATTATTATTAGCGCTCTGTGTATTTTTGTTTAATCTGTGATCTGTTTTTATAGTTTTAATACATTGTTCCTCTAAAATAGTGATTTTAATTAGATTGTTGGAGTTTATGCCGTACTAGCAAAATACCCGCGCTTCGCAGCGGCGAAGTACTGCATTAAAATTTTTATTAAGAAGAAAATTAAACCTTTTTAAACTGAGGGAAAATATGCCAATAATTATTTGTTAAGGATCTCTTTGTATACCATGTTGTCAGTTCGGCCCTCCGGTTGTAACATGACCAAGCTGTGCGCTGAGCTTACTCTTGAGCATGTAACTTACAGTTGGCCATGTGAACAGTAATCTTGTCTCAAATGTCACAGCTTGGATTGCTGCTGTCATAATCGGTTTGAGTTTCATGGTTTGTTTCAATTACGACAGTATTTGCAGGATTTGTTGTGTTGAAGTGACATTTGGCATCTGTCAAGCGTTGTAAGCACACAACCGGTGTCATTGATAAAATCACATCCAGCTTTTGAGAGTTTAAACATTCATAAACATCAAAGTGTCCACTACTGAAATCGTCACCTGTGAATCTAAGATGTTTAAGAGGCATTGGCGGTTGTCGAAAGGTGTAAACTATTTGGCCATTTCGGTACACTTGAAAGCGACAACCGAACAATTCAGTGGCAGCCATCAACTCACATGCAGAACCATAGGTGACGGGCTTAAGCATTTCACTCTTATAGTGCTCCTGTGTAGTATAATTATCTCCTGTACCGTAATCAGTCCACACCTTGAACCTGTCCCAGTCATTCAATACATAAGACAGAATCTTCCTCCGGATATCAAGAGTGAGCCTGATATGGCCGTGCAATATGTAACAAAGAGAATGGAAAAGGTAGGTGGTATCTCCAGGCAGGAAACCACTCGGTAAGTGACAGTTCTTTGATCGATAGTGATCATCTCGATAGACATGGTAATGGGGGTTGGAATGATAAAGGAAATGGGTACCTGAGCAATGTAAAGTAATTGTAAAATACCTATACAATACCTATAATTGTAATAAACAAACAATAAAACAGCGGAGAAGCTATGGATTAAACAAATTAGGGCTGTAGTCATCAGTAGGGAGACATGAATCCCATGGCGAAGCAAGGAAGGGAATGTAGAGACCGGAGCAACGGACAGTCTTATATAGGCAGGCAACCAGCCAACAAAGTGGGAGGCGTTGAGATGGGGGACACAACGCCACCTCACGCGGTGACCGAGGTGCAGGCTATGGGCGTATATATATGCGTAAGTAGGATTCAGTTAGCGTTGGGAACCCGTGTACCAAATTTCTTGAAGATGGGCCCATAAGTAACAAAGACTGTTGAAAAGTTCAATATGGCGGCCGACAGTGGCATCATACCACGAAATAAGTATGTACATTGGTTTTGGTTAGTGCAGGGAAGCCGCCTACCAAATTTCGAGAAGATGGGGCCATAAATAAGAAAGTTCAACATGGCAGACGTTGTTGACCGTTATGACCATTATGCATAGAATTTCGAAATGAAACCTACTTAACTTTTGTAAGTAAGCTGTAAGGAATGAGCCTGCCAAATTTCAGCCTTCTACCTACATGGGAATTTGTAGAATTAGTGATGTTGGAAAGTTCAATATGGCGGCTGACAGTGGCATCATACCACCGAAATAAGTACTGTATGTGCATTGGTTTCGGTTAGCTCAGGGAAGCCACCTACCAAATTTCGTGAAGATGGGGCCGTAAATAAGAAAGTTCAACATGGCGGACGTTGTTGACCGTTATGACCGTTACGCGTAGAATTTTGAAATTAAGCCTGCTTAACTTTTGTAAGTAAGCTGTAAGGAATAAGCCTGCCAAATTTCAGCCTTCTACCTACACGGGAAGTTGGAGAATTAGTGACGTTGGAAAGTTCAATATGGCGGCCGACAGTGGTGTTATACTAATGAAATAAGTACGGACATCGGTTTCCATTAGAAGTTCAATATGGCGGCCGACAGTGGCATCATACCACCGATATAAGTACCAAATTTCAGCCTTCTACCTACAATGGGAAGTTGGAGAATTAGTGACGTTGGAAAGTTTAATATGGTGGCTGACAGTGGCGTCATACCACCGAAATAAGTATGTACATTGGTTTCGGTTAGCGCAGGGAAGCCGCCTACCAAATTTCGTGAAGATGGGGCCATGAATAAGAAAGTTCAATATGGTGGACGTTGTTGACCATTATGACCGTTACGCGTAGAATTTCAAAATGAAACCTGCTTAACTTTTGTAAGTAAGCTGTAAGGAATGGGCCTGCCAAATTTCAGCCTTCTACCTACACAGGAAGTTGGAGAATTAGTGACGTTTGGAAAATTCAATATGGCGGCCGACAGTGGCATCATACCATCGAAATAAGTAAGTACATCGGTTCCGGTTAGCGCAGGGAAGACACCTACCAAATTTCGTGAAGATGGGGCCATAAATAAGAAAGTTCAACATGGCGGACGTTGTCGAACGTTATCGACCGTTATGACCGTTACGCATAGAATTTCGAAATGAAACCTGCTTAACTTTTGTAAGTAAGCTGTAAGGAATAAGCCTGCCAAATTTCAGCTTTCTACCTACATGGGAAGTTGGAGAATTAGTGATGAGTGAGTGAGTGAGTGAGTGAGGGCTTTGCCTTTTATTATTATAGATATATATTGTGGCCCCGGCCGGGGCTGGAGCCCGGCCGGGACGCCCAGGAGGACGTGAGGAGGGCTTGTGCCTCCTCCAGACCGCGAGGCGTCCGTCCTGGTTCTGTTGGGGCCACGGGTTGAGGGCATGGAAGCCCTTCCCTGTAGGGGCCCGTGGTCACCGCCAGGCGGCGCCCGATGCCGGTTTATCCCGTCGCGGTTGCCGGTCGGGGCTGGAGCCCGGCGGGGCGCTTGGAGGACGGAGGAGGCGAGTGCCTCCTCCAGACAGAGTGGGGGCGTCCGTCCTGGTTAGGCAGGGGGCCTCGGGTACAGGGCTTTGAAGCCCAGCCCTGTAGGGACCCGTGGCCACCGCCAGGCGGCGCCCCGGTGCCTAATTATCCTGGGAGCCCGGCACTTCCGCCACACCAGGAAGTGCCGGGGGGAAGACTTTGTGTGGCACCCGGAGAGCTGCCAGGAAGACAGCCGACACTTCCGCCACGCTTGGGCGTGGCTAAGGACGGAACACCTGGGGCTCATCCGGGAGCCTTATTTAAGGGGCCGCCTCCCTCCAGTCATTGGTGGAAGTCGGGAGGAAGCGGACTGAGCTGGAGAGCAAGGACAGGAGGCGGCCAGGAAGCAAGGCACAGAACTGTGGGCCCTGGACTTGGGGGAAATCAGTGCAGAGGCACTGGGGTTTGTGTGAGTGCACGTGACTTTTGTAAATAGCGAACTTGTAAATAAACAGTGTGTTGGGCAAAAATATGTTGTCCGTCTGTCTGTGCCGGGGCCAGCGTTCACAATATATACACATATATATATATATATATACACACATATATATATACACATATATATATATATATATATATATATATATATATATACACATATATATATATATAGCAGAATACCAGCGCCAGGAGAAGTAGTGTGTTAAAGAAGTTATGAAAAAGAAAAGCAAACATTTTAAAAATAACGTAAGATGATTGTTAATGTAATTGTTTTGTCATTGATATGAGTGTTGTTGTCATATCTATCTATTTATATATATATATATATATATATATATATATATATATATATATATATATATATATATATATAAAAAATAGCTGCATTGGCAGCGAGAAGTAAAAAGAAAAGGAAACATTTTAATAATAACGTAACATGATTGACAATGTAATTGTTTTGTAATTGTCATGAGTGTTGCTGGCATATATATATATATATATATATATATATATATATATATATACATATACACACATACATATATATACATATACATATATATACACATACTGTATATATACACACACACATATATACATACTGTATATACAACATATACATATCTACATATATACTGTATATACACATATATATACAAATCTACATATATATATCTACATATATATATTAGGGTGGGACTCGATTAAAAAATTAATCCAATTAATTAGAGGCTGTGTAAGAATTAATCTTGATTAATCGTATGTAATCGCACACGAAATTTGCCCCAAATCGCAAATGTTTTTTTTTTATTTAAAACGGTTTTAGTGGGCTTACAGAATCAAATAATAGACATGGACATGAATATTGTAAACTGAAGCTGTTTTAATTTCTGAAAAAAGCTTTTAAACTGCATTTGAATTCAAAACAGAAACAAAAATATCATCCCTGGTTAAAATTGGGCAGACTTAAAAATAAAGTGGTAGTTTAAGTACTTTAAGTACATTTTCAGAATAGTATTGTCTTTAAATAATAATAACCAAAATTTCACCATAAAGTGCAGTTTTTCTTCTTAAAAAATAAGTCAGAAACATAAAAGGTAATTTGACCAGCTTACTCTTTAAACTCTGAGTAACATTAGCCAAAATTATTTTGTACATTAGGCTAAAACAGTGTGATCATTGAACATTTTGTAATTAGATGTATTTAGAATTACTAACGGTCACGGAAGTCCAATGATCCCCAGTAAGAGCCACAAAGTCCGCTTTCTGTAATGCATCTAATTTTGCTTGCTTTTCAGTGTGCACAAAACCATGCTTTTATCAAGGCTTACTCGGTAGTCGAAATGATCAGTCGTAGGAACGCTTTATTCCGACTCTAACATTTTTGTAGCTGTGATGTGTGCATCAGTGTAATGGATGTACCAGGAAATCATGCATTGACAAAAGTTCCCGTTTGCTTGGAATTGAAAGTGTGATTAAATGCGTTATTTTTTAACACGTTATGGAGTACATGCATCGAAGCTTCTCAACTGTGCTTGTGCTAAGAAAGGGAAAATTTTAAAAATAACGTAACATGATTCTGCGTTAACCTAATATTTTTCATACGTCCCAAACCAAGGAGATGGGAAGGTAAAATGAATCGGTAGCGCACATAGTCAGTACATCCCTCTCGAATCAACCTCGAATGTCGGCGTTAGAGGCTTAAGACTCTACAATTGCCACCGCTTGTCTATGCTAAAGTATATATTGTAGATCGGGCTATAGATATACATTTATATATATACCCGTATCGCAGTGGAGAAGTAGAAGTTATGAAAAGAAAAGGGAACATTTTAAAAATAACGTAACATGATTGTCAATATACAGTAATTGTTTTGTGAGTGTTATTGAATGTTGCTGTCATCAAGGATTTGATTATCATTATTTCTTTCAATCAGGCTCGTATTTGTACGATGTGTTCAAGTTACATTCCGTGTTTGTCAATCGTTGTAAAGATAAGAGGTTTCATTCATCGATTAGTTCCTTACTGCATCAATAAACAGCTCGTCTTCCTTTTTATCTGTGATGTGACAAACTGCATGCACGGGTTTTTTTTTTTACTTTCTTCCTTTAGCGGACATTGACTTTTTCCACCGTGTGCTTTGTTTCCACAGTAGCTGCATTTATGAATATGCTTATCAGACGCTTCATATTTTTTGCTGCCTTTTCAATTGTGTAATTCTGTTTTGTTCAGCTCTTTGGAACTGTTGCTTTTATCTGTGCACTGCATCAGTTCACGTGAGCCACTCGGTGTACTTGCATCGAAGGTTCCCAGCTGTGCTGGTGCCATCTCGTGCTATGTCCATAGCTTTATTTAATGTTACCTTAGTCCTGGCACTTAAAACTTTCTCTGGCAGTTTCGCTGAGTTTGTGTCAAACACCACCCTGACCATCTCATCTTCCTCTCCATAAGCACAGTCCTTCACCCGTGAATATTTACCCGTGGCAGTTTGCTATTGGATTGCCGCTGACGGATGGCCTTATATGGGCAGGCACTAAATTACAAACGCCAGCGGCAGCCTGTCTATGAACTTAATTTAAAGTGTAGGTTTACATCGTGCTTTGTTTCCGAAGTAGCAGAACTCGCTTCTTATTGTTTCGCTGCCTTCTCAATTATATAATGCATGTTTTCTTGAGCGCTTTTTTGAGGTCTTCCTGGTTTTCTATGTACTGCGTGATTACGTGGGAGGCGTGATGATGTCACACGAAACTCTGCCCTCACAGCGTTGAAGCTCATCTCCATTACAGTAAATGGAGAAAAACTGCTTCCAGTTATGACCATTACGCGTAGAATTTCGATATAAAACCTGTCCAACTTTTGTAAGGAAGCTGTAAGGAATCAACCAGCCAAATTTCAGCCTTCCACCCACACGGGAAGTTGGAGAATTAGTGATGAGTCAGTGAGTGAGTGAGTGAGTGAGTGAGTGAGTCAGTGAGTGAGTGAGTGAGTGAGGGCTTTGCCTTTTATTAGTATAGATTTCCTAGGTTTTCTACGTGCATTGAGATTGCTTATTACAGTATTAATGTTGTGCACTTTAACGGAAGACTCTATTAAACACTCATCATGTCCTGGCACAACAGTATTATTTCGGAAGGGGTTAAGAGCAGAGATAGATAGTCAAGAAAAACGAATTACCTTCGAAATGTTTTCGGAGAGGACCCGGGCGCCGAAACTGTTCGGATGCAGGCCATCACGCTTGAAGAGACGCGGCCTTTCCAAAAAGAGATTCCAATTGTTGATGAAACCGACATCCTTCTTCTTGCAGAAACCCTGTAGCCAGTCGTTCAATCTTAGCAGACGACTGTAGTACTCGTTGGATCGTCTGACGAGAGGTAGTGGACCCGAAACGAAGACTGGGATATTTGCAGTCAGTTAACTTATATTATGTATTAAGAATTCTTAACATTATAGACAAGTACACAGCAAGCACTAGGGAAGAATCTTGAAGGGACTTTTGACATTCTGATGGTGATATTTTGCTGCTTCAACTATCCAGTGAAACTTTAAATTGACTTTCAATCTCTTCGAACAATAAATTAATATCTTCTTACTAAAATTTTCCATTATAAAAGCATACAGATTTATATTTTTATAACTGTTTTCTTATCTTGTTTCTATCCTCCGTGTATATATATATATATATATATATATATATATATATATATATATATATATATATGAATATAACTGTTTATGTGACGTCCTTCAATAATCTTAACAGATTCAAAGATCACCAAGACAATGTATTTATAAATGTTAATGCAAAATGTGTTACATGTTGAATATATATTATTGCAATTAAAAAGCTCAATTCACCTAATAAATAAAAATCTTCTTCTTTCGGCTTCTCCCGCACTTCTCTGCCACTCCTGACTTCCTCATACAATACCACAGCTCCTCTCGAGGCACCTTGTCATATGCTTTCCCCAGGTCCACAAAGACACAATGCAACTCCTTCTGGCCTTACCTAAACTTCTCCATCAACATCCTCAGAGCAAACATCACATCTGTGGTGCTCTTTCTTGGCATGAAGCCATACTGCTGCTCACTAGACATCACCTCACTTCTTAACTGAGCTTCCACTACTGTTTCCATTGACTTCATGCTGTGGCTCATCAATTTTATTCCCCTGTAGTTACTACAGTCCTGCACATCCCCCTTATTCTTAAATATCGGCACCAGTGCACTTCTTCTCCACTCCTCAGCCATCCTCTCACTTTCCAAGATTCCACTAAACAATCTGGTTAAAAACTCCACTGCCATCTCTCCTAAACACCTCCATGCTTTCCATAGATAAATAAAATACCTGATAAATAAAAATACATGTGCAAAATGAAAATAAAATTGGAAGCAATGCAGTTGAACCCCATAACTGATACACAAACATTGAATAATTAAACAAAAGAAAACTATGAAGGCTGTTCTTATTCCTGATTAAATGCCCAGCCCTACTGTTGCCTGTATGTGGTCTTTTTTGCTAGCAGTTATGATGATACAGTCAGGGTTAATGTGAGATTTAAAGAATTGGCAGCTAAGTCTACTAAAAGATGGATCTCTAGAAGTGTGTTTGAGCTAAATGGAAGTAAAAGAACTTCCATTAGATCAGGTCTTTTGCTGTTGATAACGTAAAGTGACAGGAGGTTGATATTTCTGTAGTCAGTACATCAGTAAATCACCCTAATGACTAAAATACCAGCAGAATCATGGACCACGGCTGAGATTGAACAGAGGTTCTGACTACCCCTCTAAACGAATAACTAAAGTAAGTTAACATTGCTGTCTAATTGTAAATGCCAAATATACCATTCATATATATAGTTTACACTCACCAGCCACTTTATTAGATACACATTCCTAGTACCGGGTTGAACCACCATTGTGGCATAGATTCAACAAGGTGCTGCAAACAATCCTCTGGGATTTTGGTCTATATCTTAATGATAGCATCGCATAGTTGCTGCTGTAGTTTGTCGGCTGCATATCCATGATGCAAATCTCCCATTCCACCACATCCCTATGGTGTTCTATTGGATTGAGATCTGGTGACTGTGGAGGCTCATTGTCATGTTCAAGAAACCAGATTGAGATGATTTGAGTAGTGGCACATTGTCCTGCTGTAAGTAGCCATCAGAAGATGGGTACACTGCGCTCATAAAGGTATAGGCATGGTCAGCAACAATACTGTGGCTGTGGCATTTAAACAATGCTCATTTGTTACTAAGGGGCACAAAGTGTGCCAAGAAAATATCTCCTTACACCATTACTCCACCAACACTAGCCTGAATTGTTGATACAAGGCAGGATGGATCCATGCTTTCATGTTGTTGACGCCAAATTTTGACCCTACCATCCAAATGTCGCAGCAGACTCATCAGACCAGCAATGTTTTTCCAATCTTGTTCAATCTTGGTGAGCCCATGACAATTGTAGCCTCAGTTGCCTGTTCTTAGTTGATAAGTGTGGCACCCAATGTGGTCTCCTGCTGCTGTAGCCCATCTACTTCAAGGTTTAACATGTTGTACATTCAGAGATGCTCTTCTGCATACCTTGGTTGTAATGAGTGGTTATTTGAGTTCCTGTTGCCTTTCTTATCAGCTCGAACTAGTCTGGCCATTTCCTTTGACCTCTGGCATCAACAAGGCATTTTCTCCCAGAGAACTATGCTCAATGGATAATTTCCTTTTTTCGGACCATTCTCTGTTATACCGTAGAAATGATTGTGTTTGAAAATCCCAGTAGATCAACAGTTTCTGGCACCAACAAACATGCCATGTTCAAAGTCACTTCAATCAAGTCACTTTCTTTTCCCCATTCTGATGCTCAGTTTGAACTTCAGCAGATAGTTTTGACAATGTCTACAGTCCAAAATGCATGGTGTTGCTGCCATCTGATTATCTTATCTGTCTGATAAGATATTTGCGTTAACAAGCAGTGTATATAAATAAATAAATAAATTATATATATATATATATATATATATATATATATATATATATTTTGTCTCGCACGCGCGAGTGGGAGACCGCGGAAGGATCTTGACACACCTGGGAAGACTTTCGCCGGCAGGGAATGGCGGGTGACTAACTTTCTCCCTATGCTTCCTTACAGGAAAAAAGACGCTCCGCCACCATAAGCCGGGTTTGCCCGCACTACGTCTACTTCCGCCCTTGTTCCGCCATCTTTCCTAACGTCATTGATCCCATCTTCCCTTACGGTTCCTTCCCAGCATTCCTCCACTTCCGGCTCCTCCTCCATAAAATGGCCGCGACGCCATGATTCGGCGTCGTGCATATGAACAGTTTTTTGTTTATAGTTTTGACCATATTTTTGAATATATTATGGATTGTCAAAAATATACGGGGCCGGAAAACCCCAAACCTTTTTGCTGTCTCCTGCTATCTCTTTTACAATATATATTGTCACACATGTGCGATTAGGAGGCAGTCAAAGAGTCTAAAGCTGAGTGAAACTTTGTGAGATAGAGGGTTGTCACGTGGTACTTACCTGAATCTCTTTTGGTCAACAGAAAACTTGAAGAAAAATAATTCCTCCACTTCCGGATTCCAAAATGGCCGCGACGACGTCACTTCCGCCCACCATGATGACGTCACTTCCGCTCCATCAATCCACCTCACTTCCGTCCCATCATGATGACGTTGTTTCCGGTTCCTGTTTCCAACGTCACTTCTTGCCAACCATTTCCTGTCCCATAATCCTTTCCTGTGTAAAGTCGCCATTTTAATTGGAGAAAACTGTTCATTGTTTTGTTTTTGAGACTTTGAATCATTCTTTCTTTAATTGTCTGGACGACAATATATGGGGACGGTCCCCAAAACTTTGTTTTGTGTTGTGTAACATTCTTTTGGAGAAGAATAATCATCACAATTGGCGTAGTCGACAAGGATTGTTTTTCGTCTGTTTAAAGATGTCGGAGGAACAGGACCTTAACACCGTTCTGAGCACCATCATGGGCGATCTGCAAACCCTAAAAATACAGATGGGTGAGACAAGGACCCAAGTAGCAGAAGCCAACGCTCGTGCTGCTGCTGCTGCAGGTGTACGGACGGAGGTCGCTCGGCCACCACCTATTGCTATCGCTACGTTAACAGAGTCGGACGACATCAAAACATACTTTTTGATCTTCGAGCGTACCGCTAAGCGGAACGCATGGCCGAGGTCGGAATGGGCGTACATACTGGCTCCCTACCTGAAGGGACGCGCGAGAGAGCCTATTATGATCTAACTGAGGAGCAGGCAGCTGATTATGACGCTCTAAAAAGGAGGTGTTCAAGCGCAGGCGATCTCGAACAGCAGGCGAGAGAATGGAGGGAGTGGCAGTTCGATCCCAGAGAGACCGATAAGAACCCAGGGCTTTGAAGCCTGGGGAAAGTATGTCGCTGGCTACAGCCCGACATTAATAATTCGCACAAAATGGCCGAGCTGCTAGCGTGTGAAACTTTTGTGCATGCCCTCCCTGACCATATCGCCCAGCAAGTACGGAAACATAATTTCGAGGACATGGACTCCTTAATCCAAATCACAGAGCGCCACTGGGCAGCTTGCAAATCAGGGAAATCAGAACGGTTCTCACGCCGAACCCAACAGGCACGGGGCAGCTCCTGAGCCCACCCGACAAGCTCCCGAGCCTGCCGTCCGTAACGGGACAGAGGTGCTAGTCTTCCCGCTGTTTCAAGTGTGGGGAGATTGGACATCTGTCCCCCAACTGTACCATCGAGCCCATGGATTGCTCATTAGTTAGGGGAGAAAGGTATTGTGCCACTGTGACTAATCCTTTATCTCTTCCATATACAGGTGCAGTTATTATAAATGGCAGGAAGGTAAGAGCAATGTTTGATTCCGGGAGTAACATTTCCATTGTTGCCACCCGTTTCGTTTTACCGCAACAGTGGACTAGGATAAAAACTAGTCTAAAATGTATTCATGGGGATATCCGTATTATAAAACGCCAGATGTGTGATATCGTGAATCATCACCTAACGAGCATGGCCATGGCTGTATTACGATCCCCTTTTCCAGTTATATTGGGTAGAGACTGGAATAAAATTACCAGCGGTAATAACGTAACTGTACCTAAGAAACATTTAGGCTTAGTAATGGAGAATACTGCTCCGACTGCCTCCACGCCATGTCCCACAGTAGCACGGACCCATACGGGTACCCAATGTGAAGAAATTGATGTCCCATCGACCTCTGGGAACTAGTGCAGTTAACGCAGAAGACGTGGAGACAGAAACCACACCCTTAAGGTCGCACAAGACCCAATACAAGATTTAACTGCCCAATTTCTATTAACACCATGTCTTTTAAAAGGAACAATGGAACGATGATTCCTTAAAAATATTAGGAATGCAGTAGTATCTACCGAGGGTTATACAACCCTGGATCCCATGCCACCGATGCCGTTCTTTGTACTTAAAAACAAATTATTATATAGAGTGGCAGAACACGAGGGAGAAGTGCGAACGTGTTGTTAATTCCACGCACTTTTCGGCGAAAGGTGTGTGAATTAGCACACGCTCACCTTCTAGGAGCCCACTTAGGCTCCGAAAAAACGTTAGAGAGAATAAAGCTCGATTCTATTGGCCGGAATTAACGAGGAGGTCCGGCGATTTTGCTTCCTGTCCTGAGTGTCAACTTCGCCAGATTCCTAGAAGGACGCGAGCTCCTCTCGCCCTTCCCCTTATTGATATCCCTTTGAACGAGTCGGTATCGATCTCGTAGGACCATTGGAACCCTCGTTAAAAGGTTTTAAATATATTTTGGTGCTAGTAGATTATGCCACTCGCTTTCGAAGCTGTTCCATTGCGCCAGCTAATACAAAAACATCGCATGGGAATTAGTAGGGATATTCGCCGTGTTGGGATCCCAAAGAGGTTTTAACGGACCAAGGGACTCCTTTCACTTCGGAGACGTTCAGGGAAGTAGCCAAATTACTCCAATAAAACATCTGAAAACGTCTGTCTATCATCCCCAAACTGACGGTTGGTGGAGCGCTTTAATCAAACTTTGAAACAGATGTTACGCAAGGTAGTTAACGAGGATGGAAGAAACTGGGATCAGTTGCTTCCTCTCTTTTGTTTGCTTATCGGAAGTCCTCAGACCTCTACTGGTTTCTCTCCCTTTGAATTATTATATGGAAGACAACCCAGAGGGCTTTTGGATATGTTAAAAGAAGGATGGGAAGAGGAGGTCCTCCCAACTTCAAATATTCTTGAATATATCGCAATTACGCGATAGACTAGAGAAAATCAGACCTATTCTAAAAGAAAATTTGGAAAAGGCACAAGCAGCGCAGTCCGTTATTATAACCGAAACACCACCATTCGGGAATTTGTCCCGGGTGATCGTGTAATGGTACTCGTCCCAACTTCTCATTCAAAGTTGTTAGCACATTGGCAAGGCCCTTATGAAATTAAAGAAAGAAAAGGTCTCGTTGATTATTTGGTTAAACAACCTAATCGGCAACCTACTGAACGAGTATATCATATTAATTTGCTGAAACCATGGAAGGACAGGGAACCTGATCCCTCGTCCAATCAGCCTCGTTCTCTTTTTATGTCATGTGCCCACCTTAATTTTGGCCCCGATTTGACATTCAAACAACGACAAGATCTCGAGACGGCTATCTTGTCTGTCCCTAAAGTTGTGGACGAGATACCGGACGTATGCTGATTGTTCACGATATTATTACTAACCCTGGAGTGATTGTCAGAGAGAGACCTTATAGGCTCCGGAGGCAAAGAAAGGAAGTAGAGTTGGAAATTAGACGAATGCTAGAATTAGGGGTTATTGAGGAGAGTCATAGCCCTTGGTCTAGTCCAATTGTCTTAGTTTCTAAACCTGATGGGTCGTGGAGGTTTTGTAATGACTTTCGGCGACTTAATCAGGTCTCTAAATTTGATGCGTATCCCATGCCGCGGGTGGATGATTTACTTGATCGGTTAGGGAACGCTCAATTCCTAACTACTCTTGACATGACGAAAGGGTATTGGCAAATTCCCTTAGCGGACTCCGCCAAAGAAAAAAACGCTTTTAGTACACCCAGTGGACATTGGCAATACAGGGTCCTTCCTTTTGGTTTGCACGGGGACCAGCTACCTTCCAACGCCTGGTAGACACACTGCTAAGGCCCCACAATTCATATAGTGCTGCCTACCTAGATGATGTGGTCATTTATTCCAGCACGTGGAAGGATCATGTATGGCAGGTTCAAACAATACTCTCCAAGCTAGCGTCTGCTGGTCTTCGAATTAATCCGAAGAAATGTTTTTTTGGATTAAGAGAAGCCAAATATTTGGGCTACCTAGTAGGAGGGGGTGTTGTTAAACCACAATGTTCTAAAATTGATGCCATTTTGAATTGGCCCCGTCCGATGAATAAGCGCAGGTACAAGCATTTTTGGGATTGGCAGGTTACTATCGCCGCTTTGTACCGCATTTCTCAGAAATTGCTGCGCCTTATCTAATTTAACAAGGAAACGAGCACCTTTAAAAGTGGTATGGGATATTTCGTTGAGAAAGCATTCAGTGACTTAAATTGGCCCTTACTTCAGCACCTGTTTTAAGATCTCCTGATTTTTCTGTTCCTTTCATCCTCCAGACCGACGATCGCCACAGGTTTGGGTGCCGTGCTGAGCCAATGCGTTGATGGTGCTGAACACCCTGTTATGTACCTAGCCGGAAACTGCTGGACCGGGAGACCAAGTATGCTGTGGTGGAACAAGAAGCCTTGGCAATTAAGTGGGCTGTCACGTCTTTGAGGTAATACCTACTGGGGCGTGAGTTTACTCTGGTGACGGATCATGCTGCTTTACAGTGGATGTCCCTTCATCGGGAGTCTAACCCTCGCATCACTAGGTGGTTTTTGAATCTTCAACCTTATCGCTTCAGTGTCATTTATCGTAAGGTTCCTTGCAGGCCAACGCAGATGCTCGCTCTCGTGTCCACGACCTCTCGGTGCAGGTCGCCTGACCGGAGGGGTCTGGGCTGAGGGGGGTCATGTCACACATGTGCGATTAGGAGGCAGTCAAAGAGCCTAAAGGTGAGTGAAACATCGCGAGATAGAGGGTTGTCATGTGGTACTTACCTGAATCTCTTTGTCAACAGAAAACTGAAGAAAAATAATTCCTCCACTTCCGGATTCCAAAATGGCCGCGACGACGTCACTTCCGGCCCACCATGATGACGTCACTTCCGGCTCCATCAATCCACCTCACTTCCGTCCCATCATGATGACGTTGTTTCCGGTTCCTGTTTCCAACGTCACTTCTTGCCAACCATTTCCTGTCCCATAATCCTTTCCTGTATAAAGTCACCATTTTGACTGGAGAAAACTGTTCATTGTTTTGTTTTTGAGACTTTGAATCATTCTTTCTTTAATTGTCCGGACGACAATATATGGGTACGGTCCCCAAAACTTTGTTTTGTGTTGTGTAACATTCTTTTGGAGAAGAATAATCATCACAATATATATATATACTAGTAAAATACCAAGGCTTCAGCGGGAGAAGTAGTGTGTTAAAGAAGCAATGAAAAACAAAAGGAAACATTTTGAAAATAACGTAACATGATTGTCAATGTTATTGTTTTGTCACTGTTGTGAGTGATGAGTGTTGTTGTCATATATATATATATATATATATATATATATATAGTGGAGGAAATAATTATTTGACCCCTCACTGATTTTGTAAGTTTGTCCAATGACAAAGAAATGAAAAGTCTCAGAACAGTATCATTTCAATGGTAGGTTTATTTCAACAGTGGCAGATTGTACATCAAAAGGAAAATCAAAAAATAACTTTAAATAAAAGATAGAAATTGATTTGCATTTCATTGAGGGAAATAAGTTTTTGAACCCCTACCAACCATTAAGAGTTCTGGCTCCCACAGAGTGGTTAGACACTTCTACTCAATTAGTCACCCTCATTAAGGACACCTGGTATAACTAGTCACCTGTATAAAAGACACCTGTCCACAGAATCAATCAATCAAGCAGACTCCACACTCTACAACATGGGAAAGACCAAAGAGCTGTCCAAGGATGTCAGAGACAAAATTGTAGACCTGCACAAGGCTGGAATGGGCTACAAAACCATTAGCAAGAAGCTGGGAGAGAAGGTGACAACTGTTGGTGCGATTGTTGAAAATGGAAGGAGCACAAAATGACCATCAATCTGACCTCGCTCTGGGGCTCCACGCAAGATCTCACCTCGTGGGGTGTCAATGGTTCTGAGAAAGGTGAAAAGAATCCTAGAACTACACGGGAGGAGTTAGTTAATGACCTCAAATTAGCAGGGACCACAGTCACCAAGAAAACCATTGGAAACACATTACACCGCAATGGATTAAAATCCTGCAGGGCTCGCAAGGTCCCCCTGCTCAAGAAGGCACATGTGCAGGCCCGTCTGAAGTTTGCCAATGAACACCTGAATGATTCAGAGAGTGACTGGGAGAAGGTGCTGTGGTCTGATGAGACCAAAATAGAGCTCTTTGGCATTAACTCAACTCACTGTGTTTGGAGGAAGAAAAATGCTGCCTATGACCCCAAAACACCGTCCCCACCGTCAAGCATGGGGTGGAAACATTTTGCTTTGGGGGTGTTTTCTGCTAAGGGCACAGGACAACTTAATCGCATTAACGGGAAAATGGGCGGAGCCATGTATGAAATCCTGAGCGACAATCTCCTTCCCTCTGCCAGGAAACTGAAAATGGGTCGTGGATGGGTGTTCCAGCACGACAATGACCCAAAACATACAGCAAAGGCAACAAAGGAGTGGCTCAAGAAGAAGCACATTAAGGTCATGGAGTGGCCTAGTCAGTCTTCGGACCTTAATCCAATAGAAAACCTATGGAGGGAGCTCAAGCTCAGAGTAGCACAGAGACAGCCTCGAAACCTTAGGGATTTAGAGATGATCTGCAAAGAGGAGTGGACCAACATTCCTCCTAAAATGTGCGCAAACTTGGTCATCAATTACAAGAAACGTTTGACCTCTGTGCTTGCAAACAAGGGTTTTTCCACTAAGTATTAAGTCTTTTTGTTTCACTATTTCCCTCAATGAAATGCAAATCAATTTCTATCTTTTATTTAAAGTTATTTTTTCGATTTTCCTTTTGATGTGCAATCTGCCACTGTTGAAATAAACCTACCATTGAAATGATACTGTTCTGAGACTTTTCATTTCTTTGTCATTGGACAAACTTACAAAATCAGTGAGGGGTCAAATAATTATTTCCTCCACTTGTATATATATATATATATATATATTTACACACACACACAACATATATATACATATCTATACATATACACATATATACATACACACATACATACACACACATATATACACATAAATACATATATATATATATATATACATACACACATATATACATACACACACACATATATATACATATATATACATATACATACATATCTACATATATACACACACAGCTATTTCAGTATCAGTGCAATACGCTGTTTGTTAAAACGGATGACTCCCGCTCTTACGCAAGTCTGCGTGGATATTATGAACTATCGATTTGTTCAAGTTCTATTTAAATTTTAAATAGAAGGAATTTTTATTTAGTCGACAGAAATATCTTTGGTAGGAATGGTAAAACAGACAGGAATATTATTCCTGAATAAATCAACTCAAACCTTAAACAACTTATAATATTTTGCTCTCCATAAAAATATATCCTGTCTAAATTATACAAGTTAGAAATAAAGTAAACATTAAAAGAACAAACATTCAAATTTCTTTACTCTTATGTAATTTTATATTTTATAAAAATAAACTTAGATTTTAAATATCCCAAAAGATTTTGCTCTCCATAAAAATATATCCTGTCAAAATTATACAAATTCAAATATGAACATGCTGCATAACAAAACCTAGAAATATAAATAAAATGTGTTCCTTTCAGCAATAACAAATCAAATCATTCAGTTGTCTTTGCTCATATGTCATTTTAGAGCTGGACGCCTGGCATCTTTTTGGCCACAGGTTCGTTTCTGTTTGGTGTGAGGTTCTGTGTTGTGGAGATTCTCAGGATGGATTGCAGGTGCTCATCAGTGAGGCGACTCCTGTGTGCTGTTTTGTTAGTCTTTATCACTGAGAAGAGCTTCTCACACAGATATGTGCTACCAAACATGCACAAGGTTCGCATGTAGACGGACTTTTTTTGTTCTTCAAAGTCACCAAAGCGCCGTGCAAACTCAGTGCGCTCAGTTTATCAGCAAAGTGCGTATTTGGGAACACCGTAGTGACGACTTGGTTTAACATTACTTGGTAATAGGGAAAGTGGGGCAAGTGGTTGTGTCTCCCATAAAAGCAGCTCAATTGAAATCACTTTGTGATTGTGCACGGGTAAAACGTCCGCTGAAGTGTCAGATTCTTATTTAATTCTTCTGCTTTCTGTATCTTCTGCATTGCATTCAGGTCTTTCAGGTTACCCTGATGTTTTGTTTTATAGTGCCGTCTTAGATTAAATTCTGTAATTACAGCCACATTAGCTCCACAAATGAGACACACGGGTTCAGTAAACATATACTCAGCCTCCCATCGGTTTTTAAAGGCTCTATTTTCAGAATCAACTTTTCTCTTCAGCATCGGTGAGCTAGCTTCGCAATAACTTGCAGCATCTTAAGGTAGACTTGATTAACGCGGTAACTGTTCGGCAAGGCAGCTGAAGCGCTGCATTATGGGATCTGTAGTTTATTGTGTTACCAGCGCTTCATATACCCGGCTTTAATAACAATAATACAGTATATAAAATGATCTCGCGGGCAGGATATAATTACACCGGGCGGATGTGGCCCGGCCCTTGAGTTTGACACATATGGACTAAATAGAACTTGAAAAGATATATTTTTCAAATGTGATCGCAATTCAGATAGAGTTGACGCCAAGACTACAGCCTGCATGCCTCAATAAGTCATCCTCCCTTGCCCTTACTTTTTACCGCTCATCTAATGAATACACTGAGTATGGCTTTACCAAAACAATCATTGATGGCGAATAAAGTATCCATTATTCGAGTATGTAGATCGGGTTATATATATATACATATATATATACCCATGATCGCAGCGAGAAGTAGTGTGTTAAAAAGCTAGAAAAGAAAAGGGAACATTTTAAAAATAACGTAACATGACTGTCAATATACAGTATTTGTTTTGTGAGTGTTACTGAGTGTTGCTGTCATCAAGGATTTGATTATCATTATTTCTTTCAATCAGGTTCGTATTTGTAGGATGTGTTGTGTTCAAGTTACATTCCGTGTTTGTCAATCGCTGTAAAGATAACAGGTTTCATTCATCGATTCGTTTCTTACTGCATCAATAAACAGCTCGTCTTCTTCTTTATCTGAGACCTGACACACTGCATGCACAGGTTTTTTTTTTTTTACACTGTCTTCCTTTAGCGGGACATTGACTTTTTCCAACGTGTGCTTTGTTTCCGCAGTAGTTGGATTTATGAATATGCTTGTATTTATGAGAGCTTCATATTTTTGCTGCCTTTTCAATTGTGTAATTCGGTTTTGTTCAGCTCTTTGGAACTGTTGCCTTTTATCTGTGCACTGCGTCAGTTCACGTGAGCCACTCGGTGTACATGCATTAAAGGTTCCCAGCTGTGCTGGTGCCATCTCGTGCTATGTCCATGGCTGTATTTAATGTTACCTTAGTCCTGGCACTTAAAACTTTCTCTCGCAGTTTCGCTGAGTTTGTGTCAAACACCACCCTGACCATCTCATCTTCCTCTCCATAAGCACAGTCCTTCACCCGTGAATATTTACCCGTGGCAGTTTGCTATTGGATTGCCGCTGACGGACGGCCTTATATGGGCAGGCACTAAATTACAAACGCCAGCGGCAGCCTGTCTATGAACTTAATTTAAAGTGTAGGTTTACATCGTGCTTTGTTTCAAGTAGCAGAACTCATGAATATGGTTGTATATGTCACTCGCCGCTTCTTATTGTTTCGCTGCCTTCTCAATTATATAATGCATGTTTTCTTCAGCGGTTTTGAGGTCTTCCTGGTTTTCTATGTACTGCGTGATTACGTGGGAGGCGTGATGATGTCACACTAAACTCCGCCCCCACGCCGTTGAAGCTCATCTCCATTACAGTAAATGGAAAAAAACTGCTTCCAGTTATGACCATTACGTAGAATTTCGATATAAAACCTGCCCAACTTTTGTAAGGAAGCTGTAAGGAATGAACCTGCCAAATTTCAGCCTTCCACCCACACGGGAAGTTGGAGAATTAGTGATGAGTCAGTGAGTGAGTGAGTGAGGGCTTTGCCTTTTATTAGTATATATATATATATATATATATATATATATATTTATATATATATATATATATCTATTTTCTATATGAGCGGAGAGGACGCTGGCGTTGAATGTTCGCCGCTTCTCCCTCTGAGTCTGAGTTTGTAGTATTGTTTGTCGTGGATTTTATGCATTTTTTTTATCAAATTTTTGTTGTCTATTCACCTGTTGTCTGGACTTTCTGTTTTTATTGTTTGCCGTGGATTCTACGGATTTTTATCAAGATTTTTGTGTCTACTCACCTGCCGCCGGGAAATTCTGCTTTACTGTTTGTTGTGGATTTTGCGGCATTATCTAGATGGTATATTTTTCTCCCTCTTCAGTTGGAATGGTGCTCAGCTATTCCAGTTTACAACTTCGCCTAAATCCTGTAACCACTCCTGGAATTAACATCCACATCATTAAAGAACTTGGACTTCTTCGCCTCCTCGTTACATTCATAGAGGCTCTGGTCGAAGTTCATTTTCAATAAACAGCAAAAGTGCTCTGCTACTAACATTCCATCCTTTTGGTCACCTGTCGCACGTGTGATGCGTCATCAGAGCACCGTTGTTTCAAATACTATAAACATTAGAAGTATCGCGAGATCTCTTCACTCTTGCGTGGGAAACAACCGAGCCACTGTGAGAAATACCGCGAGATCCTTACATCCCCGGCTGGATTTATTTTGTGGAGCAGATTCCATGCTGCGTGGAGTGGATTTTAATGTTTTGAGACCTGTACTGAGATTTACTCCAAAATCGCTGGTCAAATTTGAATTGTTTAATACTCAATCCATCAGCAATAAATCCTCACTGATTGAAGAACACATCAGGGAGAAGGGACTTGACTTCATGTGTCTAACAGAAACCTGGCACCAGTCAGAGGCTTACTCTGCCTTAAATGAAGCATGTCCATCTGGCTACAGTTATTTGGAAGCAGCTCGCAGCACTGGGCGTGGTGGTGGTTTAGCCATCATCTATCGTCAGGTAATGGGGGTGTCCCCTATTTCGTTACCTGTAACATCTTCCTGCGAGTGTCTTGCATTTAAATGCAAGCCCCCTTTTCCCATGACTGTTCTTCTTATCTATCGACCTCCAAAACCTAACTCTGCTTTTATTCGGAAATGACTGATCTTCTCACAACATTGTGTGCCACCTCTGCCAACATCATAATCCTGGGAGATATAAATATTCATATTGATAATCCTAAAGGTTATCTCACTGTTGATTTTCTTGAGTTGTTAGATTCCCTCAACTTACAACAATATGTTGATGTCCCCACACACTCTAGGGGTCATACACTTGACTTGGTTATTTCAAACTTTGCTTTAATTAGTAAGTTACAGGTTTATGATCTTGGTATTTCAGACCACAAAGTAGTGTCAATGGAGCTACCCTTTTTCTCCCTCGTACCAAACCAAAGCGGCAGATTCATTTTAGAAATTTGAAGAACATCAATGTGGATGCCTTGGCCCTGGACCTTAAACTTCTTTCCACTGATCTTACCAGTTCCAGCTCTGTTGATGACCTCGTTGATCTCTACAACCAGTCTCTGAGCAGTCTCCTTGACTTTCATGCCCCTTTAACGACTAGGTCCGTCTCATTTTCGTGCTCAGCACCATGGTACACCTGCGAGCTGCGAAAAATGAAGGCGGCTGGTGTCCTTGAGCGACGGCTCAAGGCTTCTGGGTTGACTGTTCACAAACAGGCCTATAGGGAACATAGAAGGGCGTATGCGGAAGCTTTGAAGGTTGCACGGTCCAGATTCTATTCTACCATCATTACAAATAGCTCCAGGGATCCAAAAAAACTTTTTTCTACTATAAATCATCTTCTTAAACCTCCTTCATGTGCTCATTCCGAGGCCACTGATGAGAGGTGTAATCTGCATATCAATTTTTTCAGACAAAAGGTTTATAACATTCGCTTAAACCTCTCTACCATGGATTTTCTGTTATCCTCAACTGTCGACCAGCTGCCTGAGACTGTCCAGCCCCTTTGCTCCTTCTCTGTTGCCACACGGGAAGAAGTGGAGGACGTCATCAGGAAAATGAAACCGTCTACCAGTTCCCTGGACCCTTTTCCCTCAGCCTTGCTGAAGGCCAACATTTCTGCTATTTCTACACTTATCACCAGGATTATAAACCAATCCCTTTTGGTTGGCCATATTCCATCAGCACTAAAAACTGCTGTCATCAGACCACTACTAAAAAAACCCACCCTGGATCCTGAAGTTCTGTCTAACTATAGACCCATCTCTAATCTTCCATTTCTTTCTAAAGTTCTGGAAAAAATAGTTGCAGTACAACTTCGTGATCATCTCAAACTGAATAATCTGTTTGAAAAGTTTCAGTCTGGTTTTCGCCTGGCCATAGCACGAAACAGCCCTGGTCAGGGTCACAAATGATCTTCTGATGTCAGCAGATACTGGTTCTCCTTCTTTACTCATTCTTCTTGACCTGACAGCTGCTTTTGATACAATTGATCATGATATTCTTCTTCACCGTCTGCAATACACCCTTGGACTTTCAGGAACTGTTCAAAATTGGTTTACATCTTATTTGACCGGTAGAACTGAGTATGTCGCACTTGGCAGCGCAAAATCTCACACCCATAATGTTACCTGTGGTGTTCCACAGGGCTCTGTGTTGGGCCCCATCCTTTTCAACATTTATATGCTCCCCCTTGGAAGTGTCATTAGCAGACATGGTTTTTCTTTTCATTGTTATGCCGATGACACTCAGCTTTATCTTAGGACTACTCCCACCTCCTCTACTGCTCCTCTGCCAACATCTGCACTGACTATTTGTTTGGAGGAAATAGAGGCATGGATGAGGCTCAACTTCCTTCAGCTAAACAGATCTAAAACAGAAGCCATTTTAGTTGGCACACCACACCAGCTTCGTTCCACTACCATCACCAGTATCACCTTCTCTGGAAAAAAGATACCTCTTTCTACATTTGTTACAAACTTGTGTGTTAAAATGGATTCTCAACTAACTTTTGACACCCACATTAAACATCTCTGTAAGTCATCTTTTCACCATCTCAGGAACATTGCTAAACTCCGTCCAACAATTACCCTGGCAGATGCAGAGAGGCTTGTCCATGCCTTTGTCTCGTCCAGGCTGGATTACTGTAATGCGCTCCTCATTGGGATTCCTGGCAAGAGTATCCAGAGACTCCAGTACATTCAGAACAGCTGCCAGGATCCTGATGAGGGTGCAAAGCATGACCACATCACTCCTATCCTGAAAACCCTTCACTGGCTCCTGTACCACTTAGAATTGAGTACAAGGTTTCCCTCCTTACCCATCAGTGCATTTATGGATCTGCTCCCCTGTATTTACAGGAACTCCTTATCCCTCATACTTCCTCACGCACCCTCCGCTCTGTGCATACCAACACTCTTCAAGTTCCCAGAACTAAACTTAGCAGTATGGGTGATAGAGCCTTTTCTTCGGTGGCGCCGAGGCTGTGGAATTCCCTCCCCGACTACTTGAGAGCCCCACAGTCGATTGATGCCTTCAAACAAAGCCTAAAAACTTATCTTTTTAGAAAGGCTTTCTGTTAATTTATTTCTATAGATTTTTTGTTTGTTAATTTTTATTCTTCTTTTGTAGCACTTTGAGATTGTTAAATATAAAGCGATATAAATAAAATCTATTATTATTATTATTTATTATATATATATATATATATATGTATATATATATATATATATATATATATGTATATATATATATATATATATATGTATGTATGTATGTATGTATATGTATGTATGTATATGTATGTACTGAGGATCTTCTCTGGTGATGCTCTGCTAAGACTCTAATGTATCCATCTTCATCTTCTGCTTGTTTTGGGGCTTGTCCGTTTAAGTTTTGTCTTCAGCATATGAAAGGCCTGCTCAGTTGGATTGAAATTGGGTGATTGGCTTTGACCTTCAAGATTTTTTCATTTTCCAGCTTTTAAAAACTCATGTGTTACCTTAGCAGTATGTTTTGGAACATTATCATGTTGTATGATGAAGCGCCACCCAATGAGTTTGAAGGCATTTAGTGGAACTTGAGCAGATCAGATGTTTCTATACACCCCAGAATTCATTGCGCCACTGCTGTCAGCAGTTCAATCATCAGTGAATAGAAGTGTGCAATTCTTGTGGAAGCTACACGTGCCAAAGCTATAACACCCAGACCACGATGTTTACAAGTAAGGCAGAATGATTGGATCTTGGGCAGTTCTTTTTCATTTCCACACTTGGTTCTTGCAATTAGTCTGATGCAGGTTCATTTTTGCCTTGTCTTTCCACAAGACCTTTTCCCAGAATTCTGCACGATCTTTTAAGTCCTTTTTCACAAACTGTAATCTGGCCATCCAGTTTTTGTGGTCTGAATCCTGTAGTAGGGCCTCTTAATTTCTGTTCATGAATTCTTCTGTGGATAGTCATCTCTGACAAATCCACATCTGTTTCTGTTCTGCTGGACAGGCGTTTGGAGCTTCTTCTTTTCCATAGTGAGGATTCTTCTGTCATCAGCAGTGGTGGTCTTTCTTGACCTATCAGTCCCTTTGTGATTACTGAGCACGCCAGTGTGTTCTTTCTTCTTCATGATATTCCTGACATTTGATTTTGGTCATCCTAAGGTTTTAACTATTTCTCCAAAGGTTTTAGTTTTGTGTTTGAACCTCATAATGGCTTCTTTGACTTTCATTGGCACAGCTCTTGTCATCATGTTGAACAATGACGACTCCGGATTCCAAATGGTAGAAGCAAACTGAAGTAACTTATGAAGCCATTAAATACACCAGAGCAATCATAAACACCTCTGACTCTAATTGTCCCAAATATTTTGGTGCCCTGAAATGGAGGGACCATGTTTAAAAAGTGTTGTCATTTCTACATGGTGTGGCTGAAATGTGTGCAAGTATGCTTAAGTTAAACTCTGCAGTATTTATAAAGATCATAATACTGAATTGATCGTTATTCTTAAGACATCTTTTTTGAAAAATGATTGTTAATGTTGTTCTTACAAGTAACAAATTCTGTACATTTTTCTGGACATCATGATGTTTCATTACTTGTGGTTTCAGTTGTATATCAAATGGTTAAGTACCCCTGTGGATGTGGCCTTTTTACAGCACCAGGTTTTCCTTTTGTCCATTACCAAGATTTTAGCAAGTTGTTTCTAGGTGTGTATTCTTGTTCCATTAAGTATTAGTTATGGACCACCCCTATTCCCTCCTCCTAGTGCTTTCTTTGACATTATATAAGAAGGTGCTGTAAACCTTCCTTAGGGATTTTTGTCTGTTCTAACTAGCTTTGCACACTTAAGATTTCTGGCTACACATTCATCTGCTGACTTATGTTGTTGGGGTGAAATCACCATACTGTTAGAGGTGACCACATTGGCTCATTTGCACTTTGCAACATGGCCCATTATCTGTTTGAAAAAGAGAGATGGTGGGATGGACAGGCTTAGCAGCAATGCTTTGGTAGTCAATGCTGAACTGGTGGAAAGAGGGCTAATGTATACCAAGAAAGCCCTTCCCAAGATACCAAAATACTATGCCACCACCTTTCTATACTGCTGACACAAGACAGAATTTATAACAAATACTTGTCATGAATAATATTTGTCCAACCAGGTGATATTTTTCCAATCTTTAGTCTTATAATTTTGATAATGACATTCCAACTGTGGATGGCATAGTGGTGCAGTGGTAGCACTGCTGCCTCACAATAAGGAGGCCTGGGTTCACTTCCTTTGTCCTCTCAACATTGAGTTTGTATGTTCTCCCCGTGTCTGTGTGGGTTTCCTCTGAGTTCTCCGGTTTCCTCCCACAGTCCAAAGACATGCAGGTTAGGTGCATTGACAATCCTAAATTGTCCCTAGTGTGTGCTTGGTGTGTGGGTGTGTGTCCTGCGGTGGGTTGGCGCCCTGCCTGGGGTTTGGTTCCTGCCTTGCGCCCTGTGTTGGCTTGGATTGGCTCCAGCAGACCACTGTGAAACTGTGTTAGGATATAGCAGATTGGATAATGACTGACTGACATTCCCATTGTAGTTACGCTAACAGTAATAAAACAGTAATAAAGCATTGTTAACTACCCATCACTGGAGAGGTGGTAACAAGTAAAATTCCAAGACAACATTTGGAACAGCCATATCTGAGACCAATAGTCATCTCATGGTCAAAGTGATTTAGATCACAGGAATTTTTCACTTCCAAACTAAACCTTTTGACCATGTCTACTTGCTGAATGGTTTCAGTAGAGAAGCAGATGATTTACATTAATCAAGGGTGAATCTAATAAAATATGTTTAGAGTCCATGGCCATGTTCAATACAATTTCTAACGGTACATATGCACTATTACTGTAAGGATTAAACCTGGAAGGATCTTATAATTAAGATGACTTTAGCTAAGAAAAAGTGAGAGGAAGATTATTTATAGTTGATTATTCTTTATTTTTATGTTTTTATTTGTATTTTGAGTTATTCCTATTGTCCTAACTTCTCTTTAGGGGTATCTAATTACCGCACAATTCATAATTGGTGATTATTGCCCTTGATGCAATCTGAATGATTACTTCTGAATGATAACACTAAAAGTAAATATATATTTTGTGCTGCCAGATGCATATACTGTGTTCTATAAAGACAGAGTACAGTACAACCTCCATTTAGCAGAGAACCAAATAAAACAATTTTAATATGCAATTGCTTAATCTTGAACTTTTCAAAAAATTTAAAATTTAGTTTTTAAAGTTATAAAAATTTACTTAAATTTTATTTTTTACAATAAAGAGGAAAAGAGGAAGGCCTAAGAGAAGGTTTATGGATTTGGTGAGAGGGGACATGCAAGTGGTGTGTGTAACAGAGCAAGATGCAGAGGTCAGGACAATATGGAAACCGATGATCCACTGTGGCAACCGCTAATGGGAGCAGCCAAAAAAAGAAGAAGAAGAAAATAAAAACAAAGGGAACGATAAAATCATAATTCAATAAGGTACATAGGTAGTAACAAACAGGCAGTAACAATGTTAAATTCATAGTTGGTATGCCAGCTTGAAAAGGTAAGTTTTGAGGGCAGTTTTAAAATGTGTTATTGAGTCTAGTTGACAGAAATGAGAGGGAAGAAAATTCCAGAGTTGAGGAGCACTATGAGAGTGTGCTGGAGCTCACATAGCAGAGTTTGATGTGTGGTACGGAAAGTAAAGCCGCAGATGAGGATCTGAGTAAGTTCAAGGAGTGTACGTCTTGAGGAGATCAGGGAGGTAGGGAGGAGCGAGGTTGTGGAGACCTTGAAATGGCTGGCGTCCTTCAACATCTGCAATAAGATGCTGCAGATGTTCTCTCAGATGGTTGTGGTGAGTGCTTTCGTCTACACGGTGGTGTGCTGGGGAGGCAGCATAAAAAAGAAGGACACCTCACGCCTGGACAAACTGGTGAGGAAGGCAGGCTCTATTGTAGGCACAGAGCTGGACAGTTTGACATCTGTGGCAGAGCAATGGGCGCTGAGCAGACTCCTGTCAGTCATGGAGAATCCACTGCATCCACTGAACAGGATGATCTCCAGACAGAGGAGCAGCTTCAGCGACAGACTGCTGTCACCATCCTGCTCCACTGACAGACTGAGGAGACCCCACACTATGCAACTCTTCAATTCCACCCGGGGGAATATACGTTAACATTATACAAAGTTCTTGTCTGTTATACCTACATTTTTTAACTTACATTGCATTTTTATCACTATTTAATTAATATTGTTTTTATCAGTATGCTGCTGCTGGAGTATGTGAATTTCCCCTTGGGGATTAATAAAGTTATCTATCTATCTATCTATCTATCTATCTATCTATCTATCTATCTATCTATCTGTCTGTCTGTCTGTCTGTCTGTCTGTCTGTCTGTCTGTCTGTCTGTCTGTCTGTCTGTCTGTCTGTCTGGAGCAGTATTTTGTATTGTATTCTGTAGTTAACAGGGAGCCAGTGAAGTTGAGAGAGAATCGGTGTGATATGTTCAGTGGATATAGAACAGCTGGTTATGGCAGCAGAATTCTGAAGAAGTTGTAAGCAATGGATATGTTTTTGTGGGATGCCAGATAGAATAGCATTACAGTAATCTATACGTGAGGTGACTCGGGCATTAACCAATACTTCAGTAATGTGTAGTGTAAGAACAGGACGAAGTCTAGAAATGTTTTGGAGATGGAAGAAGAAGGCAGTCCAAGAAACATTACTTATATAGTAAAAAAAAAGAGAGGGTACTGTCTAGAATGACACCGCTCTTAACCTTTGGAAGAGATGTTTGTGTTAATATTGTTAATTCAAATAGAAGAATGGTTAACCTTAGCAAGTGTGGATTTAGAACTAATGAGGAGCACTTTTATTGCTATTTAATTGGAGAAAATTGTGAGTCATTCATGACTTTATGTAATTTTTAAGAGTATATCTGAAGGGAAAACAGAAGTGGATTTAGTGGATCGATATAGCTGTGTGTCATCAGCATAACAATGAAATTAAAGTAGTAAATGACTTGCGGGTAAATGCAGACAGAGGCCATTTATCTGTTCTCATCCTCTTAGATCTGAGTGCTGCATTTGACACCATTGATCATAATATTCTTAGAAATCGCCTTAGTCAATGGGTGGGCCTCTCTGGCAGTGTCTTAAATTGGTTTGAATCCTACCTGGCAGGTAGAAAATTTTTTGTGAGTTGTGGTAATCACATCTCAAAGACACATGATATCCGATATGGTGTTCCACAAGGCTCTATCCTGGGTCCACTGTTATTCTCAATCTATATGCTTCCGTTAGGTCAGATTATCTCAGGTTACAAGTGAGTTACCACAGCTATGCTGATGACACACAGCTGTACTTATCTATAGTACCTGATGACTCCGACTCTTTCGATACACTAAAACAATGTCTTACTGGTATTTCTGAATGGATGAATAGTAATTTTCTTAAATAAATAAAGAGAAAACTGAAATTTTAGTAATTGCCAATAATGGATTCAGCGAGGTTATCAGAAATAAACTTGATGCACTAGGGTTAAAAGTTAAGACGGAAGTAAAAAATTTAGGGGTAACCGTTGACTGTAATCTGAATTTTAAATCGCATATTCATCAGACCACTAGGACAGCATTTTTTCACTTAAGAAACATAGCTAAAGTTAGACCTCTTATATCATTGAAAGATGCGGAGAAATTAATTCACGCTTTTGTTTTCAGTAGACTAGATTACTGTAACGCACTCCTCTCAGGACTACCCAAAAAAGACATCAATCACTTGCAACGAGTGCAGAATGCAGCTGCTAGAATCCTAACTGGGAAAAGAAAATCTGAACACATTTCTCCAGTTTTGATGTCACTACACTGGTTGCCTGTGTCATTCAGGATTGACTTTAAAATACTGCTTATGGTTTATAAAGCCTTAAATAATCTCGCTCCATCTTATATATCGGAATGCCTGACACGTTATATTCCAAATCGTAACCTTAGATCTTCAAATGAGTGTCTCCTTATAATTCCAAAAGCTAAACTTAAAAGAAGTGTTTAGGCGGCCTTCTGCTGTGATGCACCTAAAATCTGGAATAGCCTGCCAATAGGAATTCGCCAGGCAAATACAGTGGAGCACTTTAAAACACTGCTGAAAACACATTACTTTAACATGGCCTTTTTATAACTTCACTTTAACTTAATCCTGATACTCTGTATGTTCAATTCTTTATAATAACTATTCACAGTGGCTCCAAAATCCATACTGACCCCTGCTCTCTCTTCTATTTCCTTTTCCGGTTTCTTTGTGGTGGCGGCCTGCGCCACCACCACCTACTCAAAGCATCATGATGCACCAACATTGATGGACTGAAAGCCAGAAGTCTACGTGACCATCATCATCAGGTCCTTCCATGAAAACCCTAAATACAAAGAGGACTGTTTGACTTATGTTAGGTAGATTGCCCAGAGGGGACTGGGCGGTCTTTTGGTCTGGAACCCCTACAGATTTTATTTTTTTCTCCAGCCTTTGGAGTTTTTTTTGTTTTTTCTGTCCACCCTGGCCATAGGACCTTACTTATTCTATGTTAATTAATGTTGACTTATGTTTATTGTTTATTGTGTCTTCTATTTTTCTATTCATTTTGTAAAGCACTTTGAGCTACATTTTTTTGTATGAATATGTGCTACATAAACAAATGTTGATTGATTGATTGATTGAAATTTAATACCATGGTGTAGAAAGATATTACCTATTGGGAAGATATAGATGAGAAAAAGAAGCAGCCCCAAAACAAAACCCTGCGGAACTCCCTGAGTAATGACTGCGTTCTCAGATTTAAAGCCCTTTACATGAACAAATTATCTCCTATTAGTGAGGCAGGAAGAAAACCATTGGATGACAAGGCCACAGACTCCAAAACTAGTGAGTCGTTTCAAAAGTATCTGATGAGATATGATAGAACAAAACCCAGATTGAAGCTGTTCAAAGAGGTTATTTTTTAAAAGATAGGACTGAAGTTGGCAGGCAACTATCTTACTGAGAACTTTAGCGGTTGGATAATGGATGGATGGATGAGGCAGTTTTTAGTGAGAGGGTGACTGTGCCTGTAGAAGGAAAGAGTTAACTATAGTAGTTATCATGGGAGAAATATGTGACAGACAGGATTTAACAAAGCTTGTAGGTATTGGATCTAATTGGCATGTGGAAGAATTATATTTTGTTATAAGCTCAGAGATATCATTTTCAGCTGGTAAACTGAAATCTGAGAATAGGGTGGTTGGTAAGGGAATATGGGTGGTAAACAGAGGAAGCAAGTTGCTGGTGGATTTTTCAATTTTTGAGTTGAAGAAATCCAAAAAAGTACAGCAGTATTTAACAGAGTGGTAATGGTAAGCAACATTTTCTGGTGGTGTAATTAGCTTATTCATTGTAGAAAAAAGAGCTCTAGTATTTTTCCCTCCTCTATTGACTCTATTGATAATGTTAGAATAGTTTACAGTTTTGGCAGCAGAGACAGCATTTTTTGCATTTTAACATATGACCTGAATACATCTCCTTATGTAAAACAAGACCCATCTTTTTAGCTAGGCACTCCAACTGTCGGCCCATGGCTTTAAGCTGAGTGAGTTCAGATGTAAACCAGGGAGCAGTGTGAAAAAACATGAATAAATGAAGCAGTCCATGTTTTTAAGGGAGCTAGTGTATCGAAGGCAGAAGACAGAGCAGCATTGTAACTGTCTTCTAATTCTGATGGTGTGGTAGCAGAAGGAGAAACAGGCTGGAATTGCAATAGATTTATAAGGCTTTCTGGGTTTACATCCTTGACATTACAAAATGAAATCACACGCTGAACCTTTATTTTACTAAGAGGTAAGCTAACATCAAATGTAATCATTCTGTGATACGAGCTGGGAAATTCACAAGGCGTAAGATTGTGAGGTATGATACCAGAGCAGCAAACTAAGTCTAAAATATGACCCTTGTTATGAGTCGAAAAGTTGACATATTGAATTAAATTAAAATAGTCAAAAATTTTGTTAAAATCATTTGTCAGTGCATCAGTTGGCGTGTCAAAGTGTATGTTAAAATCACCCATAAGGATGGCATTAGTAGACATTACAGACAACGTTGTTAAAACATTAAAACATTTTGCAATAAAACACTTGATAGTTTAGGAGGTCTATATAAAATATTAACTATACACGCTTGTGTGACAATGTGACACTTGGATTTGACTCCATAGCCATCCACTGTAAAGGTGCATAGTTAGTGATAAGGGTAAATTCGTGGCCCACTGCTGCATTCCCCAAATGATCACCAGACCTTCCTGTTCTACATCTGCATACCTCATGTTCAGGCCAATTGTTTCCGGTTCAGGTACATCATCCATCAACACTTTGGCTCAGCACAGCACCCAGGCCAGTGTCTAGAACCTTGGTGTGGAAAATAAAGGTAAAGAGAAATCAGGGGATATTAATACAGGTGCTAAAGTCAGGGTCTTTCTCCAGTCAATGAAGGCAACCACAGTCTTTTCATCATATGCTACGAAATTGGGAGCACACTTTTTTGTCAGTTCAGTTAAAGATGTAGCCGTCTCAGAAAAATGACTGTAATACTCCTCTAAACCCAAGAAAGGCTGTACCTGCCGCTTGGTTCACAGACGAAGACAGTTATTGATGGCCATTAACTTAGGACATTGTGGTTTAATCCTCCCTCTGCCTGCCATGTAGTCTAAATTTTTAGCCTCCCTTAGCCCACAGAAATATTTTTTGGGATTTATTTGGAGACCTGCTTCACACAGCACCTGAAGGATGGCTGTAATATGTAGCATGTGTTCCTCCCATGTATTGTTCTAGAATAGATGACTATATCATTTAGATAGAGGGCCCTCATCTTGAACACCAGCAAGACCAAAAAGATCATTGTGGACTATAGGAGGTCCAGAAGAACAGAACATGCTCCTATATTCATACATGAGGAGGCTGTAATGTGTGTGGACAATATCAAGTTCTTGGTTATGCACATCATATCGGATCTGACCTGGTCTTTGAACACATCTCACCTGGTAAAGAAGGCCCAACAAAGACTCTTCTTCCTCAAGAAGTTGAGAAGTGCTTTATTCTCCTCTCAGCTGCTCACAAACTTCTACAGATCCGCTATAGAAAGCATTCTCTGTCACAGTATGACAGTGTGGTACGGCAGCTGCACAGCACAGGACAGGAAATACTTGGCATGGGTGGTGAGAACAGCACAGGGGATCATGGGAAGTCCTCTCCTAGACCTGGACTCTGTATATCCTGGAAGGTTGCTGAAGGGGACCAAATGCATAGCTGCAGATCTCACCCATCCGGGAAATGGACTGTTTGTACCACTGCCTTCGGGAAAGTGGTAAAGAAAACATAAAAGCACATACTAGCAGACTGAAAGACAGCTTTTTCCCCAGAGCTGTGAAGTCCATCTGCCCTAGCTGATACACACAGATACATCTACATCTATCCCTAACCTGCTGCCCTGTAGACATGCACAGGCACTTTCCCTCGTAATCAAACACACATACTCATATTCGTTCCCTGCAGACCCATGCACACAGATCACTGGTCTCTGCAGGCGTACTACCTCAGGAAAAGTCTGGACTTGATGATATTTTATTGCTGCTGTCTTTTATACTTATGTTTATTTTATTATTTATAGTGTATTGTGTATTTTAAGTATTCTGCCTTGAAACCGAGTCCTACCAACAAAAAAATTTGTTATGTGTATGCATAATGACAATAAAGAATTCTATCTATCTATCTGTCTATAGATATTGTGGGGTCAAAGGACTTTATCCACCAGATATCAGAGGGTGACCAGAGCCCATTGCAAAACAAATGGAAGGATACGGTATTGCCAGTGTTTGCTGGTGGGGCTGAATGTGGTCTTTTCCTTTGCTGGTTCCGTCAAAGGAATTAGCAAAACCCTTTTATCATATCTAATGTAGTTAGGAAACAGGCTCCTCCAAGTTACTTTCATGATATCCAAAATACTTAGAGGCTATCATCCGCATAGTATCTCAAAGGATGAGAACCCATGGAATCTTGCGGGACTTCCTGGTACACAAAGAGGACGAGTGGCAGGAGCTGGTACAAGTCTATCCTGTCTGCACCAACTACTTTTCTTAACATTTGATTTACTATTTGTTTAAACTGCTTGAGTAAACCATCAGTCTGAGGATGGTATCCTGAGGTTTTAACACATTTAATTCTGAGTAATTTCATTAGCTTCTTGAAAGTTTCCAATGTGAAGAATGCCTTTGTTCATTAGGATTAGGATAAAAACAGAATACAATGATTTGCAAATCCTTTTCAACCTATATTCAATTGAATACACTACGAAGACAAGATATCTAGTGTTCAAACTGATAAATTTTATTGTTGTTTTGCAAATCTTCACTTGTTTTGAATTTGATGCCTGCAACACGTTCCATAAAAGCTGAGACGGGGCAGCAAAAGACCGGGAAAGTTGAGGAATGTTAAAAAAGCACCTGTTTTGAACATTCCACAGGTGAACAGGTTAATTGGAAACAGGTGTTTGTCATGATTGGGTATAAAAGGTGCATTCCCAAAAGGCTCAGTCGTTCACAAGCAAGGATGGGGCGAGGTTCACCACTTTGTGAACAACTGCGTGGGTAAATAGTCCAGCAGTTTAAGAACGTTTCTCAACGTATTTCAAGGAATCTAGGGATTTCATCATCTACTGTCCATAATATCATCAAAAGATTCAGAGAATCTGGAGAAATCTCTGCACGTAAGCGGCAAGGCCAAATACCAACACAATACCAACACTGGATGCCCGTGACCTTTGATCCCTCAGGCGGCACTGCATTAAAAACCGACATCATTCTGTAAAGGATATTACCACTTGGGCTCAGGAATACTTCAGAAAACCATTGTCAGTTAACACAGTTCGTCACTACATCTACAGTATAAGTGCAAGTTAAAACTGTACCATGCAAAGCGAAAGCCATATATATATCAGCAACACCCAGAAACGTCGCTGGCTTCTCTGGGCCCGAGCTCATCTGAGATGGACTGACGCAAAGTGGAAAAGTGTGCTGTGGTCTGACGAATCCACATTTCAAATTGTTTTTGGAAATCATGGACGTCGTGGCATGGATAACTTTGAGAAGGCACCATTAATGCTGAAAGGTACATACTGGTTTTGGAGCAATATATGCTGCCATCCAAGCGACGTCTTTTTCAGGGACGTCCCTGCTTATTTCAGCAGGACAATGCGAAGCCGCATTCTGCATGTGTTACAACAAAACCAGAAGCTCTACCATCTTTTCTATTGGTCACAAACCACTCCAATGTACACCTAACGTCACCACCTGATGAAGCCAACAAAGATCATCAAACTTGATCCCCTCAACCCATTGGCTGTGTCAGAAATACTGTCCATAAAAAATATGAACAGGATCTTTGACAAAGGGCAGTCCTACTGGGGTCCCACGCACACCAGAAACAAGTCTAAATAATTTTTATATTTTCCCACAACTTTCCTAACACATTTTTCACAGCAGCACAGTTTGAAAGGAAGTAGACAAAAGATCTTTTTTGCACATGACTCCACACTGCTGGTGAACAAATCTTCTTTGTAGTCAAACAGATGTACAATGAAATGAGACCCACACAACCTTTTCTAGAGGGCCTCTCATTAGGAAAATATCATGTAAATATCCTGCCACTACCAATGTGAAAGGAATACAAGGAGCAACACTAGTTATAATCATCAAGGAGAGCTGCTACACAGATTTAGGGCCATGTAAGTAGTGGAAGTATTTGAAGATCAACGGTGGACTCCTGTATATTCCTACGGAGGGCTAAGTGTCTGGAGTTCACTAGTGAATTTATGCAGTGGCCATGGCACAGATGGAGGAAGCATCTGGGGCTTTTAGTGGGTGTTCTAGAAATATAGCCCAAGGCTTCTAACACTGCATTTAGGATTAAGGAAATTATTTCTGATGGGTAACAAGAAGTAGTCACAGGCCAAGGCTTAAATGTCCTATCTGGCCATTGGGCTGAATGATCAATGATTTGTAAGGGCTCAACTTGTGGGAGAAAGAGAGGCTAGAGTTCTTGTGAGGGGAGGTGGATTTATAGATAAACTGTACTTTATTGATTTCCAAGGGAAATTAATTTGTTTAAACAGCGAAATAGAACATAAAACTGTAAAGAACAAAATACAGACTCAGAACAACACACAACAGACACAGTGTGCATTTAATGTGCAGTAACCCTACAAACTTGTCATTCTTAGGCCATTGTATATGACGAAAGGTGGTATTAAACAGTGTGATAGCTGTACAAGTACAGTATCATCTCTTAGCAGACTGAGGTGGAATGAGCTGATGAATAACAAAGCTTTACAACATGGAGAGGATGGACAGCATCAGTAACAATGGACTCTAATATTGCCATCATCATCAAGTTTTCTGTCACCACTGAATCATGGGTCAGTCTTCTAATGCTCCTAGTCTCTCTGCTGTCTGTCAATCTCTATGCTTCTGTTTCTGTTACTACACAACAGACTAAATAACATTTTTTTAGTTAGAGAGCCAGATGTTGAAATTTTGGATATTTTGGGCACATTGGCACAACACTCTTTTCTGATTTTTTTTGGCTTTTTCTTTTGGTTTTGTTTGTGATCTGATATTTTGTAGTCCATCCATCCATCCATTATCCAACCCGTTATATCCTAACTACAGGGTCACGGGGGTCTGCTGGAGCCAATCCCAGCCAACACAGGGCGCAAGGCAGGAAACAAACCCCAGGCAGGGCGCCAGCCCACCACAGGGCACACACTAGGGACAATTTAGAATCACTAATGAACCTAACCTGCATGTCTTTGGACTGTGGGAGTACCGAACAGTTCAAAAATCACAGTTTATATCATCATTTCTTATCATTCTGACCTCGCTCAAAGCAGCTCATTTGCTGCTTTTCCTGACTCCCCATCTGCAGCTCGTCTAATTAACCTTTTTTAAAACCACCAATATTTCTTATTTTCTGTCAATTATCTTTATTTTTCTGCTTTGCTTATTTTTAAGTCGGCTGAGAGCCAACAGGTGTTTTTCCTTCTTCCATCCTTGAGCTGTCTTTCTCTCATCATCCTCCCTTCCTGGGTCCTCTCACTAGATTATATTGGTAGCTAAAGCTAAGCTGCAATTAAAACAGAAATACGGCATGGGTCTTTATTTAACCATTTGTTTAGCAGGCCTAACTTGCATTAATATTTGCACTAAGGTTAACGCTTATATATTTTCCTATATTTATTTATGCTAATACATGAATATACTAATTTTATTTTCCATAGTAATCAGTGATAGACTGTCACAATTTGAGGTTCATTTGAATTAAATATTTTTCTAGTCAAAAGTAGTAAGTATAACTTTTATAACATGTTTGAAACCATAGATGGAAATATGTGTAAGTTATGTCCTCGAATGTATAAATATAACTACCTGAAAAGTAAGGACTGAATCTTAAGAAATACCTGAAGCATGGTTATAATAAAATCACGTTTGTTTGTTTGAGATTATCGTATGATCCAAAAAAATTACTAATGTCTTAGCTTAGTTCAAAAATAATTTATATGTCATCAAAACTTCTAACCTCTAAATTATAAATGACAGATATAATCACAGTAATCAGAAAATTAGAAGCATTAATCAGGTGTTAATGTGACAACAAAATAAATGTCAATGTAATAGCAAAACATGTAGTACAAGATAACATATGAAATTTTATTTTACAGCTTCCCTAAATCTCTAATTTTTGGATGATACATTAGAAGTGTCACTGGGTGACAGTTGGTTAAGACAGATTTGATTGTTGTCCGAATTAATTCCAGACATGCAATATTTTCTACCTTTCTCTTCCATGGCCATACGTGAGGTAGTTTTTTAATCAATCGTTATACATTGTGAAGAAATCAAATGACACAGCATAAACTTGTGGGGTTTCTGCCCCGTTTACTGTAACACAAATAGAGTAACGTCTCCACAATACAAATTCAAGGTCAACATAGGACATCATATGAAGGGAATGGGGGAAAATATATACAGGGGGACAGAAAATTAGACAGTGGAATGCTGGGAAAACTATGGTGCAGTATGGAAGACTGACTTCATCATCTCGGAACTGGAGGGTAGAAGGGAACCCGGAAGTATGGCGGCTTTGTGTTTTTTCCCGGCCTTGTTACAGCGGCGAGCCCTCGTTCTGGCTGATGAAACAAGAAGAGAAAGGTTAGTGCGCTGTCGCTGTCCCTCGGCATGAGTTGTCGCAATGTGGCCCGGGTCCTTAAACTGCTCCCCTTGCGCTTTTGTGTGACATGACCCCCCTCCAGCCCAGACCCACCGGGTCATGCGGCCCGAACTGAGAGGTCATGAGCCCGCGAGAGGGTATCCGCGTTGGCCTGAAGGTTACCCCAACGATAAGTAACGGTGAGCTTGTATGGCTGCAGGTACAAAAACCACCTGGTAACTCGAGGATTCGACTCCCTATGAAGGGCCATCCACTGGAGGGCGGCATGGTCTGTCACCAGGGTGAACTCCTGACTCAGCAGGTAGTACCACAGGTGAGTTACCGCCAACTTGATCGCCAGGGCTTCCCGTTCCACCGCCGCATACCTCATCTCCTGGTCTAACAGTTTCCGGCTCAGGTACATCACGAGGTGTTCGACACCTTCGATACTTTGGCTCAACACGGCACCGAGGCCAGTGTCCGAAGCATTGGTCTGGAGGAGAAAAGGAAGGGAAAAGTTAGGTTTTCTCAAAATAGGTGCTGATGTAAGGGCCAGTTTTAAGTCACTGAATGCTTGTTTATTCCACACCACATGCATAGGGGCCTTCTTCTCTGTCAGGTTTATCAAGGGTGCTGCCCTCTCAGAAGAAACGAGGTACAAACCGGCGGTAGTAACTCGCTAACCCCAAGAAAGCTTGCACCCGTTTCGGAGTATCGGACGGGGCCATTCCAAGATGACTTTTATTTTCAAGCACTGTGGTTTCACCATCCCCCATCCTACCAGGTAGCACAACTATTTGGTCTCATTCAACCCAAAGAAACACTTCCGGGGGTTGATACGTAGGCCGGCTTTAGCTAGCGTCAGGAGGACAGTGTAAACCTGCAACACATGCTCCTCCCAGGTGCTGGAAACGATGACTACGTCATCAAGGTAGGCGGCACAATAGGACTGGTGGGGCGGTAGCACTCTTATCTACCAGATGCTGGAAAATTGCCGGTGCCCCGTGCAGCTCAAATGGGAGAACCTTGTATTGCTAGTGTCCATTAGGGGTACTGAAAGCGTTTTTTTCTCTAGCGGATGCCGTTAAGGGAATTTGCCAGTACCCTTTGGTCATGTCAAGAGTAGTCAAATACCGGGCCTTTCCCAACCTCTCAAGGAGCTCATCGACTCGGGGCATGGGATAGGCTTCAAACCTGGAGACCTGATTAAGATGTCGGAAGTCGTTGCAAAATCTCCAAGAGCTGTCCAGTTTGGACACGTGGACAATGAGACTGGACCACGGACTATGACTTTCCTCGATAATGCCTATGTCCAACATCCTCTGGACCTCCAGCTCCACCTCAGCCCTTTTTGCCTCCGGGAGGCGGTAGGGTCTTTCCCGGATAACCACCCCCGGGTCTGTCACAATATCATGCTGAATCAGCACGGTCCGGCCTGGTACTTCACTGACCACTTCCGGGACAGACAGGATTGCTCCTTTCGAGCTCCTGTCGTTGTTGGGGCGTCAAATTGTGGCAGAGGTTAAGCGATATGTTTTTGGAGAAAAGGGAGAGGGGACGGCTTTAATAAGTTCACGTGGTACACCCTCTTGGTTGGTCGTCGATTTTTTGGTTAACCAAACAATCGACGAGCCCTTTTTTTTTCTTTAACCTCGTAGGGCCCTGTCTATGGGGAAGCAGTTTTGAGTGGGAGGTGGTCACAAGCACCAGTACGCAATCCCCCAGCTGAAATTCGCGCAGGGAGGAGTTCCTATTATAATTCCAGGGCTGCACTGTTTGAGCCTGAGATGTGATGTTTTAGTACAGGTCGAATTTTGTCTAATCGATCGCGTAATTGCGATATATATTCTAACAGATTTGTGGAGGGAAGCACCTCCCCGTCCCAACCTTCTTTTAGTAAGTCCAAAATGCCCTGGGCTGGTGCCCATAGAGAAGTTCAAATGGGGAAAATTCCGAGGAGGCTTGTGGTACCTCCTGATATGCAAAAAGTACTAAAGTTAGGAGCTGGTCCTAGTTCCTGCCGTCCGTGCTGACTACCTTGCGGAGCATCTGCTTAAGGGTCTGGTTAAACCTTCCTACCAGCCCGTCTGTCTGAGGGTGATAAACAAACGTTTTGAGATGCGGAGTAATTTGGCCACCTCCCTAAACTTACCCGAAGTAAAGGGCGTACCTTGGTCCGTGAGGACTTCCTTAGGTATCCCTACTCAGGAAAATAACCCTACCAATTCCTGTGCAATGTTTTTTGTATTAGCAGCCCGCAGGGGGACTGCTTCTGGGTACTGTGTTGCGTAATCCACCATGACCAATATATATTTATGGTCACGGGCCAAAGGCTCTAGGGGTCCAACAAGATCAACTCCGATCCACTCAAAGGGAACATCAATAAGAGGAATCCGGACTAGAGGAGCTCGGTCCCTCCTGGGAATCTGGCGTAACTGACAGACTGGGCAAGACTGACAGAAACGGTGGACCTCCTCATTGATCCTGGGCCAATAAAATCGGAGCTTAATTTTCTCTAACGTCTTTTTGGCCCCGAGGCGGGCGCCTAAGAGGTGGGCATGTGCTAGGTCGCAGACCTCCTGCTGGTAGGTTTGCGGCACTAACAACAACTTCTGTACCTCGACTTCGTGTTCTGCAACTTGGTACAATAAGTCATTTTCTAGGACAAAGTAGGGTCTCGATGGTGTGGAATCTAGCGACGCCAGGTCATCTGCGGATACAACAGCATTCCAGGCAAACTTCAGGGAATCATCATTCCACTGTTCTCTTTTAAATGACACTGGCATAGAGCGAAATTGAAAGTTTAGTCCAGCTAATACCTAGGCCCAGTCCTAATCTCCCGGCGCCGGAACCCCACCCGGTTGTACTTCAAGATTGCAGAAAGCGTCCCCCAGGGCCGTCCACGTCATTAGAAGTTGCCGAAGAGCACGGCGTGGGAGCAGTTTGGAGGGTCCCCTGACCATCCACAAGTAGACCCAGTTTGTGTACAGGAGTGGTGACACTTCTACTGCATTTAGTTTTGGACCAGTCTTGTCACAATATAACTGGATATGGAGGCTCGGGTAACACCGCAACCAGAAGCTGTTTCGGAGTCCCCTTCCATGTTATAAAACACCTTGCGGACCTGTATGATCTGGTCTCTCCGTGCACACATGTTATACTCGACCGTTTGCTGAGCCATTGTCACGGTAAAACATAACGGTGAGGAACAATGATGATATTGCTCCCGGAATCAAACAAAGCCACCACCGAGTGTCCATTCACCAACACCACTCCCGTATTCGTAAGTGCCAGAGGGTTTGATGGCGCACAGTACCTCTCTCCTCTCGCGTAGCTGCAGTCCATCGGTTCTGCGTTGAGGGGACAGGTGGGAAGAATGTGTCCCACCTCACCACACTTGAAACAGCACTGCAGGGTGAGCACCCGGTCTCTTGTCTTCGCTGGTGGCTCCGTGGTGACAGCGCGACGGAGTGGCTCCTGTGAGGCAACCCGTCCCTGTCAGGCCGCACAAGTAGGATTCCCAGACCCCCCGATTTGGTTTACCACCAGTTGGCACTCCAAGACCTTCAGGAGCCCATTCATATCCCGGAAGGGATGTCTCCAGACCTGCTGGGCGAGGTAGTCCGGCATGGCATATACTAACGCCTTACAGGCTACCTGCTCAACCACCTGACGGGCTTGATTGACATCTGGCCGAAGCCAGCGCCTGAGCTTGCCCCAGAACTCGAACGCCTGGGCCTTCGCTGGGAACTCCAGATTGAACCACCAGTGCCACCATACCCTCGCCTGCTGGCCGGAGGTGATACCATAGCACTTGTATAATTCAGCTCTTGGGAGGTCGTATTGGGCGGCTCCTGGCCACTGATTTCTTGATGCAGTTTTCACGAAGACGGTCAGATACCCTTCCAGATCATCAGCTTCTGTAAGGGGAACAATCTGGGGAGGTGGAGAACATGCGGCGTCCGGTCTCGCAGCTTCCGCGGCTGCCAGCCGCCTCCTTGTTTGTGCGAGCTGTACCTGAGTGGTGGCCTGGTCCATCTTGACCGCGTGGAGCTCGTTATGCAAGGTATTCAACGCAGCACTCAGGTCCTGCCCTTCCGACATCCTCGGGCGGTATCCTGCCAACTACGCCAATCTGTGAAGAAAGCAAACGACACAGCATAAACTTATGGGGTTTCCGCCCTGTTTACTATAACACAAATAGAGTAACGTCTCCACAATACAAATTCATGGTCAACATTGGACATCGTATGAAGGGAATGGGGGAAAATATATACAGGGGGACAAGAAATTAGACAGTGGAATGCTGGGAAAACTGTGATGCATTATGGGAGACTGACGTCATCATCTCGGAACTGGAGGGTTGAAGTTGAACTCAGAAGTATGGCGGCTTTACGTTTTTTCCCGGCGTTGTTACGGCGGCGAGTCCTCGTTCTGGCTGATGAAACAAGAAGAGAAAGATTAGTGCGCCGCTGCTGTCCCTCGGCATGAGTTGTCACGATGTGGCCCGGGCCCTTAAACTGCTCCCCATGCGCTCATATGTGACAGCATTTACAGTCATGATCAAATGAGAAAAAGTTATTTTAAGCTTCCCTTCTAATTCCTGTGCTATATTTAGCCATCATAATATTCATACATATTCGTAATCCAAGCAAAATTGTTTTTAAACAAATGGGAAATGAATCTCCTATTATGAATAGTTTTTAAAGTAGACGCTAAAAAGTAATTATTTTTTGATCATTTAATTTGATCACGAGTATACATACATACACGTGTATACGTGGGGTGTGCTACAACATACTTTTGAATTCGAGAGTTCATTTTTGGTATTTCTTTTTGTCCCAACTAAAGGGCTATTATAAAGAATTTTCATATCTTTCATCATGAAACGTGTATACAAAAGTAGTGCTCAGAAAAGTAAGTAAAAAAGATATACATTTATTTATAAATAGAGTCAAGAAGAACTAAACAACTAAATGTTAAGAAAATAATATAAGATTTTGCCAAATTAAAATCCCGAATTAGGAATATATATTAAAAGTATTTGTTTTTATTAATTTTTCTATAGTGTAATCCGACTTTAGTATGCCATACAGTTCCTTATGGATCATTTCTCTTTTTTGTAACGTATACAAATGACATAATTATAACGATACTTCCTAAAATTACATCATTGCCAGTGCTACTGCAGTATTATGTATTTTTAATCAATTTCACTTCTTTTTCAAGTTTACTAAATATTTGACTACAGTGGTTCCTGTTTCGTACAGTTCTGCTTGAAAGTTTGTGAACCCTTTAGAATTTTCTATATTTCTGCATAAATATGACCTAAAACATCATCATGCATATGATCCAATCGCCTTGTCATCTTCTTCTTCCTTGCTGTACAGCGTGTACAGAATCACCACCCCTATCCCATCTTCCTCAAAACACAATCGCCTTCTCACCTTATCCTCCTTAACTAGGAGTCCCTCCTCCTCCTCCTCCTCTAGTCCTCCAGATGCCAGCTCATTCTAACAATCCTCTACAGTTGAGCTTGAAAGTTTGTGAACCCTTTAGAATTTTCTAGATTTCTGCATTAATATGACCTAAAACGTCATCAGATTTTCACTCAAGTCCTAAAAGTCGATAAAGAGAAACCAGTTAAACAAATGAGACAAGAATATTATACTTGGTCATTTATTTATTAAGGAAAATGATCGAATATTACATATTTGTGAGTGGCAAAAGTATGTGAACCTTTGCTTTCAGTATCTGGTGTGACCCCCAATAACTGCAACTAAATGTTTCTGGTAACTTTTGATCTTCCTGCACACCGGCCTGGAGGAATTTTAGCCCATTCCTCTGTACAGAACAGCTTCAACTCTGGGATGTTGGTGGGTTTCCTCACATGAACTGCTCGCGTCAGGTCCTTCCACAACATTTCGATTGGATTAAGGTCAGGACTTTGACTTGGCCATTCCAAAACATTCACTTTATTCTTCTTTAACCATTCTTTGGTAGAACGACTTCTGTGCTTAGGGTGGTTGTCTTGCTGCATGACCCACCTTCTCTTGAGATTCAGTTCATAGACAGATGTCCTGATATTTTCCTTTAGAATTCTCTGAAATATTTCAGAATTCATTGTTTCATCGATGAAGGCAAGCCGTCCTGACCCAGATGCAGCAAAACAGGGCCAAACCATGATACTACCACCACCATGTTTCACAGATGGGATATGGTTCTTATGCTGGACTGCAGTGTTTTCCTTTCTCCAAACAACGCTTTTCATTTCAACCAAAAAGTTCTATTTTGGTCTCATCCGTCCACAAAACATTCTTCCAATAGCCTTCTGGTTTGTCCACGTGATCTTTAGCAAACTGCAGATGAGCAGCAATGTTTTTTTGGAGAGCAGAGGCTTTCTTCTTTCAACCCTGCCATGCACACCACTGTTGTTCAGTTGTCTCCTGATTATGAACTCATGAACATGAACATTAGCCAATGTGGGAGAGGCCTTCAGTTGCTTAGAAGTTACCCTGGGGTCCTTTGTGACCTCGCCAATTATTACACGCCTTGCTCATGGAATTATCTTTGTTGGTCGACCACTCCTGGGGAGGGTAACAATGGTCTTGAATTTCCTCCATTTGTACACTGTCTGTTTGACTGTGGATTGGTGGAGTCCAAACTCTTTAGAGATGGTTTTGTAAACTTTTCCAGCCTGATGAGCATCAACAACTCTTTTTGTGAGGTCCTCAGAAATCTCCTTTGTTTGTGCCATGATACACTTCTACAAACATGTGTTGTGAAGAGCACTCTGATAGATCCTGTTCTTTAAATAACACAGGGTGCCCACTCACACCTGATTGTCATCCCATTGATTGAAAACACCAGACTCGAATTTCACCTTCAAACTAACTGCTAATCCTAGAGGTTCACATACTTTTGCCACTCACCAATATGTAATATTCAATCATTTACCTCAATAAATAAATGACCAAGTATAATATTTTTGTCTCATTTGTTTAACTGGTTTCTCTTTATCTACTTTTTGGACTTGAGTGAAAATCTGATTATGTTTAAGGTCGTATTTATGCAAAAATCTAGAAAATTCTAAAGGGTTCACAAACTTTCAAGTACAACTGTACATGTGCTGGTACTGCATACTAAAGGTGGGGTTCTTAAACTTCAACATGTGATGAAAATATTTTTTTTTGTGATGATTAATATCAGTATTTGCAATATATAATTTCACGATAAATGTTAAAAAGCATTGTAATTCTTGTGAAAGAAGCAGTCTCAACACACGATAAAAGTTTGGGGCAGCCCCCTGTATATTGTCCCTGGCTGCAAAAGGGTAAAGAAAACAAAGTTGTAGTGTTTTGAAAGATGGTGGTTTTATAAGCCGTGAACCGGAAGTGATGTCATCTGACCAGAACTGGAAATGATGTCAGTTTGGGTGCTGGAACTGGAGTTAGGAAATGTAAACAAAGGCAACATGGCATCGACATCTCATGAGGGAGCAAAGCAAGTGCAGAAAAGAAAATACTCAGCAGATGATGTTTTGCGCATTATCGCTGAGTCGGACTCTGATTATTCAGAATCTGATTTTGTTGACAGTGATCAGGAGATCGAGCAAGAGAGTGAGGAACTGACATCAGCTGATCAGACATCAGCCGGTGCCGCCCCAGCTGATCGGCTGCCATCTGAGCGCATTTGCAAAGCTGATGCACCTAAGGCAAGGTTTGTGTGGGAGGAATATCCAGACATTGATCCATGGGAGCCAAACTGGCTACCGGACTTCACAAGACAGCATGGCTTGCTGTTGGACACGGCAGATTACCAGCCGCTGGACTACTACAGGCTCTTCTTTCTTGATGTTGCTTTTCAGCTACTGTCAGACGAGACAAACAGGTATGCAGAGCAATTTTTTGAATAGCGGGCTGCGCTTGCATCGTTTTCTCATTTTTCAGAGCAGAAACCCACAATAAAAGGGCTTTGTGGCATTACAAATGGAGATGGGACTAGACTGGTGATATAACTTCAGGGAGCATTGGTGCAAATGTGCTTTGTCCCCTGGTGGCTTTGGACAGGTTATGCCGCTTGATAGGTACGTGCTACTGAAAAGTTTTATTCACTTCTGTGATAACCAGAAGCAAATCCCAAGGGGTGAGCCAGGCTATAAGCCCATGTATAAAGTTCAGCCCCAGCTTGACATTGTGGAACCAACATATAAACAATTTTATCAGCCTGGCCGTGATTTGTCTGTGGATGAATCTATGATAAAATACAAGGGACATCTTTTTTTCTGCCAATATATGCCAGACAAGCCCACAAAGTATGGCACAAAG